>NC_087355.1:79514393-79817424 GCF_030014295.1 Loxodonta africana | reverse complement strand
AATGAGGGAGAAAATGCTAAAGACCCAGTAGAGGACAATGAGCAGGTAGTCTGTGGAATGCTCAGGTGAATTCGCAAGACAATCACAAAAGCCTGCAAAGGTAACTTGGACACATCTTGGGGACTAGATAGCTCAAGGGAACACCCCAAAGACAGCCATGATCTCAGACTCCATAATTATCGTGCTCCCAAAAGAGATTCAGAGGACAGTCATAAAAGGACAAATGACTCATGCCTGAAAAGGCCTAGATAGGTTTTTGTCTGGCCCTGCAGGAGTGGCTGGGCTTCGGTGTTGGGAAAGGAGCTATTTTCCTAGAAAAGAATGGAGAAGTCAACTGGGCGTTGGGCCTTTTCACTGCCTCGGCAATGAGCTAGCAGCCCATGTCTGAGCTCTGTTTTGTAAGTCAGCCTCACAGTCACCTCCCGCCCTTTGGCCCAAAAAAAAGACAAGGGAGCTACAATTTCTGACGGGGGAGCCCAAAAGAACAGTTTGGTCATTTCATTGCCTATGTGCCTCCTGGGATGGAGAGTGGGCTGGCATGAATTTCATCTCTAACTTTAAAAATGCTATAAATTTTAAATTCAAACAGGGAGGGTTGTTGCTAGGAAGGAATAATGTCAGCATCCTAAGGTCCCCAAGAGATGTTCTAGCCCTTTAGTGTGGAGGAATATCCAAGTTTCTTCCCAGGTTGGAAAGGGAAACTCCATGTTTGAGGATACAGACAGAGCCAGGCCCGAAACAGAGCAGTAGAGGAGCAGTTTCTAGAGCTCCGGTCTTAAAATGGAGGAGGGGCGCAGAGCTAGTGGGACAAGGGAGCTGGAGAAGGGGGCGGGGAATAGAAGGTGGAGACCTACTGGGGCTAAAAAATACCTGAGGTTTATGTATAAACATATAATCTGCCGCTGGAATTTTAGGAATGGGTCTTATTTAGTTTGATTTAGTACCATGATTTTCCAGTGAGGCCAATTATCCAGTCAAAGGCTGGTTTCTCAAGCTATATTGTCTGGCCTTTTGCCCTCATCATTTTTACCCGTCAAAGAGGCTCTAGGTTAGTTCAACAGGGCTGGCCTTCCAAGAGGCCAAAGATCTAAGACTCTGAAAGGTAGATTAAAATTCTCCAATGAAACATCTAGAGGGGTTTATAAAGGATGAGAACCATTGCTTCCTGACAGTTGTGATTATATAATTTGTGACATTCTTTTTTTCATTCAGTCATTGAACAAAGATTGACTGAGAACCTACTTAGTATTAAGCATTGTGCTAGGGGCTGGAATGTGACCTACATGGTGTATTTTCGTCACGGGTAGAAGATGTGGTGGTTGTAGGAGGCTGAAGAGTAGTAACAGAGGGGGCACTGTTGGTGATGGTGGTGGTAGTGATGAAGGCGATGGCGGCAGTGATGGTGGTGACGGTGGCAGAGGTGATAATGAGGCTGACAGAATTGTCACCTATTGGTAGAAGCAGAGGTGATGTGTCCACAGTACCGGTGATGTGTCCACAGTGGCAGGATAGGGTCATAGGAGGTGGGTGGTGGTGTTGGTGATGTTGACGGTGGCTGCAATGGCGGTAGTGATGGTAAGATGATGGTGGTTATATGGTGGAGGCAGTAAGGATGGTGTGGAGGTGATAGTAAGGTGATGGAATTCCTGATGTTAGTGTTAGAAGTAGTGGTGGTAGCAGGAGCGGGTGGTAGGAGGTTGGGGTAGCAATGGGGGTGGTAGTATTGGCGATGTTGATAGTGGTTGTGATGGCAGTGGTAATAGTGGGTTATTGTGGTTGTGGGGGTGATCTGGCAGCAGTGGTGGGGGTAATACGCTGGTGGTGATGTGTGAAGTTAAACTTGGCTAAATGTCTAGGTCATTTTGTCTAGCCCCTTTGTCTGTAGAAAGATTTCCTAAACACTTTATCCTGATAGTTCAGTGTTTTAAATCATTTCCTAAGTACTTAATAAGTACCAGGAATTTTCAACCCTATTATCTCACGATAACTCTGTGAGGAAGACAGAATTATCTCCACTTTACAGATAAGGAAACCGAAGCTCAGAAGGGCCAACAGACTCTCCTAAGATCTCACAGTAAGTGGCAGAGACAAATCACAATTGAGCTTTTCCGATTCTGAGTCCAGAATCTTTTCTCCTCTCCTCCAGGGCCTTATTTACCAGAGGTCCTCAGAGGAAAATGGAGGAGAGTGTCTCAGTTGCTGGGAGCAGACCTGGCTCCTGGTCAGGTGGGCAAAGGAGGAATTGGCAGTTATGGAACCTGGTGTTGATGTGCCAAAACATGCCTTGAATGAAATGACCTCAGGGCTTTTCAGAGCTCTCTGGGACCTTCAAGCACAGTCCTGGGGACAGGCTGAGTTCAGTCAGGGGAGGTCATTCCATGTTGAGGAGAGAGCACAAACTCAGTAGCCACACAGCCCTGAGTTGAAGTCCCATCTCTTCCACTTCCTAGCTTTGGGTCCTAGGCAAAGTCCCTAACCCCTTGGGGAAGTGACACCTACCTCATGGGATTGGTGTGAGAATTAGATGAGGTGATGTATGCAGCGCACCTGGCTCACAGGTAGAGCATGTGGTAGTCTTTCAATAGATGGTCACATAAATGAAAAGCAATGAGCCCGTTTTTTGTAAGGGTGAGGGTGAGGGGTGGACAGAACAAACTTTCAAGATGAAAACCCATCATTTCAGACTCTTTTTGTGGGGAACTGGTATGGTAGAAGTGGGATGGGCCTAGAACCTTCTCTGGTTTGTGGTCTCATTGAATGCTCTGGGTTAAATGTCCTGTCTCTAAACCAAATCCCAGACCATCCTTTCTTTCCTGGCCCAAGCCATTGTGTTAGGAAGGGAGCTGGTTGTGTTAGTCAGTGCTGTTGTTGTTCTTGTTGCTGTTGTTAGGTGCCATCAAGTCAGTTCCGACTCATAGCGACCCTATGCACAACAAAACGAAACACTGCCTGATCCTGAGCCATCCTTACAATCGTTGTTATGCTTGAGCTCATTGTTGCAGCCACTGTGTCAATCCACCTCATTGAGGGTCTTCCTCTTTTCTGCTGACCCTGTACTTGCCAAGTATGATGTCCTTCTCCAGGGGCTGATCCCTCCTGACAACATGTCCAAAGTATGTAAGACACAGTCTCACCATCCTTGCTTCTAAGGAGCATTCTGGTTGTACTTTCTTTTGGCAGTCCATGGTACATTCAATATTCTTCGGCAACACCACAATTCAAAGGCATCAATTCTTCCTCAGTCTTCCTTATTCATTGTCCAGCTTTCACATGCATATGATGCGACTGAAAATATCATGGCTTGGGTCAGGCGCACCTTAGTCTTCAAGGTGACATCTTTGCTCTTCAGCACTTTAAAGAGGTCCTTTGCAGCAGATTTGCCCAATGCAATGCGTCTTTTGATTTCTTGACTGCTGCTTCCATGGCTGTTGATTATGGATCCAAGTAAAATGAAATCCTTGACAACTTCAATCTTTTCTCCATTTATCATGATGTTGCTCATTGGTCCAGTTGTGAGGATTTTTGTTTTCTTTATGTTGCGGTGCAATCCATACTGTGGGCTGGTTCATTCCTGGAGGTCCTTGTGGGGCTCTACCTGCCCCCTTCCACAAGAAGATTATTTTTCTTTGAGGCAGGAAGGGAGGTCCAGTCTTCCAGGAGCAGCCAGTGTATGGATTATCTCCTGGCACCACCTTGACTTCTTCCAAATGCCTAATCAATAGCCGCTGCCAGGGACAGTCTAAGGAAAACCAAGGGCTGGCGTCAGGCAACATGAAATGAGATCTCGATATGCATCCTGGGTCTGCCATTTCCCAGTGGTGTGACCTTGACCTCGCCAAGAGGTCACTTAAGCTTTCTAAGCTTTGGATTCATTAGCAATTAAATGGGGTTGATAACGCCCGCCTTCCAGAGTGGGCTCAAAGATGGATAAAATGATGTATTTAAAACCTTTCTGCCATGCGGTAGACATGCAAAAAACTAGGGGACCTTTAGCAAGCAATTTAAATTCCTTTAAATTATTTTGAAGTTTAGGTCAGAAATCAGCCCAGTAATCTTTTTGTTGACTGTGCTTTGATGTTTCTCTCTACTATTATTCCATTGTTTCTCTGGATGGTGTAAAAACACAAATAATTTGCACCAAGATGATGTCAACTCAACAAATACAAATTTTGCGATCATTCTGTGTGGTAGGCACTCTGAGTAGTTTTCCAATTGGAATGAGCATAAGAACTGACTAGAGACGCTTAAGATCCTGTGGCCACATCTACTGGTGATTCAAATTCAGAACATCTTGGGTGATGCTAAGATATTGGCATTTCCAACAAGTATCTCTAGTGTTTTTTAACCTGTTTTTCCACAACCGACTGGAAAACAAAACTGCATACAACTGAAACAGAAGTTTCACAAAACAATAATTACCTTTACTACCTGCAAGGCACCCAGATACAAATAGTTCACAAAACAATAGTTAGTGTTAATATGCAAGGCACAAAGGTACTTTGTATTCTATGCTCTTGTTTTTCAATATACTTCACTTTATTTTTTAATGCTGGTTGTGAATGGGAGTGATTATTGAAGGAGTATTGAGCCCCTGTCTGGAGTGATACAAAATTTTCAGAAATGGATAGTGGTAAGGGTAACACAACGTGCTAAAAAAAAAAAGTGTGATTAATGTCACTGAATTGTACACTGAAACTGGTTAAGATGGCAAACTTTTTGTTATATATACATTTCATTGCAATATTTTTAATAAAGCAAACTGGGGGAAAAAATAGTAGTTGGGACTTACTATGTTGATTTGGGTCACAAACTATAGTTTGAAAAACAATGATACTTGTGCGGGGACCTACTTTGAGAAAAAAATAAACTCTGGATCAAAAAATTTAAAAAGTTGAACACAGTCCCTGCTTTCAAGAGGCTCCAGGGGCTTCCAGTCTTGAGACAGACTCATGGGGATGGGAACTATTATTAGGAAAGGGTGTAATTTGTACCAGGCATGCCACATGAATGCTATCGACCTCCACTACCAGTCGCCACTAAGTTGACTCCAACTCCTGGTGACCCCAAGTGTGTCAGAGTAGAGCTATACTCCTTAGGGTTTTCAATGGTTGATTTTTCAGAAGTAGATTGCCAGGCCTTTCTTCAGAGGTGCCTCTGGCTGGACTCAAGCCTCCAAACTTTCAGTTAGCAGTTAAGACTGTTAACCATTTGCATAACCCAGGAACTCCATAAATGCTATAAACCAAAAACCAAAACAATTAAAGTAGAGTTCATTCCAACTCAGGCACCTCAGGGTGGATTTGAACCACCAATCTTTCAGTTAGTAGTGCCACCTAGAGACTCCTATAATGCTCTGGTGAAGGTATTTATCTGCAGTTCTGGGAGCACCCTGAGGACAGAGTCATTAATTCATTCATCCCGAGGGAGACTGGGAAGATTTCACATAGAAGGTGACATTGAAACTGGGTTTAAAAGACGAGAAGGGTTTCACCAGGTGAAGTAAATTTTAAAATAAAAATTCTAAGTAGACAAAAACACACGTGCCAAAGCTTAAACGCATGAAAGAACAAGACATGTTGAAGAGAGTGGGATGGGATGAGCAGGGTAGACAGAGCAATGGTTGGAAATAAAGGTGGAAAGACAACTGGAGACCAAATTGCAAGGGGCTCAAATGCCAATCAACGATATTAAACTTGTTCCTTATGCTGACTTCATGAATACCCTTTTATTATAGAATCGGTGAGACCCAGAACGTTGGACCTGAAGGGACAAAGAGAACAACCAGTTCAAACTTCGCCTGTTACAGATGAGAAAAAGGAGGCTCAGAAAATACAAGTGATTTGCCCAAGGTCACACAGACAGTGCAGACAACGTGCACCAGAACCCCAAGGGGTCGATCCTCTCTGCTCTCTACAACATCACACAGATTCCTGGGACTCTGTAAGTACTAAGATTTATGTATCCATGCATCTCAGGGTGCCTGGAATAAAATAAAATAAAAAGCTGCCATCAAGTCGATTCCAGCTCATAGTGACCCTACAGGACAAAGTAGAACTGCTCCATAGGGTTTCCAAGGAGCGGCTGGTAGATTCAAACTGCCAACCTTTCAGTTAGCAGCCGAACAAATGCTTAACTACTGCACCACCAGGGCTCCTCCTGGGATTAGAAGGCGAGGAAAAAATTCCTTCTCCTCCATCCTTCCAATCACAATAATATTATAATGAGGCACAAGAGGGGCCAGGGAAAATAGTTACCTCCCCTGATTTATGATCCAGGAACCGAGACCACCTACCATGCTCTGGCCTGAAGCAGCTTCCACTTCAACTTTGAAAACAACACTCTGAGCCAGCCTGCAGGCCACATGCCTGCGTGGCTCCCCTTCCCCAGGACCAGGACCCAGAAGCCTCAGCAGCCTTGTGTTTCACTTGATCTTGCTATCATTGATGGGGAGCTGGAAGTGCAGACTGAGTTGGGATCAGGGTGTTATTTATTTTAGACCCTTGTCTTTGGAGGGGCATTAACCCCAGATCGTGCTGACAGGATAGAGGGGGTCATCGGAAATCTTTCCTGGGAAACTGAGGACACTTACTGGCCTAGGGGAGGGTTCTATAACAGGGCGGCTAGAGAGCCAACCGGGACTTCCTTTAGGTGGGAGCTCAGTTTACAGATGGTGCTAACACAATGAGCAAGACATCTAACAGAAAGTCATAGAAAGTCACACCCAGGAGAATCTTTAAAGAACATCTAGGCCAAATCTCTCCTTTGAGATGTGGAGAAACTGAGGCAGAGAGAAGAAAAGTGATTTCCCCAAGGTCATAGTTAGGTGAATGGCAGAACCAAGTCTAGGACCCAAGTCAACCAGCTTTCAGCTCATTGGTGTTTCCATTACAGCCCATCACATACTTCAAGCAAGAATTCATAGCAAAGGTTGGGAACCCATTACCATGTAACTTGAAGGGCAATGCAAGGCCCCATCTCCCTTGTATACTATCTACCACCATCCCACCAATTGATACATCTTCCCTTTTACTTGGGATAAATTTTTCAGCCAAGTTTCAGGTTTGGGCAACTGGGTAAATGCTGGTGCTAGGTTTCCTCAATATGGATAGGCTGACTTAATGATTAACATGACATAAGCTTGGACCCTGGGGAGCCCAGTGGGTTGAAGGTTGAGGGAGTCAGTGAGGACTGGAAGGAGAAAGAATGGTGGGGGTGGGTGGTAGAGGGTTTCAGGTTAGGTAAGGCAGACCCTGGGAATGAGTTTCTCAAGGTGGCCTTTGGGGAAATGAAGAGATTGGAAAATGCGAGAAGAGCTGGTGCAGGTAGACATAGTCAAACTTAGAGTCTGATGAAGGCCATTCCCATATGGAAAACTAGGGGAGGAGACCAGGTGAGCATGGATCTGGGAATCATGAGAAGTAGCTCTCTGGGGGACCATTAGATGCTAAGCACCTAACCTCACTGTGCTTCCATTTACTCAACAGAATTCTAACAATAATTCCATCTCCCGCCAGGCGGTTGTGGGTTGGGAGTTGGAAACCCTGAACTGTGCAGGCATGAAAGTCTTTTCCTCCCAGATTTGATTCTGTAAGTTATAAGGACCATTGCATGGAAGTGATAGGAATGGAAGCATGCTTTATCAAGATTTACCTGGCAACAGGTGCGAAATTGGCAGCCACAGACAGGAAGATGACTTTGAGGGTGGAATGGGTGGAGGCAGTAAACAGCCAACTATTGAAACTGTCTTGGTGACAGGTAATTAATTCCATTCAATTGTTAGTTGGTGTTGTTATCATACCTACTTGGAATGATGGGGTTTGACAAGCCCAATATTGCTTTGCAGAAAGAACAATGAAAACAGTCACTCCACAGTAAACCAAATAGAATGCAATGTCTTATTGATCCCTGAGCCTCTAGCATTTGCCTCTGCCCCGGCACTGTTCCTCTTGAACCAGAGCACACTGCCATCCTCTGCTCTGCAGCCCAGGTATCTCCCTCTGAGAGAAAATTTCAGAGCTGCTATTAGGTGACTTTGTGTAATCCCTGTGCATCTGTGTGCGAGTGCGCGCACACACACACACACACGTACACACTAAAAGACATACATAGGTTTGCTTCTGCTTTTTTCATCTACCAGATTGATTAGATCCCATATCTGATCAAGTGGGAAACCAAAAACCCCAAACCCATTACCAGCAAGTCAATTCCAATACATAGTGACCCACAGGACAGTAGAACTGCCCCACAGGGTTTCCAAGACTGTAAACATTTACTGAAGCAGACTGCCACATCTTTCTCCTGTGAAGTGACTGGTGAGTTTGAATGACCGACCTTTCGATTAGCAGCCAAGCACTTAACCACTGCACCACCAGGACTCCTTTGATCAAAAAGAAGCAGAAGAAAATTTTCGAGCACTTGAATTGAGCCAATGACAGCACCAGCACAATAGCCATCCACTAGATATCTGACCCCCATTCTCTTACGGGAGCTCTGAGATACCAAGTCTGAGAATCACAACAACTGGTTTTGAGTCTGCTATGTGGCCTTGAGGAAATCACTTCCCCCTCTGGGCCTCAGTTTCCTGATCTGTAAAATGGGACCTCATTTCAGATGATCTCAAAGGCTGCTTCTATTTCCGACAGTCCACTCTCTAAATCATAAAGCCTTCAGCTTTAGCCACTGCGGAGAGTTGTCATGTGGCTGATGAAGGCCAATGAACAATTACAGCACCCTTGCCACACACCAGGTTCATGGGGGCACAAACAATTTGCACTTGACTTTTTTTTATTAACCTAAATACTGGCAGTTCATATACCCACTTAGGGCCAAAGAAAACAGGCCTGGCAACCTGCTTCAATAAAGATTGTCATTGTTACGTGCTATGGAGTTGATTCCAATTTATAGCAACCCTACATGATAGAATAGAACTGCCCCATAGAATCTCCTAAACCAAAAACCAAACCAAACCCAGTGCCTTCGAGTCAATTTCAACTCACAGCAACCTTATAGGACAGGATAGAACTGCCCCATAGAGTTTCCAAGGAGCACCTGGCAGATTCAAACTGCCGACCCTTTGGTTAGCAGCTGTAGCACTTAACCACTACTCCACCAGGGTTTCCTAGGATCTCTTAGGTTGTAATATTTAAGGGAAAAGGAGCCCTGGTGGTGCGGTGGTTAAACACTTGTCTGCTAACAGGAAGGTCAGTAGTTCGAACCCACAACTCGCTCCTAGGGAGAAAGACATGGCAGTCTGCTTCCGTAAAGATTGTTGTTGTTGTTGTTGTTGTTAGTTGCTCTCAAGTCAGTTCTGACTCATAGCAAACTTATGTACCACAGAATGAAACACTGCCCCAGCCCTGTGCCATCCTCACAAACGTTATGCTTGAGCCCATTGTCGCAGCTACTGTATCAATCCATCTCGTTGAGGGTCTTCCTCTTTTCTGCTGACCCTGTACTTTACCAATCATGATGTCCTTCTCCAGGGACTGATCTCTCTTGACAACATGTCCAAAGTATGTACGACACAGTCTCACCATTCTTGCTCCTAAGGAGCATTCTGGCTGTACTTCTTCCAAGAGAGAATTGTTCATTCTTTTGGCAGTCCATGGTATATTTAATATTCTTCACCAACACCACAATTCAAAGGCGTCAATTCTTATTTGGTCTTCCTTATTCATCGCCCAGCTTTCGCATGCATATGATGAGATTGAAAATGCCATGGCTTGGGTCAGGCACACCTTAGTCTTCAAGGTGACATCTTTGCTTTCCAACACTTTAAAGAGGTCTTTTGCAGCAGATTTACCCAATGCAATGCGTCTTTTGATTTCTTGACTGTTTCTTCCATGGGTGTTGATTGTAGATCCAAGTAAGACGAAATCCTGGACAACTTCAGCCTTTTCTCTGTTAATCATGGTGTTGCTTATTGGCCCAGTTGTGAAGATTTTTATTTTCTTTATGTTAAGGTGTAACCCATTCTGAAGGCTGTGGTCTTTGATCTTCATCAGTAAGTGCTTCAAGTCCTCTTCACTTTCAGCAAGAAAGGTTAGATCATCTGCATAACACAGGTTGTTAATGAGTCTTCCTCCAATCCTGATGCCCCGTTCTTCTTCATATAGTCCAGCTTCTAGGATTATTTGCTCAGCATACAGATTGAATAGGTATGGGGAAAGAATACAACCCTGACGCACACCTTTCCTGATTTTAAACCAATCAGTATCACCTTGTTCTGTCCAAACAATTGCCTCTCAAACTATGTACAGGTTCCTCATGAGCACAACTAAGTGTTTTGGAATTCCTGTTCTTCGAAATATTATCCATAATTTGTTATGATCCACACAGCCGAATGCCTTTGCATAGTGCATAAAACACAGGTAAACATCCTTCTGGTATTCTCTGCTTTCAGCCAGGATGCACCTGACATCAGCGATGATATCCCTGGTTCCACATCCTCTTCTGAATCAGGCCTGAATTTCTGGCAGTTCCCTGTCAATATACTGCTGCAGCCACTTTTGAATGATCTTCAACAATATTTTGTTTGCATGTGATAGTAACGATTCTGTTCCATAATTTCCACATTGGGTTGGATCACCTTTCTTGGGAATAGGCATAAATATGGATCTTTTCCAGTCAATTGGCCAGGTACCTGTCTTCCAAATTTCTTGGCATAGATGAGTGACCACTTCCAGCGCTGCATCTGTTTGTTGAAACATTTCAGTTGATATTCCGTCAACTCCTGGAGCCTGGTTTTTTGCCAATGCCTTCAGTGTAGCTTGGACTTCCTCCTTCAGTACCATCGGCTCCTGATCGTATGCTACCTCCTGAAATGGTTGAACATCTATCAGTTCTTTTTGGGATAATGATTCTGTGTGTTTCTTCCATCTTCTTTGGATGCCTCCTGTGTCATTTAATATTTTTGCCATAGAATCCTTCACTATTACAACTCGAGGTTTGAATTTTTTCTTCAGTTCTTTCAGCTTGAGAAATGCCAAGCGTGTTCTTCCCTTTTGGTTTTCTATTTCTGGCTCTTTGCACATGTCATTACAATACTTTACTTTGTTTTCTTGAGCCACCCTTTGAAATCTTCTGTTCAGCTCTTTTACTTCATCATTTCTTCCTTTTGCTTCAGCTGCTCAATGTTCAAGAACAAGTTTCATAGTCTCTTCTGACATTCATTTCTGTCTTTTCCTTCTTTCCTGCCTTTTTCTTCTTTCCTGCCTTTTTAATGACCTCTTGCTTTCTTCATGTATGATGTCCTCGATGTCATTCCACAACTCATTGGGTCTTCAGTCATTAGTGTGCAACACATCAAATCTATTCTTGAGATGGTCTCTAAATTCAGATGGGATATACTCAAGGTCGTACTTCAGCTTTCGTGGACTTGTTCTAATTTTCTTCAGTTTCAACTTGAACTTGCATATGAGCAGTTGACGGCCTGTTTCACAGTCAGCCTCTGACCTCATTTTGATTGATGATACTGAACTTTTCCATCATCTCTTTCCACAGATGTAGTTGATTTGATTCCTGTGGTATTCCATCTGGTGAGGTCCATGTGTATAGTAGCTGTTTAGGTTGTTAAAAAAAGGTATTTGCAATGAAGAAGTCATTTTGATCTTACAAAATTCAACCATGCAATTTCCAGCATCGTTTCTTTCACCAAGACCATATTTTCCAAATATTGATCCTTCTTCTTTGTTTCCAATTTTTGCATTCTGATCACCAGTAATTATCAATGCATCCTGATTGCATGTTTGATCAATTTCAGACTACAGAAAAATCTTCAATTTCTTCATCTTTGGCCTTAGTGGTTGGTGCGTAAATTTGCGTAACTGATCTTCATCGTAGGCCTGTGGATATTATCCTGTCACTGACAGCATTGTACTTCAGGATAGATCTTGAAACGTTCTTTTTGTCAATGAACGTAGCGCCGTTCCTCTTCGTCATTCCCAGCATAGTAGACCACATGATTGTCCGATTCAAAATGGCCAATACAGTCCATTTTGTCTCACTAACGCCTAGGATGTTGATGTTTATTCATTCCATTTCATTTTTTACTATTTCCAATTTTCCTAGATTTATACTTTGTACATTCCACATTCTGAATATTAATGGATATTTGCAACTGTTTCTTCTCATTTTGAGTCAGGCCACACCAGCAAATAAAGGTCCTGAAAGCTTGACTCCATTCATGTCATTAAGGTTGACTCTACTTTGAGGACGCCGCCATTTCTCAGTCCTCTTTTGAGCGCCTTCCAACCTGGGGAGCTCATTTTCCGGTACTATATCGGACAATGTTCTGCTGCTATTCGTAAGGATTTCACTGGCTAATTCTTTTTAGAAGTAGACTGCCAGGTCTTTCTTCCAAGTCTATCTTAGTCTGGAAGCTCAGCTGAAACCTGTCCACCTTGGGTGACCCTGCTGGTATGTGAATACCGGTGGCATAGTTTCCAGCATCACAGCAACATGCAAGCCGCCACAATATGACAAACTGACAGACATGTAAAGATTACAGCCTTGGAAACCCTATGGGGCAGTTCTACTCTGTCCTATAGGGTTGCTATGAGTTGGAATCAACTTGACAGCAACAGATTTAAATTTTATGGGAACAGATCACCAGGTCTTTGTCCCACGGAGCTGCTGGTGGGTTCAAACCTGTGACCTTTCACTTAGCAGCGGACCACTCAACCACTGTGCCACCAGGGCTCCTTCTGTAAAGATTATAGCCAAGAAAACCCTGGAGCAGCTCTGTTCTGTAACACATAGGGTCACCCTGAGTCGGAATCGACTCCACAGCAGTGGGTGGGTTTGGGTTTCCCACCACCAGAGACATCAGGCACACACAAGCATCTCCACAGTACCTCAAGCCCCCAGGGGCCCTGCTGAGTGATGGGCTCAGCTGACAGACATGGTGATGAATTGTGAGAATTTCTTAGGAATTGGGAGCCATGAGGCAAGGAGGGTAAACAGCAGGAAATCTCACCTTGCATCATCCCCATTACAGATTCCATGGCTTCTGGGCTGCAAGTGTAGCCTTCGTGCCTGTCCACATCGTACCCTGAAGGCTACCCTGAAGGCCCCGCTCTTACCATGAGCCCAAATCCCCACCCTCAGGGGTTGGGGCCAGCTACAGAGGTTCAAAGCTGGCAGAAAGGAGGTTGTCTTCAGCCAGGAATGGGTTTTCTTTACCAGCCCACCCAAACGTTGTTTGGCTGCTGTCGCCTCCGAGCTTTTCAGGGGTGAAAAAAGTGATGGGGCAGGGGGGATCTGATGGCTGTGGAGGGCTTCTGTTTGCTCAGGGCGTTACAGTAGGTCCAACATGACTTGGGGTCTGAAACTGAAATGCCGGCCCAGAGTGGATTCCTGACAAATGTGGCCCAGATGTTTCTGAGCCATTTATTTTTGTTAGTGGAAAATGGCTGAGCTAATAACCCTCAGAAGGCATCTCTGTAGGGAGAGTTTAAGTCCGCTTTGCTGCTATGCTTCTTGTATTTGCTTGTGGCTTTCTTGTTCGGAGGAAAAGAATGAAATAGTATGTAAGATAAAGTCCAAGTTAAAAACCCTGCACATTTGACTAACCAAACCAAACCTGTTGCTTTTCTTGTCGATTCTTACTCATAGTGACCCTATAGGACAGAGTAGAACTGCCCCATAGGGTTTCCAAAGAGTGGCTGGAGGATTTGAACCACTAACCTTTTGGTTAGCAGCCGAACGTTTAACCCCTGTGCCACCAGGGCTCTGCCTATTTGACTAAGGATGCCAAAACCCTAAGTCTACACTTTTGACCTTATTCTCGCCAACGATTGGACATTTCCTGAAGTCCAGGCTCTGCTCATCATTACATCATTCAAACCCAACCATGAGAATTATCTCCACCTCAGAGATATGATGTGTCTTGCCCAGAGTCACAGAGCCAGTAAAGGCAGGCTTGGAATTGAACCCCAAGTTGTAGACTCTAGATCAAAGATCTTTCCACCACCATACTCTGGAAGGAGATGACGAGGGCACCCAAGGGTCAAACAGGACCTTGGGAGGTCTTCTAGTTGATCCATCTGCTTGTCATCAACACCTCCATTTCATACCCTATACAAGGTCAGAGCGTCTAGTGGATTTTCTTTCCTTCAAGGACAAGAACTGCTTTCTGGCCAGAGGGAAAAGAACTATCTTTATCACCCTTACCCTCCAACACCTCCTGGGTGATGAGGAATTGCTCTCTATTCCAACACTGTTTTTATAATAAAGAGCTTTGAAGCAGACAGATCCAGGTCCAAATCGAAGCTTTGTCACTCACAAGCTAGGTGACTTTGAGCAAGTAAGTTATTTAACTTCTCTGTGTTTAGCTTCCTCGTTATCAGCCAGGAAGCTTTCTCTCACTCTGTCTCTGCAGCTGGAGCTGCAGCCCGGCAGAGGGGCATTGTCAGGATAGCCTGAGCACAGAGCAGACTCTCTGCAAGTAGCAGTGACTAGTATGTGACTATGGAGCTGAGTGAGGGAGTGTAGTGCATGGGCTCTCCCCCTCTGTGATATTAAGAGAGAGGCTCTGTGATCACAAAGGTTAAATATTAGGAAAAGAGCATAAACCTCCTCCAATGGCATGTTAGCCCTACTGGAAACTGGCCACTTTGTGCTTACAGGAATATACGAAGGACTTTATGGTGCTGAATAAATGGCTTGAGAGGAAACACATTTGCCATCACCTTCATCTCCTCCTGTCTCCACATGCTGGGATACTAGCACCGGATGCGACCCAGCAGGACCACCTTGTTTAGGACCAGCATTCAAGTAGGAATAATCCCTAAACCACCTCCAGTGATCAACTGAGTGCCTGCCATGTGCCAGGAACTGTGCTGCAACATATCTACATCAAGCCCTGGTGGCACAAACAATTAAGCGCTCTGCTATAAACTGAAAGGTTGGCAGTTCAAGCCCACCCAGAAGCTCCACAGGGAAAAGACCTGGAGATCTGCTCCTCTAAAGATAGCAGCCTAGAAAACCCTATGGGGCAGTTCTACTTTGTCACATGGGGTCGCTATGAGTCGGAATCGACTTCACCCCACACCAACAACAAAAATGTTGGAATACAGTGCAATTACTCATCACCCAGGAGGTGTTGGAGGGTGAGGATGCCAAAGATAGTGCTTTTCCTTCTGGCCAGAAAGCAGTGCTTCTCCTTAAAGCACTCAGCATGTGGTTATTTATATATATATATATATATATATATATATGTATATATATATGTATATATATGTATATATAGCCTTATGACTACATGTATATATGGTCAGTCATTACAGTGTAATGAAAACAGCATGAGCTTTGGGGTCAGGCGGAGATGGGTTGAAATCCTGGCTCAGTACTTTCTTCATATGTGATCTCTGGGGGAAGCAGGGCTCTTGGGAGACCCCAGGACTGAGTGTGGTTTGCTAGTAGGCAATGAACTCATTCATTCAATTATTCACACTTCCCCGTCAGGGCAGAGTAAATGCTTGTGGGGTTCATCACTATTTCTATAGCTTCAACACCCAGCCTGAAACCTACAATGCACTCAGTGATGATTGGTAAATGACCAAATGCATGAATTCACTGAGCATCTACTAGGTGCCTCTACTGTACTAGGATGGCTAAGGATGTACGGATGAGCAAGACATGGTCCTGTCTTTAATGGACTGTACTCTAGTAATGAGTTCATTCATTGCTGTAATTACTTATCTATTCACTCATTAAGTGCACAGTGCATGAGGAGTGCCCACTTTTTGCCAGGCACTATGAATAAGGAGCAGTTTCTGAAGGCAAACAGATCATCATTAAAAAAAGGGAGATGGATAGGAGAACCATTACAAGGCTAAAGGTACCTTTAACTGAAAGACTGTGCCACTTATGAAAAATGAAGGTGGGAAATAAAACCAAACTTTCTAAGCTCTTTTAGTGTTGGGTATTGACTTTGGCAAGAAAATGGAGAGTATGTGGTCCTTCTTGAAAGATGAGGCCGTAAACCCTATGCAGTGGTTTTCCAAAATCATCTCACTTCAAAGGTTTGAGTCTAATGGGTGGAAAAATTGCACTTGGAGTGGTTGATCTGGAGCCAGAACTTGAACTCGTGTGTGAGATTCACACTCCAGGAGAGCGTGCTCCGACCCTCAATGATCCATCAAGGAAAGCCTCGCACAGGTTTAAAACACAGGTCTCTCCTCCGGTAAGGTGCAACACTTAGAACCAGATGAGGTCCTTCCTGCACACACCATGGCTGGACAGATGGAGGAATTAAGCGTTAGATCTCAGTAAGCATTTATGACAGCCAAGGCTTTGAACTCATTCTTCATTCAGTAAATGTGTACCATGGAATCCTGGTGGGACGATGGTTAAGAGCTCAGCTGCTAACAAAAGGTTGGCAGTTCACATCCACCAGCCACTCCTTGGAAACCCTACGGGGCAGTTCTGCTCTGCCCTATAGGGTCTCTATAAGTCAGAACTGCCTCAACAGCACATAACAACAACAACAACTGTACCAGGGAGTGTGATAGAGGTATTTTTACACTATGGAATGTTTACACCATATTTTCACATGTATGGTGGTGCAATATAGTCCCTGCTACCATGGACTTGGAGCCCTGGTCGTGCAGTGATTTAGAGCTCGGCTGCTAACCAAAAGGTCCTCAGTTCGAATCTACCAGCTACTACCTGGAAACCCTATGGGGCAGATCTACCCTGTCCTATAGGGTAGCTGTGAGTTGAAATCAACTCAGCAGCAACAGGTTTGGTTTGGACAGGACCACAGACTTTGTAGACAGATGGGGCAGTCATTACATGCCAGGCAGTGTTCTAAATAAGCCATTACGGATATGGAAACTGAGGCTCAGAGAAGTTAACAGACTTGTGCAATGTTGCACTGTTAGTAAAGGAAGCATTGGGACTTGAACCCAGACAGTCTGGCTCCAGAGCCCACCTATGCTATATCACATGTCCAGACGAGTGAGCAGTAGGGGAGTCATTCCCGAATGCCAAGAGCCACAATGAAGCAAAACCGAGAATAATGGTGGTAGGGACCGTGACAGGGGAGAAGCGCTGAGGGCAGTCGGGGATGGCGTCACTAACAGGGGGAGAGTTAAGCTGGAGCATGAAGGGTGGAAGCAGCCAGCCATACATGGAGCTAAGAGCATCCCAGGAGCGGCAGGGGCAAAGGCTCCAAGCATTCAGGGACCAAGTGGCAGGAGGCCAGAGAACGGGAGGGTGGTATGGGGAGGGAGATGTTGCAGACAGGAGCAGAGACAAGTCAGGTGGGGCCTTTTAAGTGAAACGAGGGGCTTAGAATATGGACAGAGAGGAGTCATTCAAAGCTTACAAGAGGAGATTTTGCAGGACCTGATTTATACACCAGAGTCCCCGAGTGGTGCGGTTAATGCACTCAGCTGCTACCAAGACGTTGGCGGTGCAAGTTCACCCAGAGGCACATTGGAAGAAAGTCCTGGCATTCTGCTTCCCAAACCAGCCACTGAAAACCCTGCGGAGCTCAGTTCTGCTCTGACACATACAGGTTGTCACGAGTCAGAGCCAACTCAGGAGCCACTGGTTGATCTGCCTGAGGATGCGATTACGGTATCGACACTGAGAACATTAGAAGAACAGGCTCTGCGGACAGGCAGCCTGGGCTCAGCTCCCGAAAACCTCTACTTTAGGCAAGTCACCTACACTTTGTTTCAGTCTCATTCATTTATGAGAAGGAGATAATAATACCACCCTCGTAGATTGGGGTATTTAAGGAGAAATTAAATGCAAAGCGCTTAAAACAGTGCGAGTCACATAGCAGCAGTCTGTAATGTTAGCTATGCTCGCTTCGTCCCCACCTTCACTTCCTGCTAAATATAGCTCATCGCAATAGCATCTTGGCAGACCCTATCATTAAAAGTAATATATACTCAATGCAGGAAGCTTGGAGAGCTTGGAAAAGTACAAAGCAAAAGAAAAACAATTATTCATATTCGTACCACCAAAAGATAACCACCATTAATATTTTGTAGTTTTTATCATTTCTCTTTTTCAATGCAACCTCATATAAAGTACAAAAACTGTATCATGTTTATATATGGTTCTACCTTCGCAACTGTCACAGGTTGGCTTCTCCAGACAAAAAACCCGGGGTGGAATCTTGGAGGGGCACGTTTATTAGGGATCAAGACCTGGGGAAGGGAGGGGGTGCAAAGAGGATTGGGGTGCAGAAGGAGAAGTCGAATTGCCATGCAGGAGTTACAGTTTTATACACATACATATGCATAGATACAGATACATATGTATATATGTATGTATCTGTATCTAGAGACAAGTAGTTCCCGACTATGTATTCGAACTATGACAAGCCACACTCACGACCGTCCGTTTTGTTTTGCTTTATATTTGTACATCTGATCCTTAGTAATATACTCCGCGTTCAATGTTGTAGAGCGTAATTTGCTGATGCCATCATTCTCAGATGTTCACTAGTACATGCTCAATGTTATGATTTAAAAAGACGTGGATAATAAAAGACACTGATAATGAAAACTTTTTAAAAAATGAGGTATTCAGCTCACTTCAGAACTGACTTAAAACAGAGTCATCAGAACATAACCCTGTCGTAAATCAAGTACTGCCTATACATACGTTGTTGTTAGGTGCTGTCGAGTCAGTTCTGACTCATAGCAACCCTATGGACAACAGAACAAAGCACAGCCAGTTCCTGTGCCATTCTCACAATCGTTGCTGTGTTTCAGCCTATTGTTACAGCCACTGTCTGAATCCATCTCGTTGAAGGTGTTCCTCTTTTTCGCTGACCTTCTGTTTCGCCAAGCATGATGTCCTTCTCCAGAGACTGGTCCCTCTCGATAACATGTCCAAAGTACATGAGACAAAGTCTCACCATAATTACTTCTAAGGAGCATTCTGTCTGTACTTCATTCAAGGCAGATTTGCTTGTTCTTCTGGCTAGTCCATGATATATTTAATACTCTTTGCCAATGCCCTAATTCAAAGGCATCAATTCTTCTTCAGTTCTCCTTATTCCTTGTTCAGTTTTAGCATGCATATATATGAAGTGATTGAAAATACCATGGCTTGGGTCAGACACACCTTAGTCCTCAAAGTGACATCTTTGCTTTTTAACACTTGAAAGAAGTATTTTGCAGCAGATTTGCCGAATGCACATCTTTCTTGACTGCTGCTTCCATGAACGTTGATTTTGGAACCAAGTAAAATGAAATCCTTGACAATGTCAATCTCTCTCTTTATCATGATGTTGTTTATTGGTCCCGTTGTGAGGATTTTTGTTTTCTTTATGTTGAAGTGTAATCCATACTGAAGGCTGTGGTCTTTGATCTTCTTCAGTAAGTGTTTCAAGTCCTCTTCACTTTCAGCAAGCAAGGTTGTGTCATCTGCATAACGCAGGTTGTTAATGAGTCTTCCTTCGATCTTGATGCTGTGGTCTTCTTCATATAGTCCAGCTTCTCGGATTATTTGCTCAGCATATAGTTTGAATAAGTATGTCGAAAGGATAATTCCTGAAGCACACATTTCCTGACTTTAAACCACACAGTATTCCCTTGTTCTGCTCGAACGACTGCCTCTTGGTCTACGTACAGGTTCCTCATGAGCCCAATTAAGTGTTCTGGAATTCTCATTCTTCACAATGTTATCCGTAATTTGTTACGATCCACACAGTCGAATGCCTTTGCATAGTCAATAAAACACATGTAAACAGCTTTCTGATATTCTCTGCTTACAGCCAAGATCCATCTGACATCAGCAATGATATCCCTCATTCCATGTCCTCTTCTGAATCTGGCTTGAATTTCTGGCAGTTCCCAGTCAATATACTGCTGCAACCATTTTTTAATTATCTTCAGCAAAATTTTACTTGCATGTGATATTAATGACATTGTTCGATATTTTCTGCATTCTGTTGGATCACCTGTCTCTGGAATGGGCATAAATACGGATTTCTTCCAGTTGGTTGGCCATGTAGCTCTCTTCCAAATTTCTTGGCATAGGCCAGTGAGCACTTCCAGCATTGCATCCATTTGTTGAAACATCTCAACTGGCATTCTGTCAATTCCTGGAGCCTTGTTTTTTGACAATGCCTGGACTTCTCCTTCCAATACCATCAGTTCTTGATAATATGCTACCTCCTGAAACAGCTGAACAAATTCTTTTTGGTATAGTGACTCTGTGAATTCCTTCCATCTTCTTTTGATGCTTCCTGCGTTGTTCAATATTTTGCCCATACAATCCTTCAATATTGTAACTCGAGGCTTGAATTTTTTCTTCAGTTCTTTCAGCTTGAGAAATGCCAAGTGTGTTTTTTCCTTTTGGTTTTCCAACTTCAGGTCTTTGTACATTTCATTATAACACTTTACTTTGTCTTTTGGAACTGCATTTTGAAATCTTCTGTTTAGCTCTTTTACTTCATCATTTCTTTCATTTACTTTCGCTACTATACACTCAAGAGCAAGTTTCAGAGGTTCTTCTGACATCCATTTTGGTTTTTTCATTCTTTCTTGTCTTTTTAATGACCTTTTTGCTTTGTTTGTTTATGATGTCCTTGATGTCATCCCACAACTTGCCTGGTCTTCAATCATTAGTGTTCAATGTGTCAAATCTATTCTTGAGATGGTCTCTAAATTCAGGTGGGATATACCCAAGGTCGTACTTTGCCTCTTGGGGACTTGTTTTAATTTTCCTCACCTTCAACTTGAACTTGCATATGAGCAATTGATGGTCTGTTCTGCAGTCACCACCTGGCCTTGTTCTGACTGATGATATTGAGTCAATTTGATTCCTGTGTATTCCAACCAGCGAGGTCCAAGTGTATAGTCTCCATTACATTGTTGAAAAAAAGTATTCGCAATGAATAAGTCGTTGATCTTGCAAAATTCTCTCATGTGATCTCCAGCATAGTTTCTATCACCAAGGCCAGGTTTTTCAACTACCAATCCTTCTTCTTTGTTTCCAGCTTTTACATACCAATCACCAGTAATTATCAATGCACCCTTTTTTTTTTTTAATAATTTTTATTGTGCTTTAAGTGAAAGTTTACAAATCAAGTCAGCCTTTCACACAAAAACCCATATACACCTTGCTACACACTCCCAGTTACTCTCTCCCTAACGAGACAGCCCGCTCTCTCCCTCCACTCTCTCTTTTCGTGTCCATTTCGCCAGCTTCCAACCCCTCTCATCTCCCCTCCAGGCAGGAGATGCCAACCTAGTCTCAAGTGTCCACCTGATCCAAGAAGCTCACTCCTCACCAGCATCCCTCTCCAACCCATTGTCCAGTCCAATCCATGTCTGAAGAGTTGGCTTTGGGAATGGTTCCTGTCCTGATTTCATGTTTGATCAATGTCAGACTACAGAAGTTGGTAAAAACTTCAGTTTCTTTGTCTTTGGCATTAGTGGTTGTGCATAAATTTGAATAATAGTCATATTTACTAGTCTTCTTTGTAGGCCAATGGATATTATCCTATCACTGACAGCATTGTACCTCGGGATAGATCTTGAAATGTTCTTTTCAACATTTAAATATATACCTGTACATGTATATTTAAAAAAAAAAAAGTTGCCATCAATCAGTTCTGACTCCTGACACCCCCATGTTAATCAGAATAGAGCTGCTGTCCATAAGGTTCTCATGGCTAATTTTCAGAAGTAGATTGCCAGACCTTTCTTCTGAGGCACCTCTGGGTGAATTTGGAACTGCCAAACTTTTGGCTGGTAGCCAAAGGCTTAGTTGTTCACACCACCCAAGAACTCAATGACTCCATATACACACGCATATACAGAGAGAGTGAGCGATTCTGACAGGAAACATGAAATCTCTGGTTCAGAGACCCACAGTTTATTACTTACAGGGTATATTAACACCAGCTCCTCACATCCCCATCCCCACTTGACAATGCAAGGAAGGCAAGATGCTACCCTCTGTGTTCAGCGGGGTTGGCCCACAGGAGAGGAACCCAAATATTATGAGATTCAGAGCTTACATAGGGCAGCTAGTACCTCTGCCCATCCTCCCATCCAGAGAAAGAGAGATCTTTATTCTGGAATGTAAAGATAAATTCCTGCAGGAGACGGGAAAGGCATCTCCAGTCTTATTGCCCTAGAATGTGAGCAAATGGCTCCAGTGGAGAGCAGTCTCTAATTTTCTTCAGAGCAGTAACTATCTTTAACCTCCAAGGCATGTTTGCAATTCAGTCGCCTTTTGACCAAGTTTGTCAGTGCTCTTTGCCCGGAAAATTCAGACTATGCAGAAACATGAAAATATTCATGGAGAATTGCCTCCCAGCATCAGGCTCAGCAAAACTTCAGCCAGCCTCATGGGAAACTCTGGATCATAAGGGGTGCCCAGACTGTTCTACACTGGGTAGAAATGGTTGAGCTTTTATACCCCTGCCCCACACAGTCACTGGATATGGGCCAGCCAAGGAAAGAGGTGCCTTGGCCAAGGCTGCTTTCCTAGGTTGAGGCAAACCATAAAACAGCCAACAGTTGTGGTAACACAAGTCTTTTCTTAAAGAAGGATCTCAGTGGCATACCTTCCTGTCCCCACAGCAACACCCTGTGAGCACGTTCCCACAGCAGTGATTTCTAATGATTGCATGGTAGTGCATTGTCTGACTACTCTAATTAACGAATCCTCTATTAATGAGCATGAGGCCCCTGGGTGGTTTGTGCCCGACTTCTAACTTAAAGGTTATCATTATGAACCCACCCAGCAGCATTGTGGAAGAAAGGCCTCTCTATCTGCTTCCGTGAAGATTACAGTCAAGAAAATCCTATGGGGCAGTTCTACTCTGTCACATGTGGGTTCACCATGAGTCAGAATCAACTCCATGGCAAGGATTTTTTTAATTATTATTGAGCATTACTAGGTTGTTAGTAACTTTTAGTCTTCCAGATAATGCTGCTGTGAATATCCTAGCATATTACACCTTTGTATTCTTCTTTTTTTTTATTGTTGTTGAAAATATACACAGCGAAACAAACACCAACTCAACAATTTCAACATGTACAATTCAGTGACATGGATTACATTCTTCAAATTGCACAACCATTCTTACCCTCCTTTTCCAAATTTTTCCTGCCCTATTGATGTAAACTCACAGCTCCCTCAGCTTCCTATCTAACCTTTCAGGATGCTGTTGTCCATTTGATCCCACATAGATAACTCTTTAAAAGAACACAATCCTCAAAGCAGACACTCTTTACTAATTAAGCTAAATCGTTGTTCAGTTGAAAGAAGACTTCAGGACAGATTTTTGGCTTACGTTTTACCTAGTATATTATATCTTTGTATTCTTCCCTGTTGTTTTGTTGTTGTTGTTGTTTGTGGGGGCTTGTTTTTGTTTTTCTTTAGAAAAAAATTCTTAAAAGTGGGATTGCTGTGTCAAGGTTTGGATATTTTTAAGGCCTTTGATACATATACTCAAATGGCTACCACTAAGGCTATGCCCTCTTGTCCCGCCCTGCCGTGGGTGAGCACATCTGCATTTCTGAGTCCTGCTGACTGACACCAGGGGTCGTGATTCCCTTACGTCTTTGTTAATCTCATAGCGAGAAAACAGTATCCCATTTTTGTTGGCACTTGCATTTTGAAAACACCACGGATAAACATTTTTCACATGCTGTTTGACAATACTGATTTCTGGTTTTCTGAATTGCTTGGCTACATTCATTCTTCAGTTTTCTAAGGGAGCAGTTTTCTCTCTCTTACTGATTTGAAAGACTTCTAAGTAGATCAACCCACTGTCGCCATCAGGTATGTTTCAGTTATTTTCCTCAGGTTATTGCTTGTCTCTTCATCTTGTTTATAGTGTTTTTGACATGCACGTGCTGATAGTTTTTAGAGCCAAATTTATCAATCTTTTCCTTTTGAGTTTCTGTCCTTGTTATGTTTACAAGGCTTGATTCATTTTATAATCTCATTGCAGTACCTTGATTTCTCCCTGTTAAGTTTGACCCAATTAATTCCCGTGCATGGTTGCAGGCTGCCTATCTGGATCGGCTGGAGCCTTGATGAAGTCACCCAGAGCTTCAGCTCTCCCTCCCAGCTTTGAGTCAAGTGCAAATTTCATCAGCACTCTTTCTGTGACCTCATCCAAGTTGTCCATCACCTCTTTGACATTTCTCTAATGATGTTCATTCAACTTGCCTGAAATAGAGCCTTCTCTATCACCAAGCACAGCAGCCAACTGGCACCAGGGACAGATGTGGGAGAGGACACTGTCCCTGCCAACTGGGCACTAGGCCTGGTCCAAGATACTGATTTGGATCAGTGTTTTCACAGCACCTTAGAACTTGTACTTCACGGTCACGGTCATTTACTTAATGTTCTCCTTCCTTTGGCCTATTTATATTCTTCCCTTCTTAGCCAACAGAACACTCCGTGGAATGATAAGGGGCATGAATATATAGAAAATAATCATGTGTCAGATGAGGATGGTGAGGCATGGGCTGGCAGCACAAATTGTCCAGGGTCAGTTTGGAAGTTTAAATCATTTGTTTTGGAATATTGGGCAGGACCTTAAAGATTATCTGGTCTGTACCATCCACCCACCCCCACCTGACACTAAGACCTTTCCTGCAACAGGTGAGTTAATTACAGCCACCATTTATAGGAGCCACCTAGGAGCCAGGCAGTTTACTTACATGATCTCTAATTTTTTAAAGACATAAACCACCTTGCGAGGCAGGAGTTGCTATCTCCCTTTTACACGGAAGTAAAGAGAGGCTCAGAAAACTCAAAATATTAGTCCAAGATCACACAGTTTGGTGAAAGTGTTGCATTTGAATTTGCATTTACCTGGATCCAAATCCCATACCCAATTGCCTCCACAGCTAATGGCCAGTCACCCTGTCTTCTTTGAACACCATCAGGTGTGGGAACTCACTTTTAAGGACAACTCCAGGAGCACTCTGAGGGGAGAAATGTTGACCTAAATTTCCCTTTCTGTAACTTCTCCCCCTTGAAGAGACACAAAACTGGTCTTCTTGCCTTTCCTCAAGATAGATCTTCTAAAGATCATATTTTCCCTGTCTTCTCTCCCTCCAGCCTGAAAACAGTTCCTCATACAACAGAATTGGGGAAGCTTATACCCTCCTACCCATGCCCATATGATCTTGCTCCAATTTATCCATATCGCCTATGTTATCCTCACTGAATGCCATGCTTTGACCATACAGGAGTAGCACTTCCTGGTAACAGGCCAGGTTCTCTCCTTCCCTTCCAGGAATTTATGGAAAGGGAAGAGCTCCTTCCCTCATTGCCTGCCTGCACCCCCCATCTTTTCTAGTCCATTCTCAGGTAGAGGGATGTGGAGCAGTTCATGTTTTACACTTAAGCTAGCCTGGCTTCCGAATTCTGGGGCTACCAAGACTGGTAGCAGAACCTCCTTTCCCATATCATGACTCTGTTACCTGCCTTTTTTTTTTTCCTCACCAAAATCTCGTGGCTATTAAATGCATTATTATTACCAGTTGATTCTGATCATAGCGACGCCATGTGCACGGAGTAGAACTGCATTCTGTAGGTTTTCAAGAGCTGGGACCTTTTGGAACAGCTCACTAGACCTTTCTTCTAAGGCTCCTCTGGGTGGGTTTGAACCACGTACCTTTTGGTTAGTAGTGAAGTGCTCAACCGATTGCGCCACCCAGAGACTCCTGTTACCTGGACTCAAGCTCTTGTCCTTGCTTAACCACTCTCTTACCTTCCAGTCTCACTCAGGAGTTCCTTCCTGTCTTTGTTGAACATTCATCTGTAGAGATGCAGTCCCTACCCTCTTAATGCTCACAGGGTTTGGAGAGACACATAAACAAATGAGGAAAGGTCAGAGTTCCTTATCAGGGTTTCCATGGTGGCAGGCCACCTAGCATAGAGCCAGACAGGGCCTCTCTCAATAGTGGCTGGCCATATTTCTGACCTCTCTTCTACTGCTGCATCTTGGAAGGGGTGGGGAAGGGCTGCTGGGAAGGTGGCTTCCAAAAGCAAGGAGATCAGAGTAGGGAAAGGCATTTCACAGTCATTCCATGGTTCTGCCTCACTTCCTAGTTACTGAACTATGTCTTCTCTCCGTGTTCTGAGCCCCACATGCTCATTACCCTCATTCTTAACATGAGGATAATAATATTACCTTCCTCGTGGGCTTGTTATGAGAATGAAATGGTATAATGAATGTAAAGTGCTTAGAACAGTGTCTGGCACATAAGTGCCCCACAAATGGTGGCTATTATTATATTCAGCTGAGCCCTAGATTTAATTATTTCAGTTAACAAAGCACCAGGCAGTTTACAAGAATAACATCCTTACATTTTTACCCCTAGCTTTAGAGCTCCCTCACCCACCATCTCCTCTGAGCCTCACAACAACCCTGGAGGAGGGAGCCCAGCAGGCAGGCCCTCACTGACTTTTGCATAACAAAGATGTAATGAAGATTGGGATAAATGAAACCGTAGTCCCAGAATTTGTCCATGATGTTTTGTTTTTCGTGAAGGTTGTTCACCAACAGCAAATATTGACTGGGTTGAGTTTTCCTTCCTCTCTAACAGCCCCTGCCTCCATTTTTTTCCTTTCTTTCTCTCTTAGCCCCCTACAGGAGAATTCAGGAATGGCCCCCAACTTGAGGCTGAGGCTTATCCTGGTGTCCGAGTTGGTCATGATAGTGGAAGGAAGTTACTCAGTACCGTATGTTGCTACAGTGTTTTGGCCTTCACTGGCAACCCTGGAAAAATGTCAGGCCAGCCCTCAGTTTTGGTCTCCCATCTTGCACTGAGAATTGTGAAGGATCTGGAATTTCACCCTTCCTAAAAGCTAGTAAGTTACACCAAAAACCAAACCCACCGCTGTCAAATCAAATCTGACTCATAGCAGCCCTACAGGACAGAGTAGAACGGCCCCATAGGGTTTCCAAGGCTGTAAATCTTTACAGAAGCAGACTGCCACGTCTTTCTTCCACAGAGCAGCTGGTGGGGTTCAAACTTCCAACCTTTCAGTTAGCAGCCAAGCACTTAATCACTGTGCCACCAGGGCTCCTTGCTAATAAATTAAAAAATTAGCCTAGCACAAATAATATGAGAAGCTGGACTATATGAAGAAGAACGGGGCATCAGGATTGGAGGAAGACTCATTAGCAACCTGCGTTAGGCAGATGACACAACCTTGCTTGCTGAAAGTGAAGAGGACCTGAAGCACTTACTAACGAAGATCAAAGACCACAGCCTTCAGTATGGATTACACCTCAACATAAAGAAAACAAAAATCCTCACAACTGGACCAATAAGCAACATCATGACAAATGGAGAAAACATTGAAGTTGTCAAGGATTTCATTTTACTTGGATCCACAATCAACAGCCATGGAAGAAGCAGTCAAGAAATCAAAAGACACATTGCATTGGGCAAATCTGCTGCAAAGGACCTCTTTAAAGTGTTGAAGAGCAAAGATGTCACCCTGAAGACTAAGGTGCACCTGACCCAAGCCATGGTTTTTTCAATTACATCATATGCATGTGAAAGCTGGACTATGAATAAGGAAGACCGAAGAAGAGCTGACACCTCTGGATTGTGGTGCTGGCAAAGAATAGTGAATATACCATGGACTGCCAAAAGAACGAACAGATCTGTCTTGGAAGAAGTGTGGCCAGAAGGCTCCTTAGAGGCAAGGATGGGGAGACTGCGTCTTACATACTTTGGACATGTTGTCAGGAGGGATCAGTCCCTGGAGAAGGACATCATGCTTGGCAGAGTACAGGGTCAGCGGAAAAGAGGAAGACCCTCAACAAGGTGGATTGATACAGTGGCTGCAACAATGAGCTCAAGCATAACAACGATTGTAAGGATGGCGCAGGACCAGGCAGTGTTTCGTTCTGTTGTGCACAGAGTCACTATGAGTTGGAACTGACTCGGCGGCACCTAAAAACAACAACAGCAGCACAATTCCATGAACACTGACAGAATATATGAGACCCCTAGGTCAGAGACAGAAGACAGGTTATTACTCACAGCAATAGCAGTAGCCAGAGTTTATCATCATTTGTGCCAGTTTCCCAAGCCCCAATTCCAACAAGGCAACATGATGAGGGCCAGTTGGGTCCAGCACATATAGTGGGTTGTGCAACAGAAGAGGAACCCTCAACTTAGGGAACCCTAATCTTTTAAACGGGCAGTAAGCAAACCAGCCCAACCTTTGCCCTAGAAGGAAGCATGACTGAGCAGCAAAGAAATCTGCCATCTGCTCCAGAGGGAGATATTATCTCTGTTCCAGGGCTACTTTTTTATGGAAACAACCTCAAAAAGATAACCAGTTGCTCTCACACTGACTCCAACTCATGGCGACCCCACGTGTGTGTCAGAGTAGAACTGTGCTCCACAGAGTTTTCAATGGCTGATTTTTCAGAAGTAGACCGCCAAGCCTTTCTTCTGAGGCACCTCTGGGTGGACTTAAGCCTCCCATCTTTTGGTTAACAGCCAAGCATGCTAACTGTTTGCACCACCCAGGGGCTCACCTTGAAAAGACAGTCCAGAACAAAGACTCTCAATGCTCATGGAGCACTGACTCCGGATACCTTGCTCCCTACTCTGTGGCCTGTCTAGCTATTCTGGTCATAGATACCAGGACATTCTCAATAGCCATGGCCTTCCTGGGCTCATCATAGTAACATTATGAAGTGAAAAGCCAAGAAATTTTTAGAAGCCTAATGTGTCTTGTGCTGCATGTTGGCATCATGGATGCAAGCAATGGTCTGACTTCTTCAGGAAAACTGGGATTTCTAAGTAAGAGAAGATGAAGTATCATCCAGAATTTAGAGGCTAGTGTGGATATGAGTATGAAGTTTGAGATAGATTAGAAAAGACACTGGCATGAATTGTATAATAAGGTCCTAGCCCATTTCTCTAATGATGGAGGATAATGAGTCTCTAATAATGAAGGTTAATTAACTGCAGGGTGTGAGCAGTTAACCAATGTATGTTCTGTTGACATCTGTGCTCTTTGCTTACTGTGTGTGAATACAGGTAGACAAGCACAGAGCTGGCTCAGAGCCAGGAAAGTCCACACCCATGGGGCTGACCTTTTGCCTCACCCACACATCTCACCCATTGGATAAAGATTTATTGTAGAGCTTCCTATGGGCTGGGTCTGTCCTGGGCCTGCCCTTCTCTTGAGTAAAGAACAGTATTTACACATAGGATTATGTTTAGGTTAACAAAAAAGGCCTGTGGATAAAGGTTGGTGGAAAGAGGGGAGGGAGAAAAAGTAGAAGACCAAGTAAATAGAATTGTTCCTGAGCAAATTGAAACTGAAAGATAATCCTGAATCTCAGTTCTTAGCTGTCCTTGCGCCACTGCAAAGGGCTAAAGAGACAACCAGAGAAGTGGGCACGGAAGCAAAGGGAGGTTGATCCACCAAAACGTTCTGAAAATTACCCATAAGTAATAGATATTGGTGTACAGCTGGCTCCTATTTAAGCCCAACCCCTATCCAATCCTGAGAATTCAACATTTCTGGGCATTCTGACCTAATTGCTTGAGTACACCAACAACAGGGGTCCACTGGAGGAAAAGTTTGGGGCAAAGAGCATGAAGAGGCAATAGGGACAAGAGGGAGGGGTTTATTTAGGAAGACAATGCACCATCAGTCTTGGTGATCGGCCTTGTGTCTGACCCCAAGGAAGACAGGATTTGCCGGTAGAACCTGAAGCAGCTACTTCACCAAAACACATGAAGGCACATGCAGTATAGTTTTGGCATTCAAATGACAAAGTGTGATACAAAGCAGGGAAAAGAGGCACCCAGCTTCTGCCCAGAACATTATGACTTAGGCACCTTGGCAGCTGCTGGGCGTTGGCAAAGATGGAGGCAATAGGATCACTAGTGTGAGGTGGTTGGGTTTAGTGCAAGATGGCTTAATGGTGGGTATCAGAGGCAGTGGTAGCGAGCTTTGTGAAGTTTTGTTGACACTGGAGAGCTCAGTAGTGGGCAACACTACCTGGGTTGGATCAAGAGAGAAAAAAAATTGCAGACACATGTCAAGAACTATGAAAGCTCTAAGACTTTACTTTGAAGCTAACACATTAAGCTATTACAGTTTCACGGATGCTGGCAGAGGACATGAAACTCCGTGGGTCAGAGACAGAGAATTTCCTTACCTACAGTACAGCAAGAATGTTCCATATTTGTTTCAGCTCCTCTTGCCTCCTCTCCCAAGGCCCTTGGAGAAGACACAAAAGGGCCGAGAGAGATGCCGTGTATGCAGTTGGCTTGCACCCCAGCTGAGGAACTCAGAGCTTTTTAGGGTAAGTGTCACTGTCCCTGCTTTTTCACAGATCATGAATTCCGTAACTTTATGAGTGCAATTTGCTGTCTTGTGTTTCCCAGGAAAGGCACCTGTGTTTATAGCTTAAAAAAATCCTCTTCATTTTGTAACAGGCAGGCCTGGTTCGTCCAAACTTCTTCACAAAGCAGGTCCTAGACGTCCTTATCAGAAAGATAACCCTGGTTCAGGACAGTTGCCCACTTTCTATATAAAGCACCTCCCCCTCCATATTAGTTACATGTAATGGCTTTAAACAACATTTGTTACCTCACAATTTCTGCTTCAGGGTCACTCACAGGCTGCAATCAAAGTGTTAACCAGAACTGTGTTTGTCTCAAGGCTCAGCTGGGAAAGGATTTACTTTCAAGTTCACTTTCATGGTTTTTATCGCGATTCAGTTCCTTGTAGTCTGTTGGGCTACAGACCTCAGTTTTTTGCTGCTGCTGGCTGCTGGCTGCTGGCTGCTGGCTGCTGGCTGCTGGCTGCTGGCTGCAGGCCAGGGCCTGCCCTCCCTCTGCTCTTTGCCACTTTTGTCTCTCCACAGAGCAGTTCACAACATGGCAGCTCAGTTCTTCAGAGTGAGCAAGATGGATGTCAAAGTCTTCTTTAACCTCATAGAGAGATGATATCCCATCACTTTTACCTTATTATGTTCTTAGAAGCAAGTCACTAAATCCAGACCACATTCAAGGGGAGGGATTACACACGGGCATCACTACAGGAGGCTAGGACCTAGCATTAAAATCTGCCTTCACAAACTCATTCAGCTCTTCCAATTTCAAGAATCCTCCATTAAAAAATGGTCTTTAACTCTTCCTTGTTAAAAAAAAAAAAAAAAGGTCTTTAACTCTTCCTTGTTAAAAAAGAAAAAAAAATCTAGTCATCTGCACTTTTTTTTTTTTTTTTTGAAGATTTAATGAGCTCTTGTATACTCGAGGATTTTTGCAGGAGGACTCCCAGTTCCCAGTCTTGATGCGACTGTCAATCGAATGTTCTGCCTTCCTGTCTACATGGCCATTGTGTGCCCACATTACTACACAAGGCCAAACAGACCATTTCTCCCTGGAAATTGAATCCTGAATGTAATGACAAAGGCTGGAAATAGCTGCTGAAGAGACTCTTTTCCTTAATCCCTCCTTTTAGATCCCTGCAGCTACCTTTTCCTGCATAACAAAGTGCCCTAAAACATGGTGGCTGAATACCAGACAATTTATTGCCAATACACTGTATGTTTCCATTTAAGTGAAGAGTAAGAACAGACAAAATTCATCTGTGGTGATAGAAATCAGAATAGTACTTATCTTGAGAGGAGGAAGAAGGGAACAATTAACCAGGAAGCCCAAAAACCCATTGCCATTGAGTTGATTCTGACTCATAACAACCCTATAGGAGAGAGTAGAACTGCCCCATAGGGTAGAACTCCTGATCTTTTTGGTTAGTAGCTGAGCTCCTAACCACTGTGCCACCAGGGCTCCTAACCATAAAGGTACATGAGGAAATTTCCAGGGGTAATGGGAATGTTCTATATGTTGATATGGGTTGTGGTTACATGAGTCTATGCATAGGTCATGAGTCATTGAGCTATATACTAAAGATTTGTGCATTTTACTGTCTGTAGATAAAGTACCGACAAAAACCATAATGTAGATAATGGCATGGAAAAAACGTTTGTGAAATAGCTGGGAGGTAAAAGTGCAGCTCTGTAGTTGTACACAATATATGATTTCAATTTCGTAAAACACCCAAAGAAAACCAGGTCTATGTCTATGAACTGCGTATATGTAGCGAGATAAGAGTGTCTTTTCCCCTCATCCAGCTATTTTCTTTTTCTTCCTTATTATCTAAGGGTTCTTTGGTAACTGAGTATGGAGAAAGAATATTTTATTAGCATAAAATATCTCAAAGTAATGCTTTGACAGGGGGCTTCTGTTCAAAAGAGAATGGCTTGCTTCTCTTGCAGTTGCTTCACCCTAAAAAACCTGAAAGATCAAAAAACCTTCTAAATCAAGGAGGGAAGGAAAAGAGAAGAGAGGGGGAGAAAGAGAGAGATAGAGATTACCGCAAAAATGGGGGATGCCTGGTCCCCCTTCCAAGCCAGGCTCTGCATGGACTGCAAAAATGCTCACTCCGAAAAGTAATGAATGAATGCATCCGCTTCTGGACTCCATGCTTGTTTCTGATTGGTCAGTGGTTAAGCTATTTTTCTTGCTGCTAATGAGCTGTCCCTGTAGGCCTTTGCAGAAATTCTAAGTATACCTGAAGAGTAACAAATGAATGGGGAAATGTCTGGAAATTCTTGGAACTATTCATGTCAATACTTGCCACACACTCCTACAGCTCACAACAAGAGCCTGTGCCAACTTGTGCCCTTTAGGGGAGCTGCTGAGCCCTAGGGTCTGAACTAAGTAACCCTGGGTTGTCCCTCCTCTTTCTTCACTGGACGTCCTTTGGAAAGAAGCCACTTAGGCTTCAGAGTTCTTGTGTTCTTGGCCTATCTTTAAAAGGTGCCACCGCTTACAAATTCCAGGTGTTTTTTTTTTATTATTATTCCCTTTACCCTGTGTGATGCAACACTCTCCTCTCCCCAGCTTTCTAGATTCAAATGCTTTAGGTTCCATTTCATTCCAACCTTAAATCCCATTTCCGTCAAGATGCTTTTCTCTAATTCTGGCTAGTATTGACTTTTGCTCTTTCTGGCTGCCTATAGCATAAAAGAAGCATACGTGTTATAAATGTATGAGTCAGACTATTTGATCAAAGGAGCCCTCGCTGCTCTCCTATCGCTCCCTCAGCACCCAGAGCAGCAGCTGTAACATCACAACCGCTTACTGAGCAGCTACATTGCCATGGATTGAATTATGTCTCCCAAAAATGTGTATATTAACTTGGTTAGGCCATGATTCTCAGCATTCTGTGGCTGGCCTCCGTTTTGTGACTATAATTTTATGTTAAAGAGGATTAGAGTAGGATTGTAACACCCTTACCAGGTCGCATCCCTGATCCAATGTAAAGGGAGTATCCCTGGGGTATGGCCTGCACCACCTTTTATCTCTCAAGAGATAAAAGGAAAGGGAGGCACGCAGAGAGTTGGGGACCTCATACCACCAAGAAAGCAGTGCCAGGAGCAGAGTGCATCCTTCGGGCCTGAGGTTCCTGCGCTGAGATCCTCCCAGACCAAGGGAAGACTGATGCATCACAGGGACCTTCCTTCAGAACTGACAGAGAGAGAAAGACTTCCCCTGGAGCTGATGCCCTGAATTCGGACTTGTAGCCTACTCAACTGTGAGAGAAAAAACTTCTCTTTGTTAAAGCCATCCGCTTGTGGTATTTCTGTTATAGCAGCACTAGATGACTAAGACATACTTATTTAAATATATTAATCCCTGAATCTTCAAGACAGGCCTGAGCACCAGGTGGTATTACCCCATTTTCAGATGAGGTAACTGCGGCCCAGAGATGTCAGTGCCCTGCCCAAGGTTGTATTGTTAGTGGTGACATGGTTGGGCACCCAACCGTGGTACCCATCCATCTACCACTGTCTTACTGCATTATCCTGAAAGTACTGGGATCCCATTGTCTCCCACTGAAATGAGCTTCTTAGGGCCAAGGACTGAATCCTTTTTTTTTCCCCCCTTTGGTATCTCCCACTCCATGAGATAGTTATGGGTATGTACAAGCTTTAAATAAATCTGACCTGAATACAACTTAATTTAAATATGGCTATCCTAGACCACTACGCCACCAGGGTTTCCTAATTCTAGACCCAGTGTTTCCTGGTTTTCACCAATGGTTTATTAAACATACAATTTCTCATACCCTTGGATATTCTGACTCCAGGTTCTCAAATTTGCCCTAATATTTGTAATTTTAACAACTGCCCAAGGAGATTTTTATCAACCATGCTTCTCAGACCGCAATGTGCATACAAATCACCTGAGGATCTCGTTAAAAGGCAGATTCTAATTCAGTAGAACTGGAATGGGGCCTGAAATGGTGCATTTCTACTAAGTACCCAGGCAAAGGTAATGCTACTGGTCCAAGGACCACCCATTGAGCCGCAAGGCTAGACCAGACTTTCTCCAGAGCAGTTCTCCACCCAGGTTTCATATTAGAATCATTGGGTACTTTTTACAAATACCAATGCCTAAGAGCCACCTAAGAAAACAATTAGGCAAGCTATAGGCAGAATGAGAATATTCACATACATATATTTGACAAAGAATTTGTATCCACAATATATAAGACACACCTGAAACTCAATAATAAAAAGATAAACACGCCAATTTTCAAAGTAGGTAAAAGACTTGAACAGTCACTTCACAAAGAAAGATAAACAAATGACCAATAAGAACATGAAAAAGGTACTCAACACCATGAGTCATCAGGAAAATGCAGATTAGAACCACAATAAAATACCACTACAGATTCCCCACAGTGATTAAAATTAAAAAGAATGACACCACCAAATATTGGCAAGGATACAGAACAACTCTATCGCTCATACTTTGGTGGTGGAAGTGTCAGTTAGGACAGCCACTCTGAAAAATGGCATTTTCTTTTAAAGGTAAATAAATATGTACCCCATACCCTGGCAATTCTAGTCTTAGCTACTTACCCAAGAGAAATGGAAGCACCAATCTGGCTATTCACAACTTAAACAAGAACATTCATGGTAGCTTTATTCATAATTACAAAGCTGGAAACAATCCAAATGCCCATCAACAAGAGAATAAATGAACAATTGTGGTTTTTGAGATTCATCCACGTTAGTGCATACATCAAGAGTTTAAACCTATTTTATTGCTAAGTATTAGTCCATTGCACGACTACATGTATATTTGTTTATATATGCACACACACTCACACATACACATTGAGGCCCAGGCATCATTTCTAAACATTACTTATGTAATTGCTCTGGAATATGGCCTAGGCACTGGGGTATTTTAACACTCCTCAGGGGATTGTTATGCACATTGAAGTTTCAGATCAGCTAATCAAGGACAAATATCTTTTTATAAATAAAGAAATTGAGGTTCAGAGTGGGGAAAGCAACTTGCTCAAGACCACACAGAAAGCGTCAACGTTGCGGCAAAATGACCCTATGATAATTTATAGAGGAAACTGGAATTCAGCATGCCTTGTTTAAGAGCCTAAGAGAAGAGCTGTTGAAGTTAAGGGCAGAGAACGAGGGGAGAACAGAGCTGATTGTTAAAGCCTTGAGAGTAGATATGCTTTCCAGGGCAGCATGACAATTAAGAAGAGCAGGAAGTCAAGGTAGTGTCAAGATGACCCAGTGTTTCAAGGTGGCCATGCAATTGCCACCCAAGCCCTGGAGAAGACCCCGAAGCCAGAGATCCAGAAAATCAGCATTGTAGGCACTTCAGAAAGCCAACAGTCTCTTAGGTACTGAGCCTGCAAACTTAAGTCTACAGGTTGATAGAACTGTCACTGCAGAATCCACTTGTGGGAATGATGAAATAAATTAGTGCAGTTAAACATTTCAGGAAACAGAAGACAAGTTTCTGCTTCTAATGCCATTCTCTCCCCCTCTTGCCTATATTGCACGCCTCATAAAAAATACTCTTTAAATCACTCGGCTTTCATGCTGCATAAAATCAGTTCATGAAGGGCCATCCAAGAGTCTCACCTCTACACTCTCAGCAGAGATACTCACTGATAGATGCTCTCAGGTCAACTTTAAAAGACCAAACCCATTAGACATAGGAGGCTGCAAGTGTCATCAAATTTTTTCACTGATGACAATTTCCTATTCACATTCTCTCTCTCTCTCTCTCTCTCCCTTTTATCTCCATAAGTAAAAGGATCTAAGTAGCATGAAGGTTTTTTTTGTTTTATTTTGTTGTTGTTCCTGAGAATATACACAGCAGAGCATACGCCAGTTTCTACCTGTACAATTGAATGACACTGATTGCATTCTATGAGTTGTACAACCATTCTCACCCCCCTTTTCTGAGTTGTTCCTCCCCCATTAACATAAAGTCATTGTCCCCTAAGCTTCCTACCTAATTTTCTGAGTTGCTGTTGCTAATTTGGTCCCATATGTTGTTGTTGTTGTTAGGTGCCTTCAAGTCAGCTGCAACTCATAGCACCCCTACGTACAACAGAATGAAACACTGCCTGGCCCTGCACCATTCTCACAATTTTTGCCATGTTTCAGCCCATTGTTGCAGCCACTGTGTCAATCCATTTCATTGAGGGTCTTCCTCTTTTTTTGCTGACCCTCTACTTTACCAAGCATGATGTCCTTCTCCAGGGACTGGTCCCTCCTCAAAACACTTTCAAAGTACGTGAGATGAAGTTTAGCTATCCTTTCTTCTAAGGAGCATTCTGGCTGTAATTCTTCCAAGACTGATTTGTACATTCTTCTGGCAGTCCATAATATATTCAATATTCTTCACCAACACCACAATTCAAAGGCATCAATTCTTCTTTGATCTTCCTTATTCATTGTCCAGCTTTCACATGCATGTGAGGCAATTGAAAATACCATGGTTTCGGTTGGGTGCACCTTAGTCTCAAAGTGGCATCTTTGCTTTTCAACACTTTAAAAAGGTCTTTTGCAGCAGGTTTGCCCAATGCAATGTGTCGTTTGACTTCTTGACTGCTGCTTCCACGGGCATTGATTGTGGATCCAAGTAAAATTAAATTCTTGATAACTTCAATATTTTCTCTGTTTTTGAAAATGTTGCTTATTGGTCCAGTTGTGAAGATTTTTGTTTTCTTTATGTTGAGGTGTAATCCATACTGAGGGCTGTAGTCTTATAGATAGTTCTTAAAAGAGCATACTGTTCAAAGTAGGCATCTTTTACTTGTTAAGCTATTGTTTGGTTTTAAGAAGACTTCAGGAGATATTTTTGTCAACCTATTCACATTCTCTTGACTGACACCGAGTAAGTTTAAAATCTAGTTATTTGTTCTGTAGTTGGGCTGGGCAATCTGGGAGGTCCATTTCTGCTCTTGTCACCTGTATTTCTCTTTCCTGGTCCGTAGGTGTCCTTGGATGTTCACACAGAGCAAGATCCCTCACACCCCTAAAACAACACTGCATGGCACCAAAAATATGTGGGTAGCAGAGAAAAAAAACAAGGTGCAAATACGAATTTGTGGAAAATTGTTCCTAATTTTAAAGCTCACATATGAAGGAAACTTGATAAACATTTTCCCAGCTTTGATGCTATGAGTAATGGTTTGTGAAGCTGAAAGAAACTTTCCTGAACTATTTTCAACTAAAAGAAGCAACTTTCAATCAACCGGGCTGGAGAAAAGACTGAATTGTCTTTATATTCTCTCTGTACAAAACGTTACAAAATCATTGCCTGCTTGTTCAACTGTTGCTGTTACTGTTGTTATTATTGTTCATTGAGAGTCTCCTCATTTTTGATGACCCTCTAATTTACCAAACATGACATCCTTTTCTAGCAAGTGGTCTTTCCTGATGATGTGTCCAGAGTAAGACAAAGTCTCTCCATTCTTGCTTCCAAGGAGTTTTTTCATCAACACCACAACTCTAATGCATCAATTCTTCTGCCTTCCTTTTTTATTGTCCGGTTTTAGCATGGGTATGTGACAATTGAAAATACCATGGCTCCAGTCAGGTACATCTTAGTCTTCATAGTGACATCTTTGCTTTTTAAAACTTTAAAGAGGTCTTGTGCAGTAGATTTATCCAGTGCAATACGTTATTTGATTATTTGTTCTATGAATTACTGAGAAATGTGTTGAACTCTCCTACTCTACTTGAAGATTTGTGTACTTTTCCTTGTAATTCTGTCAGATTTAACTCTTTATGTATATGTATGCATGTATATATATATTTGTTGTTGTTGTTGTTGTTAGGTGCCGTCGAGTCGGTTCTAACTCATAGCGACCCTATGCAAAACAGAACGAAACACTGCCCGGTCCTAAGCCATTCTTACAATCGTTGTTATGCTTGAGCTCATTGTTGCAGCCACTGTGTCAATCCACCTTGTTGAGGGTCTTCCTCTCTTCCGCTGACCCTGTACTCTGCCAAGCATGATGTCCTTCTCCAGGGACTGATCCCTCCTGACAACATGTCCAAAGTATGTAAGACGCAGTCTTGCCATCCTTGCTTCTAAGGAGCATTCTGGTTGTACTTCTTCCAAGACAGATCTGTTCGTTCTTTTGGCAGTCCATGGTATATTCACTATTCTTCGCCAACACCACAATTCAAAGGCGTCAATTCTTCCTCGGTCTTCCATATTCATTGTCCAGCTTTCATATGCATATGATGTGATTGAAAATACCATGGCTCGGGTCAGGTGCACCTTAGTCTTCAGGGTGACATCTTTGCTCTTCAACACTTTAAAGAGGTCCTTTGCAGCAGATTTGCCCAATGCAATGCATCTTTTGATTTCTTGACTGCTGCTTCCATGGCCGTTGATTGTGGATCCAAGTAAAATGAAATCCTTGACAACTTCAATGTTTTCTGCATTTATCATGATGTTGCTTATTGGTCCAGTTGTGAGGATTTTTGTTTTCTTTATGTTGAGGTGTGATCCATACTGAAGGCTGTGGTCTTTGATCTTCATTAGTAAGTGCTTCAGGTCCTCTTCACTTTCAGCAAGCAAGGTTGTGTCATCTGCATAACACAGGTTGTTAATGAGTCTTCCTCCAATTCTGATGCCCCCTTCCTCTTCATATAGTCCAGCTTCTCGGATTATTTTCTCAGCATACAGATTAAATAGGTATGGTGAAAGAATACAACCCTGATGCACACCTTTCCTGACTTTAAACCAATCAGTATCCCCTTGTTCTGTCCGAACAACTGCCTCTTAATCTATGTAAAAGTTCCTCATGAGCACAATTAAGTTTTCTGGAATTCCCATTTTTCAGAACATTATCCATAACTTGTTATGATCCATACAGTCGAATGCCTTTGCATAGTCAATAAAACACAGGTAAGCCTCCTTCTGGTATTCTCTGCTTTCAGCCAGGATCCATCCGACATCAGCCATGATATCCCTGGTTCCACATCCTCTTCTGAAACCAGCCTGAATTTCTGGCAGTTCCCTGTCGATATACTGCTGCAGCCGTTTTTGCATGATCTTCGCAGAATTTTCCTTGCGTGTGATATTAATGATATTGTTCTATAATTTCCACATTTGGTTGGATCACCTTTTTTGGGAATAGGCATAAATATGGATCTTTTCCAGTCAGTTGGCCAGAAAGCTGTCTTCCATATTTCTTGGCATAGACGAGTGAGCACCTCCAGTGCTGCATTTGTTTGCTGAAACATCTCAATTGATACTCCATCAGTTCCTGGAGTCTTGTTTTTCACCAGTGCCTTCAGAGCAGCTTGGACTTCTTCCTTCAGTACCATTGGTTCCTGATCATATGCCACCTCTTGAAATGGCTGAACATTGACTAATTCTTTTTGGTATAATGACTCTGTATTTCTTCCATCTTCTTTTGATGCTTCCTGCGTTGCTTAATATCTTCCCCAAGGAATCCTCCACTATTACAACTCGGGGCTTGAATTTTTTCTTCAGTTCTTTCAACTTGAGAAACGCCGAGCGTGTTCTTCCCTTTTGGTTTTCCATCTCCAGTTCTTTGCACATATGATTATAATACTTTGTCTTCTCGAGCCGCCCTTTGAATTCTTCTGTTCAGTTCTTTTACTTCATCAATTCTTCCTTTTGCTTTAGCTGCTCGACGTTCAAGAACAAGTTTCAGAGTCTCCTCTGACATCCATCTTGGTCTTTTCTTTCTTTCCTGTCTTTTCAATGACCTCTTGCTTTCTTCATGGATGATGTCCTTGATGTCATTCCACAACTCGTCTGGTCTTTGGTCATTAGTGTTCAACACGTCAAATCTATTCTTGATATGGTCTCTAAATTCAGGTGGGATGTACTCAAGGTCATACTTTGACTCTCGTGGGCTTGTCCTAATATTCTTCAGTTTCAATTTGAACTTGCATATGAGCAATTGATGGTCTGTTCCACAGTTGGCCCCTACCTTGTTCTGTCTGATGATATTGAGTTTTCCATCATGTCTTTCCACAGATGTAGTCAATTTGATTCCTGTGTATTCCATCTGGTGACATCCATGTGTACAGCCGCCCTTTATGTTGGTGAAAAAATTTATTTGCAATGAAGAAGTCATTGGTCTTGCAAAATTCGATCGCGTGATCTCTAGCATGGTTCTTTTCACCAAGGCCATATTTCCCAACTGCCAGGCCTTCTTTGTTTCCAACTATTGCATTTCCAATCACCAGTAATTATCAATGCACCCTGAATGCATGTTCGATCCATTTCAGACTGTTGCAGCTGATAAAAATCTTCTATTCATCTTTGGCCTGAGCGGTTGGTGTGTAATTTGAATAATAGTTGTATTAACACCTCTTCTTTGTAGGTGTATGGATATTATCCTATCCCTGACAGTGTTGTACTTCCGGATAGATCTTGAAATGTTCTTTTTGACAATGAATGCAACACCATTCCTCTTCAAGTTGTCATTTCTGTCATAGTAGACTATATGACCGTCCCATTCAAAATGTCTGATACCAGTCCGTTTCAGCTCACTAATGCCTAAGATATCGATGTTTATGCATTCCATCTCATTTTTGACAATTTCCAGTTTTCCTAGGTTCATACTCTGTATATTCCACGTTCTGATTATCAAGGGATGTTTGTAGCTGTTTCTTTTCATTTTGAATCAAATCACATCAGCAAATGAAGGTCCCAAAAGCTTGACTCCATCCACATCATTAAGGTCGACTTTGCTTTGAGGAGGCAGCTCTTCCCTAGTCGTCTTTCGAGTGCCTTCCAACCTGAGGGGCTCATCCTTCAGCACTATATAAGACAACATTCCACAGCTATTCATAAGGTTTTCACTGGCTGATTCTTTTCAGACATAGACCGCCTGGTCCTTCTTCCTAGTCTGTCTTAGTCTGGAAGCTCAGCTGAAACCTGTCCACTATGGATGACCCTGCTGGTGTTTGAATACCAGTGGCACAGCTCCCAGCATCGCAGCAACATGCAAAGCCCTACAGTATGACAAACTGACCAGACACATGGAGGTTATAGTAGTGGTCTTATACAATATTTGTCTTTTTGTGGTTGACTTATTTCACTCAGCATTAATGTCCTCCAGATTCACCCATACTGTGAGGTGTCTTGTGGATGCATCATTATTCTTCATCATTGCATAATAATCCATTCATCTGTAGATGAGCACTTGGGTTGTTTCCATCTTTTTGCTATTGTGAATAATGCTGCAATGAAACACCTGGATCTTGGACGAAAATTTCGAGCCCATGAATTCACCAACCCTGGAGCTCCGTTGTCTATCTCATTTTTTGCTTGGTTTTCTATTATTTGAAGACGATGCTAATTGATAACTCGTAGGTCGGGCTCCCCAAGAAAGAGTTTCTGAAATGGCGATTTATTGAGAAGGATCCTCAGGAGCAACACCTGTGAGAGAGTGAAGGTAGGCCTGGGCAGAAGGATCCTCAGGAGCAACACCTGTGAGAGAGTGAAGGTAGGCCTGGGCAGAAGGATCCTCAGGAGCAACACCTGTGAGAGAGTGAAGGTAGGCCTGGGCAGAAGGATCCTCAGGAGCAACACCAGTGAGAGAGTGAAGGTAGGCCTGGGCAGAAGGATCCTCAGGAGCAACACCTGTGAGAGAGTGAAGGCAGGCCTGGGCAGAGGAAGGTGTTGAACTGCGATGTAGTTTCAACAGAGTCCTCAGCGTCCGCATGAGAAGCTCTGGGGCCAGGTTGTACCATCATAACTGTCCTGAAAGGCATTAAGGGGACCATGTCTCCATACTTTGACTTTATGACTGTAGCACTGGCCAATCATTGAATGTGGGCTGCTCCCAGGGAAGGGAGTGGTCTTGGGCCAAGCAGCTGTCTACAGCTGAGAGCAATTCTTGGGAAGGGACTCAGCTGTGAGCCATCAACAGACAACACTGGCAGCAACTGGCTGCACCCCAAAGCACCCACTATAGATACTGACTTTCCAAGCCAGTTGCCATGTAAATAGAACGATTCTCACAAAAGAGGTACATGATAATTAGATCCACTTACTATAAGCAAACATCAAGTATGTGGAACCAGAAAATGGCATTGTCACTCTGGTTCTTAGAATATTTGACCTGGAATCTTTTGAGCTGGACCTGAGATATTTGAGGTCACCTTCCTCATTTTATTATGATTTACTTTATTTTTGTTTTTGTGGCTGAGAATATACATGACAGAACATACACCAATTCAACAATTTCTACATGTACAATTCAGTGATTTTGATTACATTCTTGGGGTTGTGCTACCCACCCTCCTCATTTTCACAAATGAAAGAACTGAGGCTCATAGTTTTGTGAAGTCCTTTTGCCAAGGTCACAGAGCCGTTGAGTGGGAGTACCAGTTCCAGAAGTCTCCTCTTTTAACTCATAATTCACTATATGACTCCAGCCCTGCATTTATTTGGCAGACATCTCTGTCTGGCAGGATATTATGCAAAAGTCTTATAATCTATATTTATGGCGTCTAAAATATTCTGAAAAAGTACCCTCAAGAGTCTCACTTAGTTGTGAAGCTTTTTGCATATACATTCACTAGCATAATTGATTAAGCCATAAATGCCTCTGTAAAATTAAACTTAGTCTTTTGTTATCCAAGTACATTTGGGCCCCTGAAGACAGAGAGACCAGAAATGTATGCAACCCAACATTTATTCAGTTCCAAAGAAGATAAGTAGTTCTAATAAAGGCTTCATCCAGGTAATCAGCTTATGTTCATTAGAACATATCTTCTGCACATACATTAGCTCATTCAGTCTTCCCAGGAACTCTGTGACATGGGCAGGGAGCAAATTGTTAGCTCCACATTAGAGATGAAACTACATATCAAAAGAACTTAAATGGCTCACTCTAAGACAAAAGAAAAAAAAAGTTAAATGGCTCACTCTGAGACAGGTATGCAGTAAATGGGAGGTCAGGGCAGAATGCAGGTCATCTGTCTCATAGCCCTACGCGGCAGGCACACCCTAAACTTACCCCATTGAGTCATGCCCTCGTATAATCCCCTCCCCTTGAGTTCAAGTAGAGCCTTGACTTGCTTGTAATCAATAGAATATGGCAAAGGTGATAGCCTATCACTCCCTTGATTATGGCAAAGGCAATTGGATCACATTTTGTCCTACAAGACTCTGTCTTAGTAAACTAGAGAGAGGCTCTCCTGCTGGCCTTGAAGAAGCAAACTGCCATGTTGTGAATAGCTCATGTAGAGGACCACATGGCAGGAAACTGCAGGCAGCCTGTAAGAACTGTGGAAGTCTCCAGGACTTGGGGGTGAACTCCAGCCAAAAGCCAACAAAACACTGAGGCCCTCAGTTGAATTCTACCAACAACCTAAATGACTCTTACCCAGTCAATCCTTCAGATAAGAAGGCAGCCCAGCCAGTACCTTGACTGCAGCCTTGCAAGTCCCTGAGCAGAGTTTCAGACTCAGACTCCTGACCTACAGACACTGTGAAACAATAAATGTGTGTTGTTTTGACCTACTGGTTGTATGGTATTCAGAAAATGGAATATTAAGTTTTTTGTTTGTTAGTTGAGCTTTTTTCTTTTACATAATGTGACTCAAAGTCCCCTTGATGGTGGGGCTGATTTTCTTCATCTTCCCTACTCTGTGGCTGTGTAAATCCACACATTAGTAGAATCGGTTGTGAATTCCATGTTTAGTATTAGCCCAGCATTTTCCAGTTCTTACCAGTAGTCCTGAGAAGTTAATTGTCCTGTGTCTTGAGGTAGTTCTTTAAGACTTTGTCATGAGATTCACTCAGCTAGCTGTAGATGCCACAGGGTAACCCCCTTTACCTTATAGTTTAAAGCTGCCATAGGATGATGAAAACTTAAGGTGTCCCGGGCTTTTGAAATATTAAGTATCAGTAATTTGCAGAGGAGCCGGACTCACCTTGTCCTGGTGACGGTTTTGGTGTAGTTGCAGCTTATTGTCCACAGGTCTCTGACTTCACAGCACAGAGCCAACCTGCAAGAGTGTTACATAGAATTTCACAGGGCATAATCCATGGACATGTGAGGCAGTGCTTTAGCCAAAATTCCTTTATGTAGACTCAGCCCCCCAGCTGGAGGACTGGGTTGGCACTGAGTCTGGCATCTTCCCGGCAGCTGACAGTTAGGATGAGAATGAATTGGAACAGAAGCATTTCTTGGAAAAAGACAGTCATATGTCCTCCAGGGGTTAGGGCTGTCATAGGCTATCCCCTGATGTGTCATCTTGCCTGCAGCCCTCATATCCATCACGACAACTGGAAGGGCTTTGGGCCACTTGAGGCCTGTTTTTTGTTGCAGTTGGCTTTATCTGAGGAGCCCTGGTGGTACAATGGTTAAGCACTCAGCTGCTAACCGAAAGGCCGGCAGTTTGAACCCACAGAAGAAAGATGTGGCAGTCTGCTTCCGTAAAGATTACAGCCTAGAAAACCCTATAGGGAAGTTCTACTCTCTCTTATAGGGTCCCTATGAGGCGGAATCAATTCAACAGCAATGGGTGGCTTTACCTACTAACAGAGATGTGGGACCAGGGCAGGCTGCCTAGATTCTTATTGGCGGCTCTATTTATGAATGTTAGGTTCATTAATTTCATTATTTGAAGAGGAGAGTGATCGCTTAGCCTCATACTTGGGAGTCATTACTTAATTCTTCTATTAACATTACATTGCATTAGAGAGAGGTAATAAAGAAAATTGAAAGGTGAGTCAAGAACTAGAAGGAAAAACGAGTATCTATTATGCACTCACTGTATGCTTTATTATGTAATTCTGGAGGGCTGTGTGTCTTGAACTGAGTTCCGCAGTGTGTATAATCTTTGCACATGTGTGCATGTGTGTGATCAGCATCATGGTGTCAAGGACCTTGGCATACTCGTTCTTTTATCCCTGTCCCCTGGCTCTAGTGCAGTGCATAGTGTACGTGTCACAGGCCAGCGCATGAAAGAACTAATGCCCTCAATCAGAAGACAGAGGTCAGAAGCCAGGGAATCAACAGGCTTGCCTGCTCCAAATACCCAAATCCCTGGGATTCTGCAACACAGCCTACCTCCCTGCCCTTAACTGGGAAGGGAAGTAGCAGCACCTACACCTTTAAAGACCAGCCTTTGGGAGGAAGGGAGGGAGAGTCATCCCAGAAAGCATATGCGGGTCAAGCAGCCTCAAAAATCACAGGCCAGAGCCCAAATGCCATCAGACTAGCAGTTGAACCTCCTGACAGTTCCAATGCTTATTACCAGGTTGTATCCATGAGGCCTCTCAGAGCTTTACAGGCACAGTCTTTTCCAAGTACGCAGTTCTCTTTTAAGAACCACTCCATGCAATTTCAAGTGTTACCCTGACCTGGTTTTTCATCCCATGGGGCTAGCAAGGGACAAGAGTCCAAGCTTTGAAAACAAGTGCCTCTGCTGAGTACGCCGCTAGGCTTTGCCCAAAAACATCATGTTGCCAGGAGAAGGTGTTGACTTCTGAAGGGCTCCCTTTCAGCACTCTCCCTTGCCCTAGTCCAATCAGAACTGGCCACCCCTCAGTCTACCTCTGGAAAACCAGAGGAAGACCTTTCCCAGTACAGGCTCTCCTCCTTCCTGAATCTCCAAAGAAATCCTGCCAGCCCATCTCAGAGTCATTGCCATAAAGCCACAGCATTCCTTCATAACAGTAGTAATAATAATGATAATACCTAACATTTGTCGAGATTGACTGCTAACCAAAAGGTCAGGGATGGAAACCACCAGCAGCTCTACGGGAGAAAGTTGGGGCAGTAGGGTTCCATAGAGATTCACAGCCTTAGAAACCCTGTGGGGTCTCTATGAGTCACAGTTGACTTGATAGCAGTGGATTTGGTTTTTTGGTTTAATCGCCAGGCAAGGTATGTTTTATTAACTTTATTGTAATACTTATAATGGCTAATATTTTTTAAATGCTTATTTTGTGACAGGCCCTATAGTCAGAAATTTTCATGCATTATTTCATTTGTTCTTCCCATCAAAACAAGCAACAGCTCCATTTTCTGAAAAGGAATTGAGGCTCAAGGTGGTTAATCAATACAACCAGGAAGGCAAGAAGCCAGGCCTGGAAACCAGTTCTGACTCATTTCAAAGTCCATACTCACCTGGTATCAACATCATGCTCAGGGCATAAATTTAAAAGACTTTAATAATGTGTTGTAATTTTTAATCTTGGTAAATAACACTGTCACCAGGATCTACCAATAAAGCCAGGCCATGAGGAAGACAACCAAACCACAAAGAAGTAATTCCATCTACTGGTAATATTGATAACATACCTGTAAATTTGTCGTTCTGTCGGGGCTCGCCTGTTGCTGTGATGCTGGAAGCTAAGCCACCAGTATTCAGATACCAGCACGGTCACCCGTGGTGGACAGGTTTCAGCTGAGCTTCCAGACTAAGATGGACTAGGAAGAAGGACCCAGCAGTCTACTTCTGAAAGGAATTAGCCAGTGAAAACCTTATGAATAGCTGTGGAACACTGATATAATGCCAGAAGTTGAGCCCCTAAGGTGGGAAGGCACTCAAAAGACATTTGAGGAAGACCTTTCTCCTTAAAGTAGAGTCGACCTTAATGATGTAGATGGAGTCAAGCTTTCAGGACCTTCATTTGCTGATATGGCACAACTCAAAATGAGAATTAACAGCTGAAAACATCCGTTAATAATTGGAATATAGAATGTATGCAGTATGAAGCTAGGAAAATTGGAAATCATCAAAAATGATACAGAACATATAAACATGGATATCCTAGGCATTAGTGAGCTGAAACAGACTGGTATTAGCCATTCTGAATCAGACAATCATATTGTCCACTATGCTGGGAATGACAACTTGAAGAGGAATGGCATTGCATTCAACGTCAAAAAGAACATTTCAAGATCGATCCCAAAGTACATGCTGTCAGTGATAGGATAACATCCATAAACCTACAAGGAAGACCAGTTAATACAACTATCATTCAAATCTACGCATCAACCACTAAGACCAAAGATGAAGAAATTGAAGAATTTACCAATTTCTGCAGTCTGAAATCAATCGAACATGATGCATTGATAATTACTGGTGATTGGAAAGCAAAAGTTAGAAACAAAGAGGGATCAATAGTTGGAAAATATGGCCTTGGTGATAAGAATGATGCCGGAGATCACGTGATAGAATTTTGCAAGACCAATGACTTCTTCATGGCAAATACCTGTTTTCAACAACATAAATGGCAACTATACAAATGGACCTTGCCAGGTGGAATACACAGGAATCAAATCAACTACATCTGTGGAGAGCGATGGTGGAAAAGCTCAATATCATCAGTAAGAATGAGGCCAGTGGCCAACTGCAGAATAGACCATCAACTGCTCATAAGCAAATTCAATTTGAAACTGCAGAAAATTAGAACAGATCCACAAAAGCCAAGACATGACCTCTAGTATACCAAAAACCAAACCCAGTGCCATCAAGTCGATTCCGACTCATAGCGACCTCTAGTATAGCCCACCTGAATTTAGAGACCATCTCAAGAATAAATTTGATATGTTGAACACTAATGACTGAAGATTAGACGAGTTGTGGAATGATATCAAGGACATCATACATGAAGAAAGCAAGAGGTCGTTAAAAAGACAGGAAAGAAAGAAAAGACCAAAATGGATGTCAGAAGAGACTCTGAAACTTGCACTTGAACGTCAAGTAACTAATGCAAAAGAAATGGACAGTTGAACAGAAGATTTCAAACAGCAGCTGGAGAAGACAAAGTAAATTATCACAGTGACATGTGCTATGAGTCGGAATCAACCCAAAAGCAATAGGTTTGTTTGTTTGTTTTTGATTTGGTGCAAAGACCTGGAGATAGAAAACCAAAAGGGAAAAACACGCTCAGCATTTCTCAAGCTGAAAGAACTGAAGAAAAACTTTAAGCCTCAAGTTGCAATATTGAAGGATTCTACAGGGAAAATATTAAATGACACAGGAACCATCAAAAGAAGATGGAGGAGAGGCAGGGCCAAGATGGCGGACTAGGTAGATGCTACCTCGGATCCCTGTTGCAGCAAAGACTCGGAAAAACAAGTGAACCAATCACATACATAACAATCTACGAACCCTGAACAACAAAAACAGATGTAGAGATGGAGAACGAACAAATACGGGGAAGCAGCAACGGTTTTCGGAGCCTGGAGCCAGAGTCCCAGTCAGTGATGGCTCGGAGACAGCAGTCGATATCAAACCACATAAAGAAGCAGACCCTGACAGCCTCTACAACCCCTCAGACAAAAGAATCAAAATCTTTCCCAAATGAAGATACAATCCTGGAATTATCAGATACAAAATACAAAAAACTAATTTACAGAATGCTTCAAGACATCAGAAACGAAATAAGGCAAACTGCAGAAAAAGCCAAGGAACACACTGATAAAACAGTTGAAGAACTCAAAAAGATTATTCAAGAACATAGTGGAAAAATTAATAAGTTGCAAGAATCCATAGAGAGACAGCATGCAGAAATCCAAAAGATTAACAATAAAATTACAGAATTAGACAACGCAATAGGAAGTCAGAGGAGCAGACTCAAGCAATTAGAATGCAGACTGGGAAATCTGGAGGACCAGGGAATTAACACCAACATAGCTGAAAAAAAAAAATCAGATAAAAGAATTTTAAAAAATGAAGAAACCCTAAGAATCATGTGGGACTCTATCAAGAAGGATAACTTGCGTGTGATTGGAGTCCCAGAACAGGGAGGGAGGACAGAAAACACAGACAAAATAGTTGAAGATCTCCTGACAGAAAACTTCCCTGACATGATGAAAGACGAAAGGATATCTATCCAAGATGCTCATCGAACCCCATTTAAGATTGATCCAAAACAAAAAACACCAAGACATATTATCATCAAACTTGCCAAAACCAAAGATAAAGAGAAAATTTTAAAAGCAGCCAGGGAGAAAAGAAAGGTCTCCTTCAAGGGAGAATCAATAAGTTCAGACTACTCAGCAGAAACCATGCAGGCAAGAAGGCAATGGGATGACATATATAGAGCACTGAAGGAGAAAAACTGCCAGCCAAGGATCATATATCTAGCAAAACTCTCTCTGAAATATGAAGGCGAAATTAAGATATTTACAGATAAACACAAGCTTAGAGAATTTGCAAAAACCAAACCAAAGCTACAAGAAATACTAAAGGATATTGTTTGGTCAGAAAACCAATAATATCAGATACCAGCACAACACGAGGTCACAAAACAGAACATCCTGATATCAACTCAAATAGGGAAATCACAAAAACAAATTAAGATTAATTAAAAAAAAAAATGCTCATAACAGGGAATCACTGAAGTCAAAATGTAAAAGATCACAATAATCAAAAAGAGGGACTAAATATAGGAGGCATAGAACTGCCATATGGAGAGTGATACAAGGTGATATAGGACAATACAAGTTAGGTTTTTACTTAGAAAAATAGGGGTAAATATTAAGATAACCACAAAGAGGTATAACAACTCCATAACTCAAGATAAAAGCCAAGAAAAACGTAACGACTCAACAAACATAAAGTCAAACACTATGAAAATGAGGATCTCACAATTTACTAAGAAAAACGTCTCAGCACAAAAAAGTAAGTGGAAAAATGAAATTGTCAACAACACACATAAAAAGGCATCGAAATGATAACACTAAACACTTATTTATCTATAATTACACTGAATGTAAATGGACTAAATGCACCAATAAAGAGACAGAGAGTCTCGGACTGGATAAAGAAACACGATCCGTCTATATGCTGCCTACAAGAGACACACCTTAGACTTAGAGACACAAACCAACTAAAACTCAAAGGATGGAAAAAAATATATCAAGCAAACAATAAGCAAAAAAGAAGAGGAGTAGCAATATTAATTTCTGACAAAATAGACTTCAGACTTAAATCCACCACAAAGGATAAAGAAGGACACTACATAATGATAAAAGGGACAATTGATCAGGAAGACATAACCATATTAAATATTTATGCACCCAATGACAGGGCTGCAAGATACATAAATCAAATTTTAACAGAACTAAAAAGTGAGATAGACACCTCCACAATTATAGTAGGAGACTTCAACACACCACTATCGGAGAAGGACAGGACATCCAGTAAGAAGCTCAATAGAGACACGGAAGACCTACTTACAACAATCAACCAACTTGACCTCATTGACTTATACAGAACTCTCCACCCAATTGCTGCAAGGTATACTTTTTTTCCTAGCGCACATGGAACGTTCTCTAGAATAGACCACATATTAGGTCATAAAACAAACCTTTGCAGAATCCAAAACATCAAAATATTACAAAGCATCTTCTCAGACCACAAGGCAATAAAAGTAGAAATCAATAACAGAAAAACTAGGGAAAAGAAATCAAATACTTGGAAACTGAACAGTACCCTCCTGAAAAAAGACTGGGTTATAGAAGACATCAAGGAGGGAATAAGGAAATTCATAGAATGCAACGAGAATGAAAATACTTCCTATCAAAACCTCTGGGACACAGCAAAAGCAGTGCTCAGAGGCCAATTTATATCAATAAATGCACACATACAAAAAGAAGAAAGAGCCAAAATCAGAGAACTGTCCCTACAACTTGAACAAACAGAAAGTGAGCAACAAAAGAATCCATCAGGCACCAGAAGAAAACAAATCATAAAAATTAGAGCTGAACTAAATGAATTAGAGAACAGAAAAACAATTGAAAGAATTAACAAAGCCAAAAGCTGGTTCTCTGAAAAAATTAACAAAATTGATAAACCATTGGCTAGACTGACTAAAGAAATACAGGAAAGGAAACAAATAACCCAAATAAGAAATGAGAAGGACCACATCACAACAGAACCAAATGAAATTAAAAGAATCATTTCAGATTATTATGAAAAATTGTACTCTAACAAATTTGAAAACCTAGAAGAAATGGATGAATTCCTGGAAAAACACTACCTACCTAAACTAACACATTCAGAAGTAGAACAACTAAATAGACCCATCACAAAAAAAGAGATTGAAATGGTAATCAAAAAACTCCCAACAAAAAAAAGCCCTGGCCCGGACGGCTTCACTGCAGAGTTCTACCAAACTTTCAGAGAAGAGTTAACACCACTACTACTAAAGGTATTTCAAAGCATAGAAAATGACGAAATACTACCCAACTCATTCTATGAAGCCACCATCTCCCTGATACCAAAACCAGGTAAAGACATTACAAAAAAAGAAAATTACAGACCTATATCCCTCATGAACATAGATGCAAAAATCCTCAACAAAATTCTAGCCAATAGAATTCAACATATCAAAAAAATAATCCACCACGACCAAGTGGGATTTATACCAGGTATGCAAGGCTGGTTTAATATTAGAAAAACCATTAATGTAATCCACCACATAAATAAAACAAAAGACAAAAACCACATGATCTTATCAATTGATGCAGAAAAGGCATTTGACAAAGTCCAACACCCATTTATGATAAAAACTCTCACCAAAATAGGAATTGAAGGAAAATTCCTCAACATAATAAAGGGCATCTATGCAAAGCCAACAGCCAACATCACTCTAAATGGAGAGAACCTGAAAGCATTTCCCTTGAGAACGGGAACCAGACAAGGATGCCCTTTATCACCGCTCTTATTCAACATTGTGCTAGAGGTCCTAGCCAGAGCAATTAGGCTAGACAAAGAAATAAAGGGCATCGGATTGGCAAAGAGGAAGTAAAATTATCTCTATTTGCAGATGACATGATCTTATACACAGAAAACCCCAACGAATCCACCAGGAAACTACTGAAACTAATAGAAGAGTTTGGCAGAGTCTCAGGTTATAAGATAAACATACAAAAATCACTTGGATTCCTCTACATCAACAAAAAGAACATCGAAGAGGAAATAACCAAATCAATACCATTCACAGTAGCCCCCAAGAAGATAAAATACTTAGGAATAAATCTTACCAAGGATGTAAAAGACCTATACAAAGAAAACTACAAAGCTCTACTACAAGAAATTAAAAAGGACATACTTAAGTGGAAAAACATACCTTGCTCATGGATAGGAAGACTTAACATAGTAAAAATGTCTTTTCTACCAAAAGCCATCTATACATACAATGCACTTCCGATCCAAATTCCAATGTCATTTTTTAAGGTGATAGAGAAACAAATCACCAACTTCATATGGAAGGGAAAGAAGCCTCGGATAAGCAAAGCATTACTGAAAAAGAAAAAGAAAGTGGGAGGCCTCACTCTACCTGATTTCAGAACCTATTATACAGCCACAGTAGTCAAAACAGCCTGGTATTGGTACAACAACAGGCACACAGACCAGTGGAACAGAATTGAGAACCCAGATATAAATCCATCCACATACGAGCAGCTGATATTTGACAAAGGCTCAGAGTCAGTTAACTGGGGAAAAGATAGTCTTTTTAACAAATGGTGCTGGCATAACTGGATATTCATTTGCAAAAAAATGAAACAGGACCCATACCTTACACCAAGCACAAAAACTAACTCCAAGTGGATCAAAGACCTAAACATAAAGACTAAAATGATAAAGATCATGGAAGAAAAAATAGAGACAACCTTAGGAGCCCTAATACAAGGCATAAACAGAATACAAGACATTACCAAAAATGACGAAGAGAAACCAGATAACTGGGAGCTCCTAAAAATCAAACACCTATGCTCATCTAAAGACTTCACCAAAAGAGTAAAAAGACCACCTACAGACTGGGAAAGAATTTTCAGCTATGACATCTCCGACCAGCACCTGATCTCTAAAATCTATATGATTCTGTCAAAACTCAACCACGAAAAGACAAACAACCCAATCAAGAAGTGGGCAAAGGAAATGAACACACACTTCACTAAAGAAGATATTCAGGCAGCTAACAGATACATGAGAAAATGCTCTCGATCATTAGCCATAAAAGAAATGCAAATTAAAACCACCATGAGATCCCATTTCACTCCAACAAGGCTGGCATTAATCCAAAAAACACAAAATAATAAATGTTGGAGAGGCTGCGGAGAGATTGGAACTCTTATACACTGCTGGTGGGAATGTAATACGGTACAATCACTTTGGAAATCTATCTGGCGATATCTTCAACAGTTAGAAATAGAACTACCATACAACCCAGAAATCTCACTCCTCGGAATATACCCTAGAGAAATAAGAGCCTTCACACAAACAGATATATGCACACCCATGTTTATTACAGCTCTGTTTACAAGAGCAAAAAGCTGGAAGCAAGCAAGGTGTCCATCAATGGATGAATGACTAAATAAATTGTGGTATATTCACACAATGGAATACTACGCATCGATAAAGAATAGTGACGATTCTATGAAACATTTCATAACAAGGAGGAACCTGGAAGGCATTATGCTGAGCGAAATCAGTCAGAGGCAAAAAAACAAATATTGTATAAGACCACTATTATAAGATCTTGAGAAATAGTATAAACTGAGAAGAACACATACTTCTGTGGTTAGGAGGGGGGGAGGGGGGAAGGGAGGGAGGGTGGGAGAGGGTTTTTTACTGATTAATTAGTAGATAAGAACTGCTTTAGGTGAAGGGAAGGACAATACTCAATACATGGAAGGTCAGCTCAACTGGACTGGACCAAAAGCAAAGAAGTTTCCGGGATAAAATGAATGCTTCAAAGGTCAGCGGAGCAAGGGCGGGGGTTTTGGGACCGTGGTTTAAGGGGACTTCTAAGTCAATTGGCAAAATAATTCTGTTATGAAAACATTCTGCATCCCACTTTGAAATGGGGCGTCTGGGGTCTTAAATGCTAATAAGCGGCCATTTAAGATGCATCAATTGGTCTCAACCCACCTGGAGCAAAGGAGAATGAAGAACACCAAGGCCACATGACAACTAAGAGCCCAAGAGACAGAAAGGGCCACATGAACCAGAGACCTACATCATCCTGAGACCAGAAGAACTAGTTGGTGCCCGGCCACAATCGAGGACTGCCCTGACAGGGAGCACAACAGGGAACGCCTGAGGGAGCAGGAGATCAGTGGGATGCAGACTCCAAATTCACATAAAAAGACCATACTTAATGGTCTGACTGAGACTAGAGGAACCCCGGCAGTCATGGTCCCCAAACCTTCTGTTGGCACAGGACAGGAACCATCCCCGAAGACAACCCATCAGACATGAAAGGGACTGGAAAGTGGGTAGGAGAGAGATGCTGATGAAGAGTGAGCTAATTATATCAAGTGGTCACTTGAGGCTGTGTTGGCATCTCCTGTCTGGAGCGGGGATGGGAGAATAGAGAGAGTTGGAAGCTGGCAAAATTGTCACGAAAGGAGAGACTGGAAGGGCTGACTCATTAGGGGGAGAGCAAGTGGGAGTATGGAGTAAGGTGTATATAAACTTATATGTGACAGTCTGACTTGATTTGTAAACCTTCACTTGAAGCTCAACAAAAGTTAATAAAAAAAAAAATGTTAAAAAAGAAATAAAGCAAATTTGGATTTTTAAAGGAAAAAAAAAAGAAGATGGAGGAAATACACAGAGTTACCATATGAAAAAGAATTGGTCAATATTCAACCATTTCAGGAGGTAGCATATGATCAGGAACTGAAGAAGTTCAAGCTCCACTGAAGGCATTGGCAAAAAACGAGGCTCCAGGAATTGACAGAATACCGATTGAGGTGCTTCAATAAATGGGTGCAGTGCTGGAAGTGTTCACTCATCTATGCTGAGAAATTTGGAAGTCAGCTACCTGGCCAACCAAATGGAAGAGATCTATACTTGCTCCTGTTCCAAAGAAATGTGATCCAACAGAATAAGAAATTTTTCAAATAATTTCATTCATATCACACACAAGTAAAATTTTGCTGAAGATCATTCAAAAGCAGCTGCAGTAGTACGTCAACAGGGAACTGCCAGAAATTCAAGCCAGGTTCAGAAGAGGATGCGGAACCAGGGATATCATTGCTGATGTCAAAAGGATCATGGCTGAAAGCAGAGAATACCAGAAAGATGTGTACCTGTTTTATCGACTATGCAAAGGCATTCAACGCTGTGTATTATAACAAATTAGGGATAACATTGGGAAGAATGGGAATTCCAGAACACTTAATTGTGCTCATGAGGAACCTGTACATAGACCAAGAGGCAGTCATTCAAACAGAACAAGGGGATGCTGCATGGTTTAAAGTCCAGAAAGGTGTGTGTCAAGGCTGTATCCTTTCATCATACTTATTTAATCTGTATGCCAAGCAAATTATCTAAGAAGTTGGACTATATGAAGAATGGGGCATCAGGATTGCAGGAAGACTCATTAACAACCTGAGATATGTATCACTTTAAAGACTAAGGTGCGCCTGACCCAAGCCATGGTGCTTTCAATCACCTCATATGCATACGAAAGTTGTCTGGTGAATAAGGAAGACCTAAAAGAATTGATGCCTTTGAATTGTGATGCTGGCCAAGAATATTGAATATACCATGGACTGCCAAAAGAATGAACAAACCTATCTTGGAAGAAGTACAGCCAGAATGCTCCTTAGAAGCAAGGATGGTGACACTGCGCCTCACATGCTTTGGACACGTTAATAAGAGGGATCAGCCTAGAGAAGGAGATCATGCTTGGTAAAGCAGAAGGTCAGCGAAAAAGAGGAAGACCCTCAACAAGATGGATTGACAGAGTGACTGCAACAATGGGCTCAAGCATAGCAACGATCGTGAGGATGGTGCAGGACTGGGCAGTGTTTCATTCTGTTGTACAAAGGGTCACTATGAGCCTGAACTGGCTTGAGGGCAGCTAACATCAATAACAACAACTATATCAATATGCTAGTTAGAATTCTAAGTCCCTGGGTGATGCAAAACAGGAACTCGGGTGACACAGTGGTTAAGTGCTCAGCTGCTAACCAAAAGGTCAGTACTTCGAACTGACCAGCTGCTCCGTGGGAGAAAGATATGCACTCTGCTCCTGTGAAGATTTACAACCTTGGAAACCCTGTGGGGCAGTTCCACTTTGTCCTTTTGGGTCGCTATGAGTTGGAACCAACTCAACAGCAATGGGTTTGGTTTTGGTTTTTTGGGGTGATGCAAACAGTTTGCCCTCGACTATGAACTGAAAGGTCAGCAGTTCGAACCCACCCAGCAATGCAACGTGGAAGGAAAACCTGGTGATCTGATCTTATAAAGATTACAGCCGAGAAAACCCTACGGAACAGTTTTACTCTGTAACACGTGGGGTTGCCATGAGTTGGAAGCAACTCAAGGGCAACAGGTTTGGTTTTTCATTTGTTTGTTTTAGTTAAATTATGGAGTCACCATGACATTTTGCTATACTCATCTTTCACCGTTCATTCCAATACGAAGTGAGCACCTATGGTATTGTTGTTTTGCAGTGCCATCAAGTCAATTCTGACTTATAGTGACCTCATGTGACAGAGCAGAACAACCCCATAGGGTATTCTTGGCTGTAATCTTTACAGAAGCAGATCATTAGCCTTTCTTCCACGAGGTTGCCGAGTGGATTTGAACCACCAACCTTGTGGTTAACAGCCAAGTGCTTAACCATTGCATCGCTAGGGCTCCTTATCTGCAGTATCAGGCACTGTGAAATAGCACAGTGAGTAAAACAAGTTTCACGCTGTACGCAGCACAGCTGAGACAACTCAGCCCCAAGAGGCCTGGCTGCTCATGCCAGAGACTGCTGCAGATGCCTCCTGGGTCCTTCTTCCTCCTCGGCCTAAGAGGTGGCAGCATTAGCTCTACAACATGGGGGACCAGCATGGTATTCCCTAAAGGGATAGCACTAGGCAGTGCTGTGAGCTGCTGCCCAGGCCTGAGAGGGGTCAGATTTCCCCATCCAGTCCTGAGGGCTGTTCCATGTTCCTCCTGGCAGCGGACAGGCAAAGCAGGGGCCGGCATATACAAGAGACATAGTCGGGAAAGACGAGGCGAGGTTCAGGGGCAAAATAGGAGGCACGGCGTGGAAGGAACCAGAAGCCATTGCTCCCTATTCCTCACCCAGCCTAGATTTCTGGAGAGCAGAATTTAGTGTCATGCTAGAGTCAAATCCTGATTCTGCAACTTCGCTTTTGTACGTTTCTTCATGTGTAAAATGAGAATGAGGGTTCTTACTTTGTTGGGTTTTGTTGTTTTAGGGTGCCACCACGCCAATTTTCGACTCATAGTGACCCCATTGACGGAGTAGAACTGCCCCGTTGGGTTGCCCAGGCTGTGGCACAATGGTTAAGCACTTGGTTGTTAGCCGAAAGGTCAACAGCTCAAACTCACCAGCAGCTCCGCAGGAGAAAAGACCTGACCGTCTTCCTCCCATAAAGATTACAGCCTAAGAAACCCTGTGGGGCAGTTCTACTCTGTCAGATGGGGTCACTGCGTTATAATTTACTCGACAGCACACAACAGGAACAATATTTATGGAAGCAGGTTGCCAGGTCTTCCTCCCTTGGAGCCTCTGGATAGGCTCAAACTACCAACCTTTTGGTTAGCAGCCAAGCACTTAACCATGGGCCACCAGGGCTCCTTTCGCTGGGTGTTTCAAGTACTAAATTAGATATTGTATATAAACTGCTTGACACAGCAGCAGACACAGAGCAACCTATCAAATCATAATAGCTACTGCTGGCTATCACTTTCTATTCTTTGTGAGTATATGTCAGCAGGGATAATAAAAAATCACCCATAAAAACCAAAAAACCCAGTGCAGATTCGAACTGCCAACTCTTTGGTTAGCAACCATAGCACTTAACCACTACGCCACCAGGATTTCCTAATCACCCATATTGGGGAAGTATTTTGTAATTTCCAACCTATGTCGTATACATTTCCTCATGTAGTTCTCCATCAGTCCTCACAGGAGACTTCATTGCTATTATCGTTTCCATTTTATGAAGAAAACTGAGGAAACAGAGAGACTGGAGCCAAGGGAGGGGTGAGGGATGGAAGGGGAAGCAAATCTGTGATGGTTTATAACCACTCAGAAGGGGGCCAAGGAAACTGAACCAAACTCCAAAGAATTCCTCTTTCTAATTCCAGGCAAATTGAGCAGTAAAACACACACGTAGAGGATGGGCTACGGAAGAGGAAGAAAAGACACTGGAATCAGAAGCTCCAGACTCACATACCAGTTACGCTGATAATTTCCCCAGACCTTAGTTTCCTCATCTGCAAAACAGGCGTAACATTAAGACCTCTACCAGACAGTGCTGCTATGAGGATCAAATGACACACTAGAGGCGAGAGGCGTTTCTAACCAAAGAGCTTCTTGACTAAGACAAACTAGGAACAAAGGCCTGGTGATTCTGTTCCGAAAATTAGCCAGTGAAACACCTATGGATCACAACAGAATATTGTCCACTACAGTGTTGGAAGATGAGCCCTCTAGGTTGGAAGGCACTCAAAACACATAGCGGCTGCGACAATGGACTCAAGCATACCAACGACCCTGAAGATGGTGCAGGACCAGCAAAGTCTCATTCTGTTGTACATGGGGTCTCCATGAGTTAGAGCTGGCTCAATGGCAGCTCACAACAACATATAAAACAAATGTGCCGCTAGTTTCTCCAGTATAACATTAGTCCAGAGAGGTGAGAGGAACTCCCAGAGAAAGCTGAGAGAAAACATATTCTTCTCTCTTTTGATCTTCTCAGCTCTTGTCCACTTCACTGGGTCATCCAGATCGAGGCCAAGAAACATGCAGAACGAACTTGGAGACTAGTATTTTAAAGGATGCATGTGTTTTTAGAGATGGAATAGGAAAATATAGCAGCAACTTGGGGTTAAGAGGTGCTGGTGACATTTCAGCCTGTAAAACTAGCCAGAGGCAAAGGACTGGAAAACTACCAGGGGATTCCGTCCATGAGGCCAGAGGCCAGAGCTCTTACGCTGAAGTTGGCCATGGGGCTTTGTCTTGCTATAGAGCTGTCATCACAAAGCCAGACTGGAGTGATTGCCAGGTGTTTAGATGGTCAACCAGTGGTCAGGGTCACTTCAACCTGGAAGGAATTACATCTGGGGGTTGATTCCAGTCAGAAATATTGGACAAGCATTGCGTCTAGCTGGAAGCAAGAGGCGAAGCAAACTGACTGCCCTGTAGATGTGTTTTAAAAATACTTTCAGAGGCAATAATTGACTTTTAAAGAAACTGTGCTGGGACAACTAGGTAGTCATTTGGAAAAAGATAAAATTAGATCCATACCTTACGCCACACACAAAAACAAAAACCAAACAGGTCAAAGATCTAAAAGTAAAAAACAAAACCACACAAGTACTAGAAGAAAAGATGGGTGAATTCCTTTATAACCTGGAAGCAGGAGAATTTTTGTAATTATTCTCAAATTTCAGATGCAATTAAAAATGAATCAATTTTATCACAGAAAATTTTAAAAAAAGCTTTCGCATGGTAAAACACCATAAACAAAGTCAAAACACAACAGACTAACTGAGAGAAAATATTTACAACTTTTATCACAGATCCAGGGCTAATTTCTCTCATACACAAAATACTCTTGAAAGTGGGCAGGAACCAAAAGCCCTACAGAAAAAAATGAGCAAACTTGAACTGACCGTTCACAAAGAAAGATATAAAAATGGCCCTTAAACACTTGAAAGATGCACACTGATGACTGGAGAAATGCAAATTAGAACCACAATGAGATACTATGTGCCAACTAGGGGATTTGAAAAATTTAAAGGAATGACAACAAGTACTTTTGTCAAGGCTGTGGGAAATACACACTCTTAACACACTACGAATGAGAAGGCACATGTGGCAGCACTATTAGAGGGGCAATACCTGATGAAACTGTATATGCATTTACTTTTTGGCCCAGCAGTCCCAGGGCTAGATATTTACCCTGAAGATAGGCCTGCAACAAAATGAAAATACATATGCACAAGGTTATTCATTGTAGCAGCTTCTGTAATTGTTAAATATCCAAACAACCTAAATGCCTATGCATAGCAGATTGATTAAAAGTATGGAGTACTATACAGCTCTAAAAAATAATAATAATAAAGATCTCTGTGAACTACTATGGAGTGATTTCCAGAAAATAAATGGATGGATGGGTGGATGGGTGGGTGGGTGGATGGGTGGATGGGTGGATGGGTGGGTGGGTGGGTGGGTGGGTGGGTGGATGGGTGGATGGGTGGATGGATGGATGGATGGATGGATGGATGGATGGATGGATGGATGGATGGATGGATGGATGGATGGATGGATGGATGGATGGATGGATGGATGGATGGATGGATGGATGGATGGATGGGCAGATATACAGACAGATAGATAGGCAGGCAGGCAATCAGACAGACGTATGCATGCCATTGAGTCAACTCTGACTCGTGGCAACCTTATGTACAACAGAACAAAAATTGCCAGGTCCTGCATCAGCCTTATGATCACTGGAATGTTTGAGTTCATTGTTGCGGCTATTGTGCCAATCCATCTCACTGATGGTCTCTAACACCCTCATTGGCCCTCTACCTCACCAAATATGATGTCCTCCTCCAGCAATTGGTCCCTTCTGGTAATGTGTCCAAAGGAAGTGAGTCCAACAATGTTCTATTGTGATCCATAAGGTTTTTGTTGGCCAGTTTCCAGAAGTAGATCACCAGGCCGTTCTTCCTCGTCTTAGTCTGGAAGCTCCACTGAAACCTGTCCACTATGGATGACTCTGCTGATATTTTAAATACTAGTGGCATAGCTTCTAGCATCACAGCAACACGCCACCATAAGGACCACACAGTGACAACTGAACAAGGTCATACCCAGGCATCTTATTCAATTTTCACTTTTCTCTTTCTCTCTCCTCCCCTATTCCCTATCTCTCCCTCCTTGTTCCCTCCAACACTCCCATCTTGTCCCTCAAGGAGCCAGTCCCCACTGCAGTCAGCACCCAAACAGAGCCCATTTGCAGACTGTGCAGAGGTTACAAACAAGCAGGCTGGCCAGCCTGAAAGCAATTAACTTTGCACAAAAGCCCTGGCCTTTTCTTTCCTTGTTTGAAACTGGCTCTGGCTGAGCCCAGCCCTTGGGCGACAAGCTAGATATGATTTAAAAAGCCAAAAGAAACGGTGCGGGGGTGGGGGGCAAAGAGCGGAAGGCAATTAGCATGACTTGCAGAAATTTATAAGTCCTCATTGCTGATCTCTCAGGAAGCCAGAATCGTGGTGAGGGGAGGGTAGAAGTTGTCCAGGAAAGGCGAAGGGAGCCCTGCTACAGGTGCTGTTTTCCTCACAGAGGCAAAGGAACTCTTTCTCTTGATTTAGCTTAGAATTGGCTGAGGAGAGATCTGGGTCAGGGGTTGAAGACTGAGCAGACCATTCCAGTTGGTTGGGTAATCCCCAGCCAATTTTAAGTGGATTTTAAGTAAGCCAAACCAAGAGAATCCCTGTGTGTTCACTGACAGCTGGGGCAGGGTTGGAGAAGAGAGGAACAGAGAGGGGTCCACTGCGATTTCTGATATTTTTCTACCCAGCCGTGCCCAAAGGTTCAGCCTCAAAGCTCAGTGAGTTACCACGTGGGGATGAAAAACCATTGGCTGGTCCCCTGGCAGCAGGACAAAAAAAAAGGCCAGGTTTGCTAGAGAAGCCTGGCAGAGTGGTCTAAGTGATGAGGCCAAATCTACCTACTCCATCCATGGGAATCCACAACTCTCCCATCTTGCTGTTCTTCGTGGCGGCAATAAGAGCAGCCATTTGTTGGATCCCTTCTATATGTCAGACATCATGCTAAGCATTATAGTATATATATTTTATTGCATTATCTCATTTGGAAACCCTGATAGCATAGCGGTTAAGAGCTACTGCTGCTAACACAAAGGTTGGCAGTTCGAATCCACCAGGCACTCCTTGGAATCCATATGGGGCAGTTCTACTCTATCCTATAGTGTCACTATGAGTCAGAATCGACTCGACAGCAGCAGGTTTGGTTTTTGGTTTTTTATCATCTCATTTAATCTTCATAATCTGCTAACAAGAGATTCATTTACTTAACAAGTACATAGCTGTTGAAGTTTTCTTCGCGAGAGCAGCTGTGCTGGGTGCTGACAATATCATGATGAATTTACAAGTAATGGAGGGATGTTATCCCCATCCTATAGATGAGGAAGCTGAGGCTCAGAGAGGTAAAGTAACTTTTGATCAGATTGCTCCCATATACTTCAGCCAGTTAATGAAGGCACCTTCACAAACCTCCCACCTGAGGCTGTGTACTGAAAAACCAGAAACGTTCAACAGGAAGCAGAGAGTACCCTAAACACAAGCCTCCACGGGACGCTTCTTTCAATAAAATATCACGCCTGTCTTCTATTGTGAGGATAGGCTCTTTTGTTAAACAAGCAATTATTTTTCTATTACTTAATGTTCGCTTCTAATAAAGTAGGATGGCCATCAAGAGTTTTCTGAGCAGTGAGAGTTTTACAGAGCAAATGTAACCAGTCCACAGAGCACATGTATCCAAACTACCTCCTCACCCAGGGAAAGCTCAGTGGATACGTAAGTATCCCTCTTTAGATCAGAGTCACAGCCACCCAGAATCACATGTTACAGCAAAAAAGGAAACTCGTCCACTCCTAAAGAGCACCCTGTGCCACCCCTATTGCCCATGCCTGAGACCTCGATAACATAGCCTTTTGTTTCGGTTTCCATCCTTCCTTCATTCTCCTTACCCCCTCACTCCTCCTGTTCCCTGAAATCACTTCCCAGAGAAGCTACAGCACCCAGGTCTTGCCTCAGGCTCTGATTTTGTACAACACTAAAGATCATTTTCCCTGGCTCCGACACCTCATCCGTTCCACTGTTGAACAATGTCATGTCTCTTTCAAATGGCTTCCAAAGCACTTTGATTACCTAAACGCAATATAACTATTAATAGTGTGCAATACAAAGCATTGTCGTATAAGCAAGTGCTATAGCCTATAAACGCCATGACTGTGCGGAAAAGAGGAGGATTCCTATAAGCTCTCATGTCAGAAGAGGTTTTAAGAGGGTGAATTTGATCTGAGTCTTGCAAGACATGGAAGATTCACGTAGGTGGAAAAGAGAAGGTACCTCCAGGTGCAGGAAAAAAAAAAAAAAAAAAACCCAGTTGCTGTTCAGTCAACTCCAACTCATGGAGACTCCACGTGTGTCAGAGTCAAACCATGCTCTATAGGGTTTTCAATAGCTGATTTTTCAAAAGTAGTTCACCAGACCCTTCTTCTGAGGTGCCTCTGGGTGGACTCAAACCTGTAACCTATCAGCTAGCAGCCTAGCATGTTAACGGTTTGCACCACCCGGGGACACCTCCAGGAGGAGAGGGGTCACATACTAATAGCTGACATTTATTGAGCGTATAATACATGCCAAGTATTACTCTAAGCCCTGTCCATGGCTTAGTTATGTGTATCCTCATAACAACCATGAGAAGTAGGTACTATTATTTCTTATTTTGCAAATGAGGAAACTGAGACATACAGAAGTTAAGGAACGCATCGGCGGTCACGAGGAGCTGGGAGCCAGGTGCCAGCACCCATGCTCCTAACCACCATATCTGCCCGTCTCACCTGGCTTTGATGTACTTCTCTTGTGCTGAGATGAGGAGCTATGTTTTGGCCCTTCTGAATCTGATATGAAGGCAGGACATCTGAGTGGAACTGTCCAAGAGGCAGAGACACTGACCGTGACCCGGTGACAGGACAATACTGCGACAGATTTGGAATTCATCCCATAAGAAATGAGAGAAGCAAGGAAGATGAAAGACTTGCCAAATGGCAAGAGGAGAAGGAAGAGCAGAAGGTGAGGGCTAAGCTTGCAGAGGAGTCCTGATGGTACAAACAGTTAAAGTGCTCGGCTGCTAACCAAAAGGCTGAAGGTTGGGGTCCACCCAGAGGTGCATCAGAAGGAAGCTCTGATGATCTGCTTCCAAAAAGTCAGCCATTGAAAACCCTTCGGAGCGCAGTTCTACTCTGACACACCTGGGGCTTCCTTCAGAATCAACTCGACAGCGAATGGGGCTTACTGCGTGCCAGGCATTGTGCTAGACACCGAGATGAAGCAATGAACAAAACACAGTCCCAACTCTCACGAAGCTCACATTCTAACCACAGAGGGCCAATAAACCACCACAGCTAAGGCGGCTGTGTTCACATCCCAGTTCTGCCACTGAGTAGCTGTGGGGTCTTCAGCAAGTTACTTGACCCTCTGACTTAGTATCCTGTGCTGCTGTAACACAAATACCGCAAGTGGATGCCTTTAACAAAGAGAAGTTTATTTTCTCACAGTAAAGTAGGCTAACAGTCCAAACTCAAGATATCAGCTCCAGGCGGAGGCTTTCTCTCTCTGTTGGCCTTCTCATCAATCTTCCCCCAGACTAGGAGCTTCTCTGCGCAGGGACCCCAGGTCCAAAGGAAGCGTTCTGCTGCTGGCACTGCTTTCTTGGTGGTATGAGGTCCCCGTCTCCCTGCTCGCTTCTTTTTTTAATATCTCAAGAGACTGCCTCAAGACACAATCCAATCTTGCAAATTGAGTCCTGCCCCACTAACACAACTGCCACCCATCCCCCCTTATTAACATCATAGAGGCGGGGTTTACAACATATAGGAAAATCACACAATATTAGGAATCAGGGCCCAGCCAAATTGATACACATTTTTGGGGGGACATAATTCAATCCACGACAACCTGTTTAGGCCTCAACGTTCTCATCTGTAAAATGGAAATAGTCATTTTTCCTACCGCATTGGTTGCCATGAAGAATAAAGGTGTTAATATCCATAAAGAGCCTGGAACAATGAACAGAGGAAGCTCTATATAAGTATTATGTATTACTACCATAGAACTAAGGCTCTTATCTATGATGCTACTGGGCCTTGGTTTTAGTTTCCCATCCTGGCAATAAAAACAAAGAACATCTTACATTTCTTCCTCTGTTCTGACAAATTGAATATGCAATGTTGGAGGGTTTCACCAGTGGCAACTGACTTAATAGATGCAGAAATTAGAAAGCTTGCCATATATGTTTATGTATATATGTCCATCAAAATAAAGTGGTTTTGATCAAAGATTCTATAGAAGAATCCTGACCAAAAGAGGGAAAGTGTAGAATAGAATTTCAAATTCTCATAGACTCCAGGCTTTCTGGAGCCAGGGAGGCTGGATGAAGCTGTCACCCTAAGATAATCTTTAAACCTTAAACCAAAAATATCTCATTAAGGGTCTTCCTCTTTTCGATGACCCTCTCCTTTGCCAAGCATGATGTCCTTCTCGAGGGACTGGTCCCTCCTAATAACATGCCCCAAATTTTTATTGACTGCATATTGAAATTCTGAAATTGAGCATGTTATTGCTGTTAGATGCTGTCGAGTCAATTCCGACTCATAATGACCCTATGCACAACAGAACAAAACCCTGTGCCATCCTCAAAACTGATGCTATGCTTGAGCCCACTGTTGCAGCCACTGTGTCAGTTCATCTCACTGAGAGTCTTGTTTTTCACTGACCCTCTGCTTTACCAATCATGATGTCCTTCTCCAGGGACTGATCCCTCCTGATAACACACCCAAAGTATGTGACACATAGTTTCGCCATCCTTACTTCTAAGGAGCATTCTGGTTGCACTTCTTCCAAGACAGACTTATTCATTCTTTTGGCAGTCCGTGGTATATTCAGTATCCTTCGCCAACACCACAATTCAAAGGCGTCCATTCTTCTTCAGTCTTCCTTATTCAGGGTCCAGCTTTCACATGCATAAGAGGTGACTGAAAACACCATGGCTTGGATCAGGCTCACCTTAGTTCTCCAGGTGACATCTTTGCTTTTCAACACTTTAAAGAGGTCTTTTGCAGCCTATCTGTCCGATACAATGCATCTTTTGATTTCTTAACTGCGGCTTCCATGGGTGTTGATTGTGCATCAAAGCAAAATTAAGTCCTTGAGCATATATTAGATTAAATACAATATGTTATTAAAATTCATTTCACCTCTTTCTCTTTACTTTCATTAGTGTGGCTACTAGAAAAGTTTAAATAATCTACGTGGCTCGCATTGTCTTTCTTTTGGACAGCCCTATGCCAGCACGTAGTGTCCTTCAGGGCTTGGTTCTCCTGAAAGCAGAGGATGAGATAAACTTAGGAGTCTGTAGTTCATTCTGAGATGTGGTCCAGGAAGCAGAGCAGAGAAAGCAGGGAGAGTGAGACAGGAAAGAAGGAAAAGTCAATATATTATGCATTACCATGGTCGCTATTGTGGGTTACAGGGACTCCACTCCACGCAGACTTCCAGAAAAGCTACAGAATGCCTCCCAGAACTGACCCCTGAGAGACAGGAAACTGCAACCTTTATCCACCAGCAACTGTCCCTGTGTTTGAGGTTTGCTCTCAGGGGTGTTAACCGTTCCACACTTCTGGGCTGTACTTGACTCATTTATGAGTCTAAAGAGCTCCCACTGCATGGAGAAAGAAAATGGAATAGCGTATAGTTTGACCTGTAGATAGTACACTGGCGGCCTCAGGTGAACCTGAGCTTGTGAAAGACTATCCACCACGTCTACAGCTGAAAGCCCAGGTACACAGATCCATGGGGCAGGGGATTGCAGGGGACGTGATGGACACGCCGGGGGCAACTGTCCTATGCAGCTTTTGATCCCCAAAGTCCAGAACAGTGTCTGGGACATAGTAGATGGTCAATAAATATTTGTTGAATAAATAAATGAATCTTTCTGCATCCCGCAAACGTTTGTTGAATAGCCGCTATGTGCTCAGCACGTAAGTGTTCTATAAATAAGAGTTATTTTCATTATTTTCTACTGGAGTTCCAACTCGGATTTCCTGGCCTTAAATTTCACTTATTTTCTAACCAAAAATTGCTCTTCTCCCTCCTTAGTAAACAATAAGTATCAAACACTGCAACCTTCTCCTGAATGTCATTGCAAGAAGTATTTTTTTGCATCTCCCTCCACAAAACCTAACATCGTAGACGAGGTTCAAGAGCTCGGAATATAAAAGTCTCCCCAGAAAGAAACAATCTGCTCCTCCAGCTGATGGTCCCCAGAGGGGACTTGGACAACTTAGGGTGTTTATTCACAGCCCATAAAGGTCCTCAATAAATGTAGCTCTTGCTCCTCCACAGCACTGACTGTATTTTTGTGCACAGAGCAAGTGCTAATAAATACTTAACTAACACCTCCCATGCCCCCATGGAGAGGATCCAGGACTGCTGAAAACCCCCTACCTACCATCACCTCACCACGCACAGAGGACCAGCCCCTGGGAACAGGCCTGCAACGTCCGGTTCCCTGAAACACTGATGTTGCTGCACTTGTTTATAGGCGTAAAAAGGGTAATTTGCTACTTGCATCGATGAACCTCCCTTGGACATTAATTTATCTCTTTAACTGAGTCAATACAGTCTCCACCTCCAAACAAAGGTCCTTAATTATCCACACCTCTTACTATTGTTCACACCACTTATCTCCTGGAACACTCTATCTGTAACGACAGAAAGGCTATTCCTTTGGCTGAATCATGGGGCAGTGCTTTTCATTTTCCTGAGTGCCCCTATATTTCCCAAGCAGGCGATGAAGCTAAAGGGCAAATAAGTGATTCTGACTCTCCTAGCCAGCAAAGGTCAGATGGGCATAGAGAAAGAGGAAGACAAGGAGATTCACCCAAAGAAAAGAAAGTAAAACCAAGTGTAAAAAAAATAGATATATTTCTGTGCTGGAGAATCATCAGGCAAAGCTAGTTTAGGAAATATGGCTGAAGGCTGTGGCCAAGCCAATGCCAGATGTTCGGCAAATCCTCTTCCATTTTCTACTTCCTAGGCACATGGAAGGAAACCCTGGTGGCATAGTGGTTAAGTGCTACCGCTGCTAACCAAGAGGTCTGCAGTTCAAATCTGCCAGGCACTCCTTGGAAACTCTATGGTGCAGTTCTACTCTGTCCTGTAGGGTTGCTATGAGTCGAGTGGGAATCAGACTCAACAGCAGTGGGTTTTTTGTTTTGTTTTGTTTTGTTTAGGCGCATGGGAAGATCATAGTTCGCAATCACCATTGCAGTTAAGCTAATGCCATGTGACCAGTTCAGGCCAATGGGCTGTGAGCAAAAATGATATATATACATCGTGCTCTTAACCCTGGTGGTGTAATGGTTAAGAGTTCGGCTGCTAACCAAAAGATCAGCAGTTCGAATCCATCAGACACTCCTTGGAAATCCTATGGGGCAGTTCTATTCTGTCCTATAGGCTCACTCCAAGTCGGAATCAACTTGACGGCAATGTTTTGTTTCGTTTTTTTTTATGGCCACATTGGAAGCCACGAGTTGAGATGGCAGCATCACAAAATGGCGGCAGCCTGGATCAGGGAATCACTAGTGGGAGGACAGTGATTGGCCTTGGCGAGTCACCTGACTTGATATGAGTCAGAGACTAAGGTGTCTGGGCATATTTGCTCCTACAGGACAAACCTGCCCATCCTAAACAAAACAGAGGCTTTCTGTTATCCCTCAATACATCTTTAAAGGGTGTCATAGAATGTTCAAGAAGCCTTAGGTAAATGAGACATTAAAAAATGATATAGTCTATATATCAGCCTGAGATCTGAAGAACTAGATGGTGTCTGGCTACTACCGATCACTGCCTTGACAGGGAACACAACAGAGAATCCCTGAGGGAGCAGGAGAACAGTGGGATGCAGATCTCAAATTCTCATAAAAAGACCAGACTTAATGGTCTGACTGAGACTAGAAGGACCCCGAAGGTCATGGTCCCTGGATCCTTTGTTAGCCCAAGACTGGAACCATTCCCAAAGCCAACTCTTCAGACTGGACTATAAGACAGAAAATGATACTGGTGAAGAGGGAGCTTCTTGGCTCAAGTAGACACATGAGACTATGTGGGCAGCTCCTGTGTGGAGGCAAGATGAGAAGGCAGAGGGGGACAGGAGCTGGCTGAAAGACACAGGGAATACAGGGCAGAGAGGAGGAGTGTGCTGTCTCATTAGGGGAAGAGCAGCTGCGAGTACATAGCAAGGTATGTATAGTTTTTTGTGTGAGAGACTGACTTGCTTTGTAACCTCTGACTTAAAGCACAATAAATTTTTTTTAAAAAAGGCGAAAACATGACAGTCTAATAAACAAAATGTGGTATATTCACACAATGGAATATTATTCAGCCATAAAAAGGAATGAAGTTCTGAGACATGCTACAACATGAATGAACCTTGAAAATATTATGCTGAGTGAAAGAAGCCAAACGCACACAAAAAAAACACACACACGATCCCATTTATATAAAATACCCAGGATAGGCAAATCCATAAAACCAGAAAGCAGATTCCAGGTTGCCAAGGGCTGGAGGAGAGTGGATAGGGAGTAAGTGCTTAATGGATATAGGGTTTCTGTTCGGAATGATGAAAACATTCTGGGCCTAGATAGTGGTGAGGATCACACAACGTCATCAATGTGCTTAATACCATTGAATCATACCTTTTAAAATGGTTAAAATGGTACATTTTATGTTATCTGTATTTTACCACAAAAAAAATTATTTAGCCAAAATAAATGGGGAAATTGAAATACAGAACATATTTATGTGCTTGACCTAAGCCTCAGTTTCCTCCTGTGTAAGATTAGGGTAAGAATAACACCTAGCTCATGGAGTTGTTGTGAGGGTTTTAAGAAAGAATTCATGAAAGAAAGAGAGAGAAGGAAGCCACGGAGAGAAGGAAGGAAGAGAGGGAGGGAGGAAGAAAGGGAGGAACAAAGGAAAGAAATATAAAGAAAGTATTCATCTAACAAACACGTATGTAGCGCTCACCTTGGTCAGGCACCATTCTAAGCTCTTTGACAGTGTTGACGTAGCCCATCCTCCTATCAGGTGGGAGGAGCCCTGGTGGTGCAGTGGTTAAGAGCTTGCCTGCTAACCAAAAGGTCAGCAGTTCAAAACCACCAGCCACTCCTTGGAAACTCTATGGCGCAGTTCTACTCTGTCCTATGCAGTCCCTATGAGTTGCAATCAACTCTACGACAACGGCTTATGAGGTGGGTAAGGATCCATGATGGCCCCATGCTTAAAGTGCTCAGCTGCTAACCAAAAGGTTGGTGGTTTGAACTCACCAGTGGCTCCGTGAGAGAAAAGACCTGGAGAGCTGCTCCCCTAAAAATTACAGCCCAGGAAACCCTATGGAGCAATTGTACTCTGTCACGTGGGGTCAGTATAAGTCAGAATTGACTCAATGGCACACGACAATGTAAGGTGAGTACTAATATTGTTCCCATTTTACAGATAAGGAAACTGGACATCAAGCAGATAAGGAACTTGCCCAAGGTGGCTCCCCAGTCTGCTCTTCGGTGCTATGGTATGATGTCATGCTTCTGCAACAAAATATGTGAGGTGTTTTCCACAAAGCCTACTAAATGTCCGGTAGTTCATGTGCCAGGCCCTTCACCAAGGGCTGGAGAGAGAAACATGGGCAGGGCAGAACCCCTCCCTCCCTAAAATTACAGTTTCCTAAAGGAGGTAAACAAGAGCCCACATAATTCAAAGCAGAAAGCTCTAGGAGTTACAGGAGCAATTAAGAAAAATGTTAAGAAGGCACTTTTCACAAGTTAAAAATCAAACCAAACCCATTGCCATCAAGTCGATCCTCATTCATGGCGACCCCATGTGCTGCAGGGTGGAATTGCTCCATAGGGTTTTCTCGGCTGTAATCTTTATGAATGCAGATTGCCAGGCCTTTCTTCCTAGGTACTGCTGGGTGGGTTCATATTGCCAACCTTTAGGTTAGCAGTCGAGCATAAGATGCTTTTGTCATCCAGGGACGCTCTTTTCACAGGCTACACATTTTTGTTTTATAAGGCTAGCAGAGTTTAGTTTTTTTGAGGAACCACCAAATTTTTCCATAGCAGCTCTATCATTTTACTTTCCCTCCTGTTTTACATGCGTGGAGGTTCCAATTTCTCCACATCTTCACTAAGACTTGTTATTTTACATTTTTCTGATAACGGCCATCATAGTGAGGGTGAAGTAATATCCCATTGTTTCCATTTGCATCTCCCTACTGACTAATGGCATTGAGGTTATTTTCATGTGCTTGTTTGTGTATCTTCTTTGGAGAAGTGTCTATTCAAGTCCTTTGCCCTTTGTTTAACTGGGTCGTTGGTCTTTTTGTTGTTAAATTGTTGTTGGTTAGTTGTCACTGAGTCAGTTCAATTCATGGCGACCCCATTGTTAAACTGTAGCCAACTAATTTTTATTAAGTTCTTAGGTGCTACATACAGTGCTAAGTGCTGGAGAAACAGAAACAAAGACAATCCATTTATCATTTCAAAGAGATCACTGCATGGGGAGGTTGAAGGAGTGGAGAACAGTGGTTGAGAGCATGGGCTTTGGAAGTAGGCCTGGGCTCAGACACGTACTCTGAATTCACTAGCTATGTGATCTTGGGCAAGTTAATCACATTTGATGACCCTACAATCCTTCATCTCAAGATGGAGATGATAATTACAGTACCTACTTCACGGATGGTTTTGAGGATTAAAATAAATCATGATGTAAGGCTCTTAGTCCAGTTCTGGCACCCACTGGGCACCCAGCAAGGGTGAGCTGCTATTATGAAGTACACTCAAGTGTTGCTGGCACCGTGCAGAGAGTTTGTCCTGGTTCCAATGGATAATTATACAGGGGGGCAGGGACGTGGGAGTCAGGAAAGGCTTTGAGGAGCCCATGACGCCTGAGCACAGTCTTGAAAAATGAGTAGACATCTGCCAAGAAGAGATGGGAGAACCAAGTGGAGCATTCAGAGAACTACAAGACCGAAGATGAGAATGACTGCAGCATAGGGTACAAGGCAGGGTGGCTGGGGCTCTAGGGAGGCATGGGGATGAGAGATGTCCAGAGCCAGACCTTGGCAGGCACGAGAGCACAGAAAGTCTTAAATGAAATTCCCAGGAGCTTGGGCTTTATCCTATGGGGAGTGGGGAACCATAAAGGGACTCCTGGTGCGAATGGTTAACATGTTCGGCTGCTAAAGAAAAAGGTACAGATTCAAGTCCACCCAGAGGGTCCTTGAAAGAAAGGCCTTACCATCTACTTCCTGAAAATCAGCCATTGAAAACCCTACCCAAACCAAAAACCAAACCCACTGCCATCAAGTCCGACTCATAGAGACCCTATAGGACAGAGTAGAGCTGCCCCATAGGGTTTCCAAGGAGCACCTGGAGGATTCGAACTGCTGAGCTTTTGGTTAGCAGCCATAGCCCTTAACACTACGTCACCAAGGTTTCTTTGAAAACCCTGTAGAGCACAGTTATACAGTGACACACATGAAGTTGGAGTTGGCTCAATGGCAACTGTTTGTTTTAGAGTGGAGGAATGATAGTGTCAGGTTATCATCTTAGAGGTTCTAAGGACTTCAGTATGAAGGATGGGCTAGAGGTGCAGCCTGGTGAGGAAGTCTAACCACGGGGAGGAAGGGCAGTAGCAGTGGGAGGGGGAGCAGCGACAGGACCCACCTTCCCAGAGCACCTGGGAGGGTAAGCTCAGTGTGTGAAGGCCTCGTGGGCTGCCCACACTCTAGGAAGTTTAGATATCTTCTCTCTCCCCTCTTTCACCTCTTTCCGTTTCCTTCCCTCCCTGTCAAGGATTGAATTGTGTCCCTTCAAAAATATCTGTCAACTTGGCTAGGTCATGATTCCCAGTATTGTGTGATTGTCCACCATTTTGTCACCTGGTGTGATCTTCCTATATGTTGTAAATCCTAACCTCTACGATGTTAAAGAGAGGGGATTAGCGGCAGTAATTTTTTTTTTTTTAATTGTGCTTTAAGTGAAAGTTTACAAATCAAGTCAGTCTTTCACACAAAAACTTATATACACCTTGCTACATACTCCCAATTGCTCTCCCCCTAATAAGACAGCCCGCTCCCTCCCTCCACTCTCTGTTTTTGTGTCCATTTCACCAGCTTCTAACCCCCTCTACCCTCTCATCTCCCCTCCAGGCAGGAGATGCCAACATAGCCTCAAGGGTCCACCTGATCCAAGAAGCTCACCAGCATCCCTCTCCAGCCCATTGTCCAGTTTAATTCCTGTCTGAAGAGTTGGCTTTGGGAATGGTTCTTGTCTTGGGCCAACAGAAGGTCTGGGGGCCATGACCATGGTGTCTCAGCCAGACCATTAAGTCTGATCTTTTTATGAGAATTTGGGGTCTGCATCCCACCGCTCTCCTGCTCCCTCAGGGGTTCTCTGTTGTGTTCTCTGTCAGGGCAGCCATTGGTTGTAACCGGGCACCATCTAGTTCTTCTGGTCTCAGGCTAATGTAGTCTCTGGTTTATGTGGCCCTTTTTGTCTCTTGGGCTTGTAATTACCTTATGTCCTTGGTGTTCCTCATTCTCCTTTGATCCAGGTGGATCGAGACCAATTGATGCATCTTAGATGGCCGCTTGCTAGCATTTAAGAACCTAGATGAGTGGCAGTTATGTTAATGAGGCAGGACTCCATCTACAAGATTAGATTGTGCCTTAAGCCAATCTCTTTTCAGGTATAAAAGAGAGAAGTGAGCAGAGAGACAGGGGATCTTCATACTGCCAATAAAGCAGCGCCAGGAGCAGAGTGCATCCCTTGACCTGGTCCTGCGCCTGAGAAGTTCCTAGACCAGAGGAAGATTGATGACAAGGACCTTCCTCCAGAGCTGACAGAGAAAGAAAGCCTTCCCCTAGAGCAGATGCCCTGAATTCAGACTTCTAGCCTCCTAGACTGCGAGAATAAACTTCTCTTTGTTAAAGCCATCCACCTGTGGTATTCCTGTTATAGCAGCACTAGATGACTAAGACACCACCCTATCCTTCTCCTTTTCTCCTCCTCTCTATCTGGGAGCTCTGCTTAGAGAAGGAAACTGGGAGACCTGGCTCTGGGCTGAGCCAGATCTGCAGCGTTTCAGGAAGCTGGAGGGAGAGGAAGGAGAACAGAGAGATTCATTCCAGCCCCATTTTTATTTTAATTCCCTTTTGGCGCCAGACCAAACCCCATGGGAAAATTTAGCAACACTTGTCTCTTAGATGACTTTCCTTCCACCCACCATCTTCAGACCTCATTTTTGCAGCCACCCCTGCAGTAAAGAGCTGATAACAACTGGGGTGCCATCTTCAATCAGACTTTCTGGTAATAAAGCTTGATGGTGAGCTTAGCGCAAGTCAGGAGCCATGCAGGAAGCGGAGACACAGGGCCAGCTAAGACACCATCCCTACTCTCAGGGCGCTTACAGCCTGTGTAGGAGAAGGGACAACAGACAAATAAATCATATAGCAGAGGTACGCGCAAAATTCTGTAGGACAATGATAATCACAACTGATTTATTGAACTCTTATTAAGTTCTGGTAATTGTTACCAGTTGTCATCAAGTTGATTCCAACTCACAGAGATCCCATGAGTGTCACAGTAGAACTGTGCTCCATAGGCTGATTTTTCAGACATAGCTCACCAGGCCTTTCTTCTGAGGTCCCTCTGGCTGGACTGGAACTTCCAACCTTTGAGTTGGCATCACCCAGGGACTCTCCAGTAACTGTACTAAGCCTTTTATCCAAATTAACACCTCTAATCCTTAAGAACAGTGTTTGGAGCCCTGGTGCCGCAGTGGTTAAGAGCTCAGCTGCTAACCAAAAGGTCAGCAGTTTGCATTCACCAGCTGCCCCTAATAAACCCTATGGGGCAGCTTTACTCTGCCCCGTAGGACCACTGAGTCAGAATCAACTCAACAGCAAAGGGTTTGGTTTGTTTTGGTTTTAATCCTGAAAAAGCTCCTACCTATCTATGCCACAGTAACCTCAGCACTTAGCACACTGTCTACCACATAGTAGTCACTCAAGAAATATTTGCTGAGAAAAAAAAACCCTGTGAGACAGGTCATTATTTTTTCAAGTGTACGGATGAGAAGGCTGAGGCTGAGAGAAGTGAGGTCCCAAGTCACACAGAAAGCAGCAGTGCTAGGAGTCAAACCAGGCCTGGGGCGGCCCAGGATCTTAACCGCTGTGCCTGGGGCCAGTCAAGGCAAGGAGGCAGTAAGTAGTCTGGAAGAAAGCCGTGGATGGGGAAGGCTTTGCGGAGGAGGCCCTTGAAGAATGAGCTTCCTAAGCCGACAAGCAGAGAAAGAACCTTCTGGGAGGAAGGCTTAGGAGGGGAGGTCAGGGAATGCGCAGGCTCCAGTCCCAGGTGGAGGAACATCAGCTGCCTCTGGGGAAGCAGCAGCAGATGAAGCTGGAAAGGTGGCAGAGGCCAGATGATCACGGGTGGGGAGGGGAGGCAGAGATTCTCATTTTACCTCTCCGCTTCCTTCTGTGGCTCTGGTCTGGAAGCTTCTGACGCCTGTGTCTGATTTATTTTACAGCTGGAGCTCCAGAGCTTTTGTGTTGGCTACAACATATAACGTGGAATTTCCCTCCTGAGCAGTTCTTTATCTTTGGCAACCCACTGGAGCGTGATTCTGGCACGCTTGTGTGATGTGGCAGGGGCTCAGCTGCTGCCAGCCCAGGACTCCCTGCGGCTGCTGTGTCAGCTGCCCCGTCAAGGTGCCAGGGCTCCTGCCAGAGGGGCTGGGCCGCCTCCTCCCTGGTGTTGACATCGGTAACTTACCCTCTTCATTTTCCCCATTTGGCTTTGAGGGGGCAGCCATGTTTGCGTTCATGTTTGTGTTTTTATTACTCCTGTTGTCTGTATCTTGAAATACACATTATTTCCACCTTGAGATCATGAAAGGTGGCAGGCTTCAGAATCAAAACTAATTGGGTTCCAGTCCCACATCTTCCCAGCCGAGTAACTGTACGGCCTTGGGGAGGGTGCACATGGGGTCTCCATGAGTCAGGAATCGACGAACACTGGTTTGAGTTTTTTGGTTTTAAGTACCAGTTTCCCCTACCGAGAAACAGACATGGTATAGTACGAACCTCAGAGGGACACTACGAGGTTTAACAGCAACCTACGTAAACCACCAGGGACAGCACTTAGCACACAGTAGGTGCTCAGTAATCACTAGATCTTACACATGCTTCATCTCCCTCCTCCTTGAGGGGAGGGTCCATCCTGCATTGTCTTTGTTTTCCCCCACAGTGCCAAGCAGAGGGCCCTGTGCAAATTAGATGTTCCCAAGTATTAGTTGAAGAATTAATGAGTGAAGGGTGTTCACAAGTGAGGGGGTGGGTGGGTGGGTGGTTAGATGGATGGGTGGATGCGTGGATGGATGGGAGGTGGAGGGCAGCTCTCAGCACTTGCCAGTGGAATCCACTCATTAAAGCAGCAGCGTATCTTCCCCCAGACCATCTCAGTGCAAAAACTGGATCCACCTACAGACGCCCTGCCGGCTCTCCACTGCCATGTTGGTGGCCAGCCTGGGCACTGCCATGACTCTCCCCAGCGCCAGCCATAAGGCCCAGAAACTCTAGGGCTGCAGAGAGGGACCTCAGCCCAGGTCTTCAGAGGGGACACCACCCCAAATCTAACAGAGGGGCCTCTTCCCCAGGCCTGCAGAGAGGGTCCCTATCCCAGGTCTAACAGAGGGGCCTCCACCCGAGGCCTGCAGAGGGGGGCTCACTGTAAAGCAGAAAGCAGTTATTGCTTAAAGAAAGCCCAGGGTTCAGTGTACTCACCAATTTGAGCTTTGAAAATCCCGGAGTCCCAGGCCTACCCCACAGACTTGCCAATCAGAACCTTGCCATCAGGTTGGTGGGAGACATCTCTATTTTAAAATGCCTTTGTCTCCCCTTCCCCAGAAATCACCTCCTGAGCCCAGTCTCCTTTATCTCCCTCCCCTAGTTTGCACAAAATCACTATTTGTGGCAGTGAGTCTCCCAACCCTGGCACAGAGCCACAGAGTGAAGTAATGGCGCAATTAGAACTTAATTGCTGGATTTAATTTCTTCTTCTTCTTTTTTTTTTTTTTTTTTGCGTCTCAATTGTTTAAAATGTGCAGTTCCCGCCTTCGAATGTCTGATGAGATCCTTGTGTCTGCCCCAGGAAGGGATGAGACTAGCGTTGGGGATGGGAGAGGAAAAGACAGCCAGCTGGGAATTCACAAAATTAACCTTCCCTGGCAGCTGGGAGCCCACAGGGAGGGAGAGATTTAACTCCAAGTTTTGTAGCAAAGCTTTTCAGTAACCATTGACAAATTCTGCACCTGAGCTTGGCAGATAGGTGGCCTATCATTGCATCCACCCTCATTCATGAAGGACATAGTATGTGCTAGGCATGTTACATTGTCCCATGACAACAACCCCACTGCGGGAGGGTGGCTATCCATTTTTTTATGCTTGAGGAAACTGAGGCTCAAAGAAGCTCAGCAACTTGTCTGAGATCACACAGCTTGTTAGTGTTAGAGCTGGCATTTGAAGACGGGAGTTGCCTTTTTCATCCTTCTGTACCCAGAGGACCTACCACAGCGCCCCAGGACCCAGCAGCCACTCCAGAAAAGATGAAGTGATTCGATTTGGAAAAAGGAGAAGAAGGCTCGTTCTCCCCCCATTCCTGCTTATTAAGAACAGTGCACACCCTCCATACACCCCCACTCATAATGCCACACCCGCCCACCCCAAAAGAAACCAAACCAGTTGCCGTCAAGTCAATTCCTACTCATGGCAACCCCATATGTGTCAGAGTAGAACCGTGCTGCACAGGGTTTTCAGTGGCTGGTTTTTCAGTAGATCACGAGGCCTTTCTTCTGAGGCATCTCTGGGTAGATCTGAGTCGTCAACCTTTTGGTTAGTAGCTGCACCACCCAGGGCCTCCGGTCTCCAATGTGTCCTGGCTTCATTCAGCACTGCCCGCCCTCAGCATCTCAACAACCGTTGCTGCCTCCAACACTGGCCTTCTCAGCGCCAGGAAAGCAAGATTTTGTCCCAGGATCGCAGCCTCCAACTTCCCAGGCAGCTTCCAAGGACAAATGGTGGCAAGAAGAGCCACCCTCTTGGCTCAGAGACCCACTGCATCCACCCTTCACCAGGTACTGCTGGCCGATGCCTGAGGGGATGGGGACTTGAGTGCTGCTGACAGCTAAAGTTCTGGGAAGGAGACATTTATCGCATGCCTTGCTCAGAGTTCCAAAGGTGGAGTATGTGCCTGGTCCTTTTTGTGTTTATGGTGCCATTTGGAATGCCAGAACTTTTGGGGGTTTACTAGGTTAAATGCACTCCTCAGGAATCATGCTGCTCACGTGGCTGTTTGAGTGGAAAGTGCCATGCTCTGACCGTGTCTCTTATATCCCACCCATGAAAAAAAGTCCTCACGCGTCAGCAAACAAGCACCAGGGGTCCATAAACTATGGCCCGTGGGCCAAATCTGACCTGCTGCCTTTCTTCAACAGCCCATGAACAAAGAATTGTTCTTATACTTTTAAATGATCAGGGAAAGAAATTTCAAAGATATATTTGCAACACATGAAAATAATATGAAATTCAAATTTCAGTGTCAATAAATAAAGTTTTATTGGAACACGGCCACGCTCATTCATTAAAGTATTATATATGGGGTAGTTGTAACAGAGCTCATATGGCCCACAAAGCCTAAAATATTTACTATTTGGCCCTTAACAGAAGGTTTGTCAACCTCTGCTCTATACCATGTGGCTTACCTCTTATAGCAGCTTCGTATCCCATTTTACATCTTCTTTCATAACCCACTCCCCAACCCATCTACAGATCCTTCCAGAACATTCAGCTCCCCCCCGCACCCCCCCCCATTACACTAATTCCCAAGTTTAGCCCATCCACTCTAATGCCCTGCTAGAACATGGCAGATCCTAAGGGCATTGATCCACCCAAACCCTTTGCCCCTATCTCAGCCAACAGTAAAAACGGTGCTACGATGAAGAGCATAAGTTTGAAGTTAGGCTGCTTGTGTACCACCTATACAGCATCAGCCCCTCTTCTGTAAATGTGAAATAATAATAATAGTGCCCACAGCAGCAGGTTGATGTAAGGATTACGTACAAGGGTGCATGTAAAAGGATTACCACTATGCTTGTCACATGGTGGTGGTGGTGGAGGTGGTGGTGTTAGGTGTTGTCGAGTCGGTTCTGAATCATAGCGACCCTATACACAACAGAATGGAACACTGCCTGGTCCTGTGTCATCCCCACAATTGTTGCTATGCTTGAGCCCATTGTTGCAGCCACTGTGTCAATCCATCTCATTGAGGGTCTTCCTCTTCTTCGCTGACCCTCTACCTTACCAAGCATGATGGTGTCCTCCTCCAGGGACTGATCCCTCCTGATAACATGTCCAAAGTATGTGAGACATAGTCTTGCCATCCTTGCTTCTAAGGAGCATTCTGGTTGTACTTATTCCAAGACAGATTTGGTGACTTTTTTTTTTTTTTTTTGACAGTCCATATTCAATATTCTTCGCCAACACCACAATTCAAAGGCATCAATTCTTCTTTGGTCTTCCCTATTCTTTGTCCAGTTTGTCACATGGTAAACCTTCAATAAATGGTAAGTTGTTGCTGTTGTATAAGCAGAAATGAACACAGTCCAAGGCCTGGTGGGGTTTGATTCAGGAGCACTCCTTGGGATGAGTGGCCAATCTCATTTCTCCAACGTTATGACCCACTTAACCGTCATTCTCTCCTCTCATCACCCAATTTCTGTCTTTTATCTAAGTATTAGCAACAGCCACATGTGTACCCTTTGTTGCTACTTAAAACAGTTTGTGCCTCAATTTTCCGAACTGCAGAATGAGGATAAGATCTCCTCAATCTACTTGACAGAGCCACTGAGCAAATGAGACAGGAGATAGGGTTTATGGAAGCCATTGGCAAAATGCAATGCCCTTCAGCATGGATTACACCTCAACAGAAAGAAAACAAAACTCCTCACAACTGGACCAATAAGCGACATCATGATAAATGGAGAAAATACTGAAGTTGTCAAGGATTTCATTTTACTTGGACCCACAATCAACACCCATGCAAGCGGCAGTCAAGAAATCAACTGACACACTGCATTGGGAAAATCTGCTGCAAAAAGACCTCTTTAAAGTGTTAAAAAGCAAAGATGTCACTTCAGAGACTAAGATGCATCTGACCCAAGCCACGGTGTTTTCAATCACCTCGTATGCATGTGAAAGCTGGACAATGAATATACCATGCACTGCCAGAAGAACAAACAAGTCTGTCTTGGAAGAAATACAGCTACAATGCTCCTTAGAAATGAGGACGGCAAGACTTTGTCTCACATACTCTGAACATGTTGTCAGGAGGGATCAGTCCCTGGAGAAGGACATCATGACTGGTAAAGTAGAGTGTCAGCAAATAAAAGGAAGACCTTCAACAAGATGGATTGACACAGTGACTGCCACAATGGGCTCAAACATAGCAATGATTATGAGGATGGTGTAGGACAGGGCAGTGTTTTGTTTTGTTGTTCATAGTGTCCCTATGAACTGGAACCAACTCAATGGCACCTAACAACAGCAACATGCAGGTGTTAGGGGTGGTGCAAACGGTTAGTCTCAGCTGCTAACTGAAAGGTTGGTGGTTCTGTGGGAGAAAAACCTAGCAATCTGCTCCCTAAACATTACAGCCTAGAAAATTCTATGGGGCAGTTCCACTCTGTCCTGTGGGATTGCTATGAGTCAGAATCATCTCCACAGCACAAAACAACATGCAAATGGTTAATGGGATCAACTACTAACCAAAAAGTTGGCAATTCAAGTCCACTAGGAGGTGCCTTGCGAGAAGGCCTGGCTATCTGCTTCTGAAAAATCAGCCATTAAAAAAACTCTATGGAGCACAGTTCTACTCTGACACACAGTGGGTCACCACTTCAGGGAACTGGCTAAGCAGGTGCTACTCGTGACACCTTATATCTCGTAAGAAAAGGAGACAGAGTGTGAGGGAACTCTCACAGGTTAAGCCTCCCAGAGCTCCCACAGTGGTACACATGCCGTCCACCCTGGCGAGGCCACCTCCTGCCCCAGCTCCCCATCACACGCACACCCCAGGCCACACTCCGTCACCAGCATACCCCGGTCATGTTTTCTTCCACCCAATACCGTGTGTGTCACACTATCACTGACGTGGCAAAACTCCAGGCAGCACGCCCCACCGGGACCTCGCCCAGCAGATGCCAGGCGGCACAGCTGCTGATGTCGGCAGGCGCCACGCCAGGGTGCCTGCGTTTGAGCAAGGGCTTTCTCACTGGTGGCTCTTGTTTGATTGCAAAGGAGAGAAATGGAAAAGGACCCGTTAAAATTAGGGATGAGCATCCGAGTGGTAGTTAGGGCTCATCAAGCCTCATGAAAAGGCAGAATTACCTCAGATGCCCCCACAGCCAGAGCTCATCTGTTATTAATGAAACTCGCCTCAAAATAGAGCTTGATAGAATGAGGCTTTCAGAGTCCTTTTTTTCTTTCTTTCTTTCTTTTTACAGTAAAAGATAGCATCAGCCCATTTCCGCTGGGCCCTAAGCAGGAGTAGCTGCTTCCTGGGCTTGTCTGGCCACCTCCCTGCCCTTCCCATTCTATTCTTTTTCCTGAGACTGTCCCTCCCCAGCCCCAAATTTAGTCCAGCTCAAATGCCTCCTCCTTCCTGAAGCTTTCCAGGATTTGCTCCACCCAGGGCAGGCTTGATGGACAGACAAGCTGTGCAGTCACAAGAGCCCCATGCAAAGAAAGACCCTGTGTTGGGTTAAATACTTTACTGTTGCCGTTTTGAAATTCTTAATCATTTTTGAACAAGGGCCTCATGTTTTCATTTTGCATGTGGCCCCCCAAAATTGTGTAGCTGGCCCTGACTCCAGGCTTCTCCACCCAACCAGCCAGAACAATCTCTCCTTCCTCCAGACCCTCACAATAATTTGTTGTTAACGTTGTTGTTAGTTGCCATCGAGCTGGCCCCCAACTCATGGCAACGCCACACACATGGGATGAAACGCTACTCAGAATTGGTTGCAGATCAGGCTATGTGATCCATGGAGTTTTCATTGGCTTGTTGTTACTAGATGCTGTCGAGTCAGTTCCAACACACAGCAATCCTATATACAACAGAACAAAACACTGCTCAGTCCTGCACCACCCTCACAATTGTTGCTACGTTTGAGCCCATTGTTGCAACCACTGTGTCAATCCATCTCGTTGAGGTTCTTCCTCTTTTTCGTTGACCCTCTACTTTACCAAGCATGATGTCGTTCTCCAGGGACTGGTCCCTCCTGATAACATGTCCAAAGTAATTGAGATGGAGTCTCACCACCCTCACTTCTATGGAGCATTCTGGCTGTACTTCTACAACAGATGTCTTTGTTCTTCTGGCGGTCAATATTCTTCGCCAACACCATAATTCAAATGCATCAATATGTTCTTCGGTCTTCCTTATTCATTGGCTACTTATCCATAATCCTCTTCCTTTATTCACTAAAGAAATATCTATCGCAACCTCTGAAACTATGGCCCTGAGATCATCTTTAAACCTTAAACCCAAAATATCCCCTGAAGTCTTCTTAAAGCCAAATAATAGTTTAACTTAACTAATAAAAAACGCCTGCCTTGAGCATTATGCTCTTTTAAGATCTATCTATGTGGGGTCAAATTAACAACAGCAACTCCAAAGATTACACAGGAACCTTAGGGGCCAGTGAGTTTATATTAATGGGGGAGGAATGACTTGGAAAAGGAGGATGAGAATGGTTACGTAACTCGAAGAATGTCATCAATATCTCTGAATTGTACATGTAGAAACTGTTGATGTATTTCTGCTGTGCATACTCTCAGCAATGGCAACAAAATAAATCAAATAAAAAGAAATATCTATTGGGCACCAGCCAGGAGTCAGGCACTACTGTAGTCCATGAAGGTCCAGCAGCAAACAGGACAGTTAAAGACCTAACAATCTATTGTAAGGAAGATACAATAAACAAATTAAATGTGATGTCTGATTGGAGATTCCCTTACTTTCTTGATGTGATCATTAGTTTCCACCTTGTGATATGTTCATTTCTACACAATTTTTGCTCCTCCATTAAAAATTTCAATGGCTCCTACCTGACCCTGCCTGCCAGGCAATATTACCACAGAGGGAGATTGGCACGATGCGGCTACAAGCCAAGGAGTGCTGGCATCTACCAGATGCTAGTAGAAGGAATGGATTCTCTCCTAGAGCCTCTGGAGGTAGTGTGGCTCTGACAACATACATCTTAGTTTCAGCCCAAGATACTGATTTCTGGCTTCTGGCCTCCAGAACTATGAGATAATAATTTTCCGTTGTTCTATGCCACCAAGATTGTGGTACTGTCTTCCAGCAGTGCTAGGTAATTAATGCACCATCTAACACCCACCTATTTCTGGGGCTGGGCACTGTAGCACATGCTTATATCTCCATACGACCGCAGTTTCAGTACATGGGTGGTGGGAGTTTTCCTGGAAGTCATTTCTACACTGGGGCAGCTGGCAGTAAGTTTGCAATATAGAGACGTTACCATGACCCACATAAACAGATCCCACCAAACAAAGTAAATGCATGTCCAACTCAACTTTACCTTTAACCAAATCCCCAAAATCCTCCCAACCATTCCAACACTACCAACAAGAGGGGAAGCGCAAGAGAGGGATGTCAGAGGGGAAAAAGCGGTCTTAACCAATTGCCCCTTGAAGCGCTTCCTTTTGCAGATTTTACTGGATACACAAGCATATGAGGATATTGCTAGGGTCCCTCCCGGAGCTTGCAAGTGGCTGTGCAGGTGAGGGGTCCTGAACATTAAGCTGCCTCAGCTCCAGGGCAAATTCACGTCCCCCAAAATACTTTTTTTAACTGGAATATAATTGACACGCCACAAAATTTGCCATTTTTAAGTATACAACCCAGTGGTTAGTATAGTTTCAGAGTTTTGCAACCATCACCTCTAATTCCAGAAAATTTTCATCACCTCTGAAAGAACCCTGTACCTCTTAGCAGTCACTCCTCATCCACCCTCTCCAGCCCCTGGCAACCACTGATCTACTTTCTGTCTCTACAGATTTGCCTATCCCTGGCATTTCATATAAATGGAACCATACAGTATGTGGCCTTTTGTGTCTGGGTCTTTCACTTAGCACAATGCTTTCAAGGTTCATCCATGTTCTAACAAGTATCAGCACTTCATTCCTTTTTATTGCAAAATAATATTCCATTCTAGGATATGCCAGGTTTTATTTCTCCATCCATCAGTTCACAGACATTTAGGTTGCTTCCATCTTTTGGCTATTGGGAATAGTACCACAATGAACATTCATGTACAAGCTTTTGTTTGAACACAAGATTTCAAGTCTTTTGGGTAAAAAAAAAAATACCTAGAAATGGAATTGCTGGGTCACATGGTAACTCTATGTTTAGCTTTTGAGGAATTACCAAACTGTGTTTCCACAGCCTGATTGTACCTAGGAGTGGAATTGGGAATAAGGAATAGTGGAACAGAGAATATACCTAGGAGTGGAATTGCTGGGTCATGTGGTAATTTATGTTTAACATTCCGACTTGCTTTGTAACAGGGTGGCTCTGACGGGTATTGCAACTAGACTACGGACAGCAAGGATAGAGACACGAGACCCCCAAGGAGGCCTTTCCACTAGCCCCGGTGAGAGGCTTCAGAGGCTGAGACCAGCGAGCTGGCAGTGTTCAGGGGCTGGATGTGTTTCGAAGGTGGAGCCAATGGAATTCCGGGAAGGATTGAATGTGGAGTGGGAGAGAAAGATGCCTGCACACTTGGGTGTAAGCAACTGGGAGGACAGTGTTGCTATTAACTGAGATGGGGAAGAGTGTAGAAACAAAGAACAAAAGCCGTGTGGAACACCGGCCTAGCACCCCCAGGGCCCAGGAAAGCAGCCTAAATCCTGAGGCCCAAGAGAGAATCTGAAAAAAGACTGAATCGTTTAGGTATATTCTCTTCTTTGTTGCCTCTGCTTTTCCTGTAGGCCACACTTCTCCCTGCTCCTCCGGCTTCCCCTGAGGAGACATCTGTTTCTCCCTATTCCACAGTGGGTTCTGCCACCTCACACTCCACCCTCTGCCCAGCCCTGGCTTGGAGACTGTGCTCCCTAAGTACTCATCCTTGGCTGCAAACTGTCCCCCTGTCTCTGCGGAGGTGGTGCAGAGCCATTGTGCAAGAGGCTCCCCAGGCTCTTAGCGGAGTATACTAATTACGTGGCTGGTCCCCACCCGCAGCCTCGCCCCCTCCTCTGTGCCTCTGACAGCCGGCTCCTCCCACAGACTGCGGAGGAGAAGGAGCTGACGCGGGAGCTGCAAATGCCAAAACCTGCACTCCCTCTGTGGCGGAGCCTGGGAGACACAGTCCCACGGCTGCAGCCCAGCTCTTGTGTGGGTCCCAAGTGTGTGTGGAGTGCGACATGTGAGTGTGCTTGTGTGTGCCTGTGTGTCTGTGTGTGCATAGACATGTGAGTGTGTGTATCTGTGGATGCATATGTATCTCTATATGCATGGCTGCACGCATGTGCACGTGTGCATGCCACATGTGCATGCATGTATGTCTGCATGTGTCTGTGTGTACAAGCATGTATGTGCATGCGTGTGTGTTGTGTATCTGTGTGTTACGTGTGTGTGTATGTACACGCATGTGTGCGAGTGTCTCTGTGTGTGTATGTGCGCGTGTGTGTAGAGGCCTGGTGTCATTGCCAGTTCCAGGGGCTAAACCATATTCCTCATTGGAAGACCAAGCTTATAATTAATGCATCTTTTTCCTGGACTAACTGAAAGCCTCTACTTTGTTGAAGCTCCTCCCAAACTGAACAGTAACCAGAATCTCAACAATGATAACTACAACCTCTGTGGTAGGTGCCACTGTCACCCTTTTACAGGTGAGAAAACTGAGGCTCAGGTAGTCTTCCGCAAGTTGCCAGCTGTCTCTTTCCTAGCTCTGGCTATACACTTGGCCATTTCCTCTGTGTGGAATTCTCCTCCCCAGGATCTTCTGCAGCTGAGTCCTTCTCACCCTTCTCGGCTAAGATGTCACCTCCTCCGAGGTGCCCTCCCTGACTGTCCTCTACAGCAGCTCCCATCACTCCTCGCCACTCTCTATCAAATTGCTCTGCCTATTTTCTTCTCAGAACTCAACACAGTGTTTATCACTGTTCATTTGACTCATGGTGACTCCATGTGTCACAGAGTAGAACTGTGCATAGGGTTTTCAGTGGCTGTGACCTTTCAGAAGTATATCGTCAGGCCTTTCTTCCAAGGTGCCTCAGGGTGGATTCAAACTGCCAACCTTTCTGTTAGTGGTTGAATGCTACTCAGGGACTCTAGATACTAGGCTAAAAAAAAAAAAACTAGACTAGCGCTCAGTAAATGAAGCTCTACTTTACTAGTTACACTCTACTGGTCTAGGGTATCCCAACCCAGGCATTCTGTGCCTTCGTCTGCATCACTATTTATTGAGTTAAGGCAATTCTCACCCAAACTGCAGGCCATGCTGGGAATATCTGTATGCCTTTTGACTGACCTGGCACCAGGTGCTATCAGGTGCCAGGTGTTTGAGTAGCTACAATAGAGCAGAATGGCCTTTTAGGATGGGGATGAATTAGATTCCCCAAATAACAAATTAGACAGAGATACTCTGTGTCTACAAAGGCAAACCATTGTTTATACATTATTAATACCCCCAAAAATAAATGTTGTAAATTCTAACCTCTATGCCTGTGTTTATACTCCCATTTGGGAATGGGTTGTTTTTGTTCTGTTAATGAGGCAGGATTAGCATAGGATGTATCTTGCATCAATCTCTTTTGAGACGTAAAAGAGATTAAACAATTGAGCAGAACAGAGATTGGGGAAGAGAAATGCCAAGCCATATGAAGATCACCTAGGAGCAGAAGCTAAAAGAGACAAAGACCTTCCAGAGCCAACAGAGATAGAAAGCCTTCCCCTAGAGCCGGCACCCTGAATTTGGACTCCAAGCCTCCTAAACTGCATGAAACAGGCCAAAGGAGCTACATCTGTTGTCCTCCAAGAAAAGAAAAGGACCATCCCTGGAGCACCTGGGAGATCAACAGAACTCTTGGAAGGAGCAAGGGAAGCAGCGCCATCTCAGTTTCCAAGGGTAGGGCCACAGTCTCTTGGATCTCAAAGGGCGGAGCCACACAACCTCCTAGGTTTCAAAGATATGAATCTTCACCAACCTGGTTCCAGACTGTGGGGCTGCTGTTAAGATGTGCTGGGGGATGGGGCTGCCACCCAAGGCTGAGGGGGCAGGGCTGCCATGCCCAAGGGGCAGAAGAACAGGGCCTGCTGGGGCCAAGCAGATGGGATCGCTATTCAGATGAACTAGGAGAATGGGGATGCCCAAAGCCAAAGGAGCAAACTTGCCATCCCAGTGCACCTAGGAGATGGAGCTGAAGCCCAAGGCCAAGGGGTCTCTACCTAGAATTCAGAGGCTATGGCCAACACCCAGAGTCTGGAGGGTGGGACCATTGCCCATATAATCTCAGAGAACAGGGGATTAGTTTCGAGCCTTGAGAGCTAATGTACTTGCACTTGCTTGGTGCCAGTTATTCCCTCTTTCCCTCCAATTTCTCTCATTTGAAATGGAAATGTCTACCTTGTGCCTACTGTACCACTGTATTTGAGAAGCAGATAACTTGTATTCTAGATTTCACAGATTCACAGCTGAAGAGGAAATTTGCCCCAGGATGAAATACGCTTAAAGCTTGACCCATATTTGATTTAGATGCTTCAGAAGATGAGATTTTGGACTTGGAGTTGATTTAAGACTTTTTGATGATGTAATGGGATCAATGATGTTTTGCATGTGTCAAGGACATGAATTTTGGGAGGCCAAAGGATGGAATGTTATGGATTGAATTATGTCCCCAAAAAGTACGTGTTGTAAATTTTAACCTCTATGCCCATGGTGGAAGCCCTGGTGGTGTAGTGGTTAAGTGCTATGGCTGCTAACCAAGGGGTCGGCAGTTCAAATCCGCCAGGCGCTCCTTGGAAACTCTATGGGGCAGTTCTACTCTGTCCTATAGGGTCGCTATGAGTCGAAATTGACTCAACGGCAGTGGATTTGGGTTTTTGGGGTTTGTTTTTTTTGTTTTTATGCCCATGGTTAAAATCCCATTTAGGAATGGGTTGTCTTTGTTCTGTTAATGAGGCAAGATTAGTGTAGGGTACATCTTGAGTCAATCTCTTTTGAGATATAAAAGAGATTAAACAAGCCAGCAGAGCAGAGATGAGGAAAAAAGATACCAAACCACATGAAGACTGCCCAGAAAAAAAAAAAAAAAAAAAAAAATTTTTTTTTTTTTTTTTTGCCCAGAAGCAGAAGCTAAAAGAGACAAAGACCTTCCTCCAGAGCTGACAGAGAGAGAAAGACTTCCCCTAAACTGTGAGAAAATAGATTTCTGTTTTAAAGCCATCCACTTGTGGTATTTCAGTTACAGCAGCACTAGGTAACTAAGGCAGATGGGTATGAAGTAGATCCTGCAAATAACAAATTAGACACAGACACAATGTGTCTGCAAAGGCAAACTGTTGTTTATGCATTAATAATACCCAATAATTGCAAAGTGAAATGAGAAAGTGCCCAGCAGAAAAACTACATCAGATACTATTAGAAGTTTTAATCTGTTAACTCAAATCTCCTTTTATGCCTGCAACAACAAATGCTTGCTGTACACCAACATGTACCACACAGTAGGTGCTGGGGATTCAGGGTTGAGCAAAACCAGAACTCAGACACAATTAGAAGCGAACCCAGAAGGAAATGGCATGGTTCCATGAGAACAGAAGAGGAGCTGGTGGGCCCAGGAGGTAGTCAAGGAGGGCTTCCCTGAGGAAGGGAACCTTGAGCTGAGGCCTGGAGGATGAGTAAACCAAAAACCAAACGCATTGCCTCAAGTCTATTCTGACTCATAGTAATCCTGCAGGACAGGGTAGGACTGCCCCCATAGGGTTTTCAAATAGTGGCCGGTGGATCCGAACGGCCGACCTTTTGGTTAGCAGCCAAGTTCTTAACCACTATACCACCAGGGATCCAGAGGATGTGTAGGAGTTGGCTAATACAAAGGTGGGGAGGGGAGGTGAGAGTATGGCTTGACAGAAGAAATTGTGGGAACTTCCAGCAACTAGGAGAAACCCACTAGAGCTGAGTAATGGCGGGAGAGGGAGGGGGAGTACATAGGCAATAACTTACCAAATGCACTGTTATAGTTGAAGCAGATGTTAAAATAATGAAATACTTCCAAGCCATTTGATAAATTTGGCCCCTGCTTTAGTCCCCTGAGTGCTCCCCCAGGTGGCCCAGCTCCTCCCCCATGGCCCGCTCATGACCCAGCAGCTAAAGTGTTAACCCTACCGAAACCCTGGTTGAACAGTGTGGTCCCTGGAGGAACTAACTAAGCAGAAAAAGGGAGGGCTGAGGGAAGGAGACTTTGCAGGACCTGATCTAGGAGCAGCGGGGGGTCACTGAGGCTTTGTCAGCAGAGGACCTTGCATTTGAAGAGGCCAAACTGGCCACACTGCAGAGGCTGCATTCAAAGCAGGTGACCTGGTGATCCCAGGACAGCAGACAAGGCCGCAGACACGTTTCGTTCCTCAAAGATGCAGGTGGCTTGGACTACGATGTTGGCCCTAAAAATGCAGACCAGGGGCCTAACTGCAGAGATATTTGGGGGGTAAAGTTGATAGGAGGTGGTCATGGCTACAGATGAGCAATGAAGGACTTGGAGAAGGAAGCAAGAAGGGTAACTCTGAGATTTCTGATTTGTAGAACTGAAGAGATGGAGAGAGGGAACACCCACAGGCCCAACTTTGGCGTCACCTAATTCAAAGATATGTTTTTCTCCTAATGAACCGGCAGATCTACCATCAAAGGCTGTTAACGTCGGAAAAGAGAGACAGGCAGGCATTCTGTGCCACCATGGGACCTTCACAACACTGCCCATGAAATAGTCTTCCCAGAAAGCTCCAGTGCAAACGCCATTCAGCCTCTAGCCCTCCTGCTGTCCAATAAACATTCTGCAATAACACATGCTATAATCCAAAAGGTCTGAGACGGCAGCCAGAGCCACACATGGCTACTGAGCATTTGAAATTTTATTTCATTTAATAAATTTAAATTTAAAAAGCCTCTCGTGGCTCATGGTTACTCTATTGGACAGTACAGCTCTAGATCAAACCACCAATCTACAGGAAAGGTGGCATAAATAAGCTGCACCATGGGCATACGACCAGCCAAATCCAGACAGGAGAAATGCTACAGGACCAAAAACACAATAACCCTTCCTTGGACAAACTGCAAAGAGAAAAAAAGAGAAAGGAGAGGAATCTTTATATTAAAGGATGCTTGAAAGATAGATTGGCCATGGAAGCAGCAGTCAAGAAATAAAAGGATGTATCGCATTGGGTAAATCTGCTGCAAGAGACTTCTTTAAGGTGTTAAAAAGTGAAGATGTCGCTTTGATAACTAAGGTGCACCTGACCCAAGCCACGGTCTTTTCCATCACCTCATGTGCGTGCAAAAGCGGGACCATGACAAAGGAAGACAGCAGAAGAGTGAGTACTCGTTGGTGGAGGCCAAATACTAGTGGATTAAACAAGACAAAACCAAAGAAAAAAACCAAACCCGTCGCCGTGGAGTTGCCTATAGCAACCCTATAGGACAGAATAGAACTGCCCCATGTGGTTTCCCAGGAGTGCCCGGTGGATTTGAACTGCCGACCTTTTGGTTAGCAGCCATAGCTCTTAACCACTACACCAGCACGGTTTCCAAATAAGATAAGTGCTTGTTTCTTTCTCATTCGGCAGCAGGGTCAGGAAAGGTGGGTTTCTCTGCTGTACAGCTTGGTCCAGGTAAATTACCTACCAGTTCCGAAGCACTTTTTGGTCAATGCTGTCCTAAAGATGGGCATTAAGGGGAGGCACCTAACCCAGGGCCATTTCTACTTATCTTGGATTTCAGCATTTAGCCAATTGCAATTTACCTCAGCCAACCCCTCATTGGGGAAGTGCAATGCTTTGCACATAATCAAGACTGAACAAATATTAGTTGAATTGATTTAAATAAACATGTGCCTACAAATACATGTGTATGTATACATACACACATGGCGAGACTGCGTCTTACATACTTTGGACATGTTGTCAGGACGGGTCAGTCCCTGGAGAAGGACATCATGCCTGGCAGAATACAGGGTCAGCAGAAAAGAGGAAGACCCTCAGCGAGGTGGATTGACACAGTGGCTGCAACAATGAGCTCAAGCATAACAACGATTGTAAGGATGGCGCAGGGCCGGGCAGTGTTTCGTTCTGTTGTGCATAGGGTCGCTATGAGTCAGAACGGACTCGACGGCACCTAACAACAACAACAACAAATACATGTATACGTGTTTATACAGAGATCCCTGCCAAAACAGCATATGGAATACTGTGAACACATACAGGAATATAAAACAAGGTGTCTTAGTCATCTAGTGCTGCCATAACAGAGATACCACAAGTGGCTGGCTTTAACAAAGAGAAACGTATTTTCTCACAGCCTAGTAGGCTACAAGTCCAAATTTAGGGCGTCGGCTCCGGGGGAAGGCTTTCTCTCTCTTTTGGCTCTGGAGGAAGGTCCTTGTCCTCAATCTTCCCCTGGTCGAGGAGTTTCTCAGCTGCAGGGACCCCAAGTCCAAAGGACGCGCTCTGCTCCTGGTGCTGCTTTCTTGGTGGTACGAGATCCCTAACTCTGTGCTTGCTTCCTTTTCCTTTTATCTCTTGAGAAATAAATGCGGTGCAGGCCACACCCGAGGGAAACTCCCTTTACACTAGATCAAGAAGGTGACCTGAGTAAGGGTGGTGTTACAACCCCACCCTAATCCTCTTAACATAAAATTACACTCACAAAATGGAGGACAGCCACACAGCACTGGGAATCATGGCCTAACCAAGTTGATACACGGGTTTTTGGGGGGATACAATTCAATCCATGACACAAGGGAAGAGCCAACTGAAGCTGCTCCATTGTAAAAGTAATTCTTCTTTCAATCAACCTTGGAAAATAGTTCACCACCCCCCTCCCCCCGCCCCCGAGGATGTTATCTGGTGTTTTGGTTTGCAGGCATCATGGGATATTTGTCACACACTCTTCCTGTTTTCTTCCTACCTCTCTGACTATGCTTTTTAAATCTCTGTGAACCACTCTTTATCTGCCTGTTTCTCAAATGATGCCATTCCCGGGGTTCCAGCCCTAACCACTTGCCTCCTCACCAGGCTCACTCTCCCTGGTGGATTCAACCACTCCCATAGCCTTGACTACTATGTATATGCCTGTTGTTGTTGTTGGTTGCCATTCAGTCGGCTCTGACTCATGGCCACCTTATGTATAACAAAGTAAAACGTTGGCTGGTCCGGTGCCACCTCTATGACTGCTTGGTGTGTCTGAGTCCATTCTTGCAGCTATCATGTCAATCCGTCTTATTGCGGGTTTCCCTCATCTTTGCTGGCATTCTACTATAGGCCTTATTGTTGTCGTTAGTTGCTGTTGAGTCGACTCTGACTCACAGTAACCCCACGGTAGAACTGCACCATAGGGATTTCAAGACCGTGACCTTTCAGAAGCAGATCACCAGGACTGCCTCCCAAGGTTCCCCCGGGTGGGTTCAAACTGCCAGCCTTTCAGCTAGTCATGTCAATCACTTAACCGTTTGTGCCATCTAGGGACTCTTCTGTCAGTCGTTGACCACCTTTTATTTTTCAGGGTTTTTTTCATCCTTCTCATCTGCTTTTTTCACATGAACTTTAGCATGTCTAATCTAACCTAACCCATTGTTGTGGAGTTGATTCCGACCCACAGCGACCCTGTAGGATAGAGTAGAACTGCCCCATAGGGTTTCCAAGGCTGTAAATCTTTATGGAAGCAGACTGCCACATCTTTCTGCCACAGAGTGGCTGGTGGGTTCGAACCGCCGACGTTTCAGTTAGCACCGAAGCATTTAACCACTGCGCCCCCAGGACTCCTTAGCATGTCTAGTCCCTCCCGCCCCATCTTTTTTTTTTTTCAACTGAAAACATGTTAAATTTAAATATTAATTTAAGGACACTTGGCATGTGTGTAAGTCTGGAGGCTTCCTATCTTACGGATGTGTCTCTTCATTTATTTACATGTTTGTATTTTTTCTCAGAAGTATTTTCAAGTGTTCTTTATGTATATCTTACACATAACTTGTTAACTGTGTTCCTAAGTATGTAATCTGTTTGTAGCTATTGTAAATGGACTTTTCTTCCATTATATTTGCTGTTTCTTATATTGGAAGACATGGATTTTGTTACCTAGATCCCTAACTGAATTCTACCATTGACAATGCTTTTTAATTGAATATCCTGGGTGCTGTGCATCATATGTGTAAGTAATAGGTCTGCCTCCTTATCTTTACTTTTTGCATCTCTTATTTCTTCTTCTTTTCTAATCACATCAGATATGACTTACGACTGTTGTCTAGTAATGACAGAGACACGTGTCCTACTCCTAACAGGACTGGTGTGTGTGAGTGCCCCCACCCCACATCACTGTGTGCGTGCCCCATTGTTTTGACAGCTGGGAGTAGGGCTAGGGTGGTTCTAGGGGACAGTGGAAGGCCAAACTGACCCAGACAAATGAGTGAAGCAAGTGAATTCTGTGTCTCCAGCCTGAGTGCCCACAGGGATGCCACTTCCTCCTCCCTCCTCATTGCCCAAGGCCTTAGCTCCCATCTTCACTGGGGGACCCCAGGCCCAGGGTCTTTTCCATCGACAAGAAAAAGCTCACTAGAGCTCAGATTCTTGCCCTCATCCTGCCACTGTCCTTCTGAGCCTGTTTTCTCATCTGCAAAGTAATCTAATAATAATAACCTGCTCTGCCTACCTCCTGGTTGTTGTTGTTGTTAACTCCTATCCCGTTGGTCCCTGACTCATGGCAAATCCACGTACAACAGAACAAAACGCTGCCCAGTCCTGTGCCATCCCCATGATCAATTGCAGTAGGACTGTTGTGATCCATGGGGTTTTCACTGGCTGGTTTTTAAAAGTAGGTCACCAGGCCTTTCTTCCTAGTCCACCTTAGACTGGAGCGCCACTGAAACCTGTTCAACATCATACCAACACCCAAGCCTCCACTAACAGAGGGGTGGTGGCTGCACATGAAGTACAATGGCTGGAATTGAACCCGGGGTTTCCACATGGAAAGCAAGAATTCTACCACTGAACTGCCCCTGCTAACCCCCCTACTCCCATCCTACCTCCCGGGTGGCCGTGAAAACCACTTTTTGTAAACATTAATGCAACCATGAGGAGTTATCATTATCAAGGGGGTTTAAGCAGCTGAAGGTCCTCCAGCTACACAAATTGTATTTGTAATGATGACCTCAGCTCTTTAGCCCAATGGAAACAGAATGGGGCCACGTTCATGGAGAGAAGCTCTGGGAAGGTTTCCCTTTAAACTGTATCCCAGGCTTATGCAACAGACTCCAAGGACCTGGATGGACTCTCCCCAGTCCTGTAGTCCTGGCTCTCACCCCCAAAAGCAGAGCCCTGCACTTCCCAGGAAAGGAAAATAGACATTTGGGGCAATTCTGATGGACGCGCTGGGGCCTTCGAGGACAGAACTGCTTTTTTCCATGTCAAGCTGGGTGAGTTGAGCATGGACAGCTGCAGGGAAACACTCACTGCAGCCAGCACCAAGGCCCGTCAGCCTACCACTGCCATTGTGCAACCCAGCACTGCGGCTGGATGTCTGCAGAGCAAGGACCACTTCTGATGCCCCAAACCACGTCCTGAATGCAGTGACCCGCAACAAAATGGGAGGAACAAAAAGATGTCTACCACAATCATCGGAGTCCCTAAGTAGCACATATGGTTAAGCCCTCAACTACTAGGCAGGCAAAAGGCTGGAGCCTAGGAAGACAGGCAATCTGTTTCCAAAAGGTCACAACCTTGAAAACCGTATAGAGCTGTTCTACTCTTAACACATGGGGTCTCTATGAGTCAGAGTCAACTCAATGGCCACTAACAACAGCCACAATTATAGATGTAAAGATCACTGTTCTTAAGCAAATTGATAAGAAAGTCATGATAATCAACGGATAAATGGACAAGGACATGAATAATTTCCAGAAGAAGAAGCATGAGTTTTCTCCTATCTCCTTTTTTAACTTATCTATAGTTTCTCAGTGTTCTGCAATGAGCATTTATATTACTTTTGTCATCAGAAAAGAATTATTTTATTAATCTAGACAGCTAGTTCTTAAAAGACCTAAGGCTTCTTCCTTGTTGTCGCGTTCTCCAACAAAACCGCACTGACATACACTTGAACATCAATAACTGACAGCTTTGGCACCTATATTAGGAGCCACACTGGGACAGGGAATGGGCAGTGAGCAAGGGGCACATGAGGACACATAACACCTGGAAATCTGAAGGAAAAGATTGGGAATTATGGGTCTGGGGTCTCCGTCAGATGCCGCAGTTTTATGTACCAACTCAACTATTTAAAGCCTATGTGACCTTGACTGAGTTACTCAGGATCTCTCAGGCTCATTAAGTGGGAATAATACAGGTAGTCCCTGACTTAGGGTTTCATTCTGACGACTGTGTCATAAGTCAGTACTGACTTAAGTTGAATACTTCTTCTTTTGTTTGTTTTCATTATTATTGCCTTTTATTATCAATATCTTTATAAACCTGATCTTTATTTGTCTTTGGGCATTGGAAACATTACATATAAACTTACATATTTTAATACATCAGCAACGTTAAATGTAGTATGTACTACTAACCATATGACGTACAAAAAACAGTTGTAAATGGGGTTCTCATAACTCAAATACCTCCTAAGCCAGGGACTACCTGTAACACCACTTTTCAGGGTCTGAGAAATCACTGGGATGAATGGAAAGAACTTAGCACCAGGCCGGGCACATGGGAAACGTTCAATAAACGGAAGACGTGATTAGCAGTGTTCCGGTTTTAAAGAAGGGCCATTCTGGAGTAGTAGAAACAGCACTATTGGGTGGGATTTAGTCCTAGTTCACAGCAAACTTACCGTGTGACCTTGAGCAAGTCGTGTCACTTCTGGGTCCAGACGACTTCAGAGCACCACCCCCGCCCCAACTTGGATGTTCTGAGTCTCCTCGGTAAACAGTCCTTGCTGCCCTTCCCCCCATGTCCCAACTCTCCAAACTGCCCTTTCCCGGGTCAGGTGGGCATAGCCAGCTCACCTGGTCGCAGGTGGGATCCCGGGAACACGGTACCTTGTGTATACTGTAGATGGCTCAGCCCTCCCTCCCCCAAAATGGCGGACTTCTTGTTTGGCCTTCTGCGCCACTTCCCTGGAGACAAGGGATAGAGCAGAAGGGTATTGAAAATCCTTCCTTCAGGAAAAGACCGCTCCCTTCCCCAGGGAGCCAACAGTTCAGTGACGCAGTTTCCTGGACCCGCCAAAACCAAGGGAATTTCCCATCCAAGCTGCCTCTGTGCCATTCTGGGGAAACAGGGCCGACGAGGCGGTCCCTTTGAGTTGATGGCCAGGGAGCCAGCCCGGCCTAAAATTGGCTGTGCTGACTGACGCCCAGGTATTTTTGTTCTGGTGTCTGCAGGTCCCTCCTCCCCTGCAGGTGCCTGCTTGCTCTTTGGCTGAAGGAGGAATTTTCCATCATCCCTGCTCTGGAGTAGTCCTAAGACTAACACTCCCAAAGAAGTCCTGGAGATGGTCATTTCTCTAAAGAACCCTAAGACAGACAGACACTGGAATTTAGGGCTTGTCAAGAGTGAGGGTACCTGGTAAAAACTCGTAGATTTTTGTAGAGATCCCTGAAAGGCTGCCTTCCAGTAGGAAACACAAATCAGAAATAAACAGCATTAAAAACTTCTAACCCTGGCCCCAAATCATCCCAGTCTCTGATTGGACCCAAATGATCTGCCCATACTCCAACCGCCTGCTGGAAGAAAATTACAACCTTTCGGAGGAAGTAAATATTTATCCACAGCCTCAGCAATTTTTCCACACACACACAATGTCCAGTACTCCATTATAAATCACCAGGCATACCAGTGACCAAATCCAGGGAGAAAAAAACAAACAAACCAACAATGGAAACAGGCCCACAAGGGATCAGGGTTTCAGAGATATCAGACACAAATTTTAAAACAATTGTAGTTAATGAGTTCAATGGAGAATTTCACCGGAGAACTAAAAACCAAACCTGTTGACATCGAGTCAATTCTGACCCGTAGCAACCCTATAGAACAGAGTAAAACTGTCCCATAGAATTTCCAAGGAGCGACTGATGGATTCCAACTGCCAAACCACTGTGCCACCAGGGACTAGAAGTATAAAAAAAAAAAAAAAAAAAAAAATTTTTTTTTTTTATATATATAAGAATTAAAAGAAAACTCCCCACTAAAACATAAGCTGCACGAGAGCAGATACCTTTTCTGCCTTGTTCAGCATTACCTGTGTGTTGCCCAGCACCTGGCAAAATTCTTGCTAGTAGCCATCAAGTCGATTTGGACTCATGGCAACCCCATGTGTGCAGAGTAGAACTGTGCTCCATAGGGTTTTCAAGTCTATGGCCTTCGGAGGCATCTCTGGGTGGGTTCAAACTGCTAATCTTTCTGCTAATAGTCAAGCACTTAACCATTTGCAAGGGATCCTTGGTGGTACAGTGGTTAAGCACCCAGCTGCTAACCAAAAAGTTGGCAGTTCAAAACCACCAGCCACTCCTCAGGAGAAAGATGTGACAGTCTGCTTCTGTAAAGATTACAGGCTCACTATGAGTTGGAATCGACTTCATGGCAATGAGTTTGGGTTTTCTGTTGAACCATTTGCACCACCCAGCCACCCTTTGTCCCCACAGGAAGCATACATTTGCTGAGTAAATGGCTGGAAAGCTCAGTTTAAATGGAGCCATCCACAAAGCCTTGGCTGATTCCCTGAGCTGGAGATAATCTCTCTTCTCTGAAGGTCAAAGCCTCTGAAGGTATGCCTTTCTTAAGGCTCTCATCTGTTCCTTTCTGTTCTGCAGTTTATAGTTTCTCTCTCCCTTCCCAGACCTTAGGCTCCTTGATCTAGCTCCACACCTAATTCAGCTCTGTGTCCCCATTTCCCCTCGCTCAGTGGCTTATACACTGTAGGTGCTCCGTTGCTGCTGAGTGGATGGTGCGGACTGTCGTCACAAACACCTCAGAATGACTTGGAATCCTGTGTCAGTGCATACAAAGCACTATGCTCATCACTCTGCTCAAAATGACTATGAATTTATGCAAATATGATTTCCAAAGATGAATCTTTCTGGGGCGATAGCACTGAGTAAACACGGGGCTTGGCTGGCAGGTTGTTCTCATGGTAATTTTCTCCCCATGTTCAGCATAATTGGATGGCTGCATCTGGGTTCTTTTGCACCAAGCTCTTCAAAGGAGGGTGATTAAATGCAGAAAGGGTGAAAATTAAACACAACAATCTTATTAGGGGCATGGAAAAATGGCAAATGTGGAGTATCTAAGGAACCAATGCAGGGAAGGACTTTTTTCAGTGCTGACTGGGACTTGAGTTGTGGGTTTTGCAGGCCCTGGTTTTGTCTGTTTCCGGTATTGTATGTTCCCACCTCCAGCCTTAAGGCTCCATTAACTGGTCTACATTTTCCTAGGGTGTTGTTTTATGACTTTTTGGTGTTTGCAGATCTTCAAACAACCAAAGCCAGTTGCCATTGAGTCAATTCTGACTCATGACAACCCCATGTGTGTCAGAACAGAACTGTGCTCCATGGGGTTTTCAATGGCTGATTTTTCAGAAGTAGATCACCAGCCCTTTCTTCCAAGGTACTTCTGGGAGGAAGGAAGGAGGGGGACGAGGAGGAGGAAGAGGAAGAAAAAGAAAAAGAGGAAGAGGGGAAGGAGGAGAAGAAAGTCATCACTATCTATCTCTTTCTCACTTGGTGTCTAATGTTATTTGATTTCATATTAGTGCCCCTAAAGCCATCTTTTATTAAGGTTCCCAGGCTGCCCTGTGGAAACGCTCACTCCGTGGGAAAACATTATCATGACTAAATGACATCTAATGTCAACCATCAATGTCAACCAACACAACCTGAGCACAGTCTAGACCCCTTCTTCTCCCTCACTCTGTGCAAATATGTCATTGGGTCCTTTAGATTCTGCCCCTTCACATCCCTTGAATTGCTCCCTTGTCTCCATCTCAGTAGATCTTCTTGGTTCACATCTCATCAATTCCCCTGGACTAAGTGAAATACCCTCCTCTAGGGTCTCTCTGTCCCCTAAGGTCTTTCCATTCCTGGTCCACCCTCCATTTGCCTGCAAAAATTAAGGGACCAATAAATGTTCACTGAGTGAATATCTATCTTTAAAAACACAAATAATAAGTTGCTATTCAAAGGCATGGTTGGCATTTCTTGGAGACAACGTGGAGTGAGGATGAAGTCACAGAGTTCAGAAGAAAGAAATGCACTGATCAATGACATGAAACCAGAAGCTCTCTGAAGCTCTGGAAGACTGTAAGAAAAAGGTAGAATATCCCTCCCAGACCAGAGAAGTAATGGCCTTACCAAGAAAGAATTTTCTGCTTCCTCAACCTTACTGTCACTTAAGGGACTCCTGCCCCCATGCCCTTTATGTGTCCTGTTCTGCAGGGCTTTGTGTTGTATCAGTGTCTCTCCCCACTAGACAGTGAGCTCCTTGAGAGCAGGAACCAGGTCTTAGTCTGTCTATGCTGATGCTGAGCACATGGAGGAGATGCCAAATAAATGTTGGCGCAATTGAATTGTTCAAGTCAGTTGCTTAGTAATTCCACCTCACCTGTCCCAAATAGGACCCTCGCTGCCAAAGACAACAGAATCCTTGTCAGACATCCAAAGCCTGAACGTATCCCTGTGTGGCTTCTAAGCAGGATAAATTGTTTCTTGTTGGGAGATCCTGTCAGCCTCGTCTCTATGGATGTGGAGTTAAAAAAAAAAAAAAATCTTGGCAGAAAACACACCCATTTGAAAAGCAACTTGAAGTGAGGTTTAGAGAGGGTCCTGAAGGTGTGTTTTCCAACAACCTCTTACCCACACCTCTAAAAATTAACTGCAGGTCACCAGCATCTTCCTCCGCCAGCAGTATAATTAAATCATTAGTGATGGCTGGTCCCTGGGGACCTGCTGGGGAAAGACATTCATTCAAAAGTGAGTTTAATAAAAGAACCTGTTTTTGTTGCCACCACTCAGGGATTTTCTTTTTTTAAGTAACATTTATGAGTACCATGTGCCAAGTAGAGTCCCTGACTTGTGCAAATGGTTGAGGCACTGTGCTGCTGACTGAAATGTTGGTGGTTCAAATCCACTCAGAGGCACTCAGAAGAAAGACCTGGCAATCTACTTCTGAAAAATCAGCCATTGAAAACCCTACAGAGTACAGTTCAATTCTGAAACTCATGGGTTGCCATGAGCTGAACTCAAGCCAGTGGCAACTGATTTTTGTTTTGTTTTAATGTGCCAAGCCTAAAGGTGGATACTTTGGTAATTCCCGTTTGACAGCTGCAGAATTGAGGCTCAGATAAGTCAATTAACATGTCAGCATTCAACCTCACCCAGTATCCACAGCCATTGTCCCTAACCATTGCACACACTGCCCCCTCTCTCCTCCCAGACCACCAAGCTTCCCCTTTACTTGTCACTGTCTTCCTGCTAAGAGATCAATCTGACAACTCTCAGACCATGGTTTTCAAAAGGACGAGTGCTCTAAAAACATGGGTGGAAAAACATTCCCCAAATCTGTAAGTATATAATAACAGAACAGCTGTGAGGATTTCCAATCAGACACTCCATCACTGCCAAGAGTACAAAAAGCAGGGAGCACTTTTCGAGCACTAGACTGTTATTCTCAATAACTCTATGAGGTCGTTATCATTATTATCTCCATTGTACAGATAAGGAGACTGATACAGAGAGAAGTTAAGTAGCCTGCCCAAAGTCACAGAAGTGGTAAGTGGAGGAGCTAGAATTTCATTTATCTAAAAATCTTTATTGAGTACCTTCTATATATATATATTTATATATATATATATAGGCATTGTCCTAGGGACTAGGGATGTAGGAGTAAGCAAGGCAGAAATATCTGTGCTCTTTATCTTATCGGTCCACAAGCCTAGAATGATGATGATAATGATGACAAGAACTACTGCTCTTTACTGAGTACCTACTATGTGCCAGCTGTCAGTCTGTTCAACTATAAAATAGAGCTAATACTGCCTACCTCATGGCCCAGAGTAGGAGCCTGTTGTCTCCTTTAATCCTCAAACTGTAATATATTATGATGCCTATTTTTCATTCAACCAAAGTGAGGCTGAGAAAAGTTATTTGCCTAAGAGAACACTCTCCCCTGACCCAGAAAATGTTCCCATCCTCCAGTGCCCAGCTCAAATCACATCTCACCTAAGAGGGCTGTCCTTGGCCCCTGCAGTCTGGCCACCTGTAGCTCCTCTAGATCCATATAATGACAAATTATGTAACAATCGGGCGATAGGTGTCTAGAACCAGAAGAACATAAAAATGTATCAGGCAATGCATGCAAGTAAGGCACCTGGCAGAGGAGCAAGGACATGGTGGCTGTGCCCTTTCATAATCCCTTCTTACCCCCACCAACTGGAGACATCCTGGGGAGAGGCCCCAGGGCTTCAGCACTGCAGCACCTCTAAACCTCAGTGGCTTCTTTCTTTGAAAGACAGTGGTTCCCCTATCCAAGTTAAAAAAAAAAAAAAAAATAGATGTGAAGAATTAAACCCAGGTAATTTTAGTATTACTTTTTTGGAAAGGTAACCTTGCTACGTGACATTATTCATCACCAGAAAGGAATTGGGTGTATCCATCACTGAGAATAGTACTTATTGTGACAAAGAACTCTGGGCTGTTCTCCTCCACCCTTGAAACACCACAGAGCCAACTGCTCAGGGCTGGCCAGGCCCGGATGAAGCTTCAGCAATGCTATGCAGCCCAACCACAGGGACCAAAGTGCTGGGACCTCCAGGTCTTTGCACACAGTGTTCCTTCTACCTAGATTCCAATGCCCTTCCTCACTATCTTCACCAAGTAAACTCCTATTCATCCTTCAAAACCCAGGTCAAGGGTCACTGTGAATTCTCCCTGACTCCCAGAGGCATATTCAGCCCCTCCTTCCTTATTCCCAAGGCATCTTATTCATATGCTCATTACAGCATTTCCCATGTTACATATGAATATTAATATTTATACATGAAGTACATATTTATGTCTCTTTTTAGGCTATGAATTTCTCAAGCGTCTGGCCCTCTTCCCCCTCCTGATAAACTTCCCCTTCAAGGCCCAGCTCAAATGATATCACTTCTGTGAAGCCTTCCTTGGCTCCCCCCATGGCACTTTGTACAACAGTCCAGCATAGCATTCACTACAAGTATTATTTATAGTGAACTTGGTGAGTGTGCATGTGCATGTGTGTGTATATGTGTCTGTATGTGGCAAAGGTGTAATCCTCCCTTGAAAGGAAGTGGAAGGGATCGACGTGAGCAGGTGGCTAGGGCTGTGAAAGATTCCAGAGAGAGGCTGGGAGCATCCACACACTAACAAATCTTCTATGGGCCACATGTGTTTATTGAACAGATGGATGGATAAAAGAATGCATGGGTTAATCTATTCATTGATTCATTCAATAAAGATTCATTCAGTAAATATCTACTGCCTACTATAAGCCAGTTATAGGCGGTAGGGAGAAAGTCTTGACCGGAGGAGCAAGATAGAAATTCTATCTGATAAGATACACTCCAGGGAAGAGGGTCACAGTGTAGCTTCCCAGCTCTGGGGACTGGGTTATTCTGTTTTAAGCAAAAGTCTCAGTGCTGAGAGCCTCCTGGGCTGGAAGGTGCTGTTCAGCCTGAACCCTCAGAACTCTCTGACCCTGGATATGGTGCAAGAGGGCAACCAGACAAGGCCACAGTGGTGTTTCTGCTTGTTGGAGCAGCCCCTATCCATTGGAAAAACCATCACATAGATATAAAAACTACAATATTCCTGGGAAGGAGCAGGGTGTGAACTGCCATCCCCATTTGTTAGATAAGAAAATACACTCAGGGAATTCAAGAGAGTTGCTCAAGATTTTTCAGTAAGAAAACAGGGGAGCTTGGGTCTTTGCACTTCATCTTAGATTTCAGTGAAAAGCTTGTCTGGCTTGGGAATTCATGGTGGGGTCTGTTGGCCCCTTGGCTGCACGGTGCAGTTGGTTTAGCATTTGATTTTAACCAAAGGGCCCAAAATGAGTCACACATTAATACATTAATGTAGTTATTATAATAACAACAATGATACTGTTCACTAAGCAAGGAGCCCTGGTGGTATAGTGCTTAAGTGCTAGACTGCTAACCGAAAGGTAGGCAGTTTGAATTCACCAGCTGCTCCTCAGAAGAAAGGTGCGGCAATGTGCTCCTGTAAAGATTACAACCTAGGAAACCCTATGGGGCAGTTCTACTGTGTCCTGTAGGGCCATAGTGAGCCAGAAGTGACTCAGTGGCATACAACAGCAACATTCACTAAGCATTTGCTGTGTGCTAGGGGCAATTCTGTACTTTCTATAAAGCATTACTTCATTTACTTTGTTCAGCATTCTTGCAAAAAAAATATTACAGACCAGGGGACTGAAACTGCAGAGAGATTAAATAAATTGCCCAAGGTCACACAGGTCAATGCCAGAGTCAAGAGCCAAACAGAGGACTATGGAGTCAAAATCCTGGGCTCTTAACCACAATGATCAATGACTTTCAATTACCCAAGACCCCCAATTCTTGTTAGGGAAGTCTCCAAGATGCTGTGACCCAAAGTGATCTTTCTGTCCCATATTTTGCTCCCTTCTCCACTCCTTACCCCAAATTCCTCCACTTCCAAACACACATACATGCTTCTGGTAAAGGCAACGACTCAGAGAGGCAGTTGATAAAAGAAAAGATGATCCATTAGTTGGAAATTACCAGTTGCTGTTGATTGAACCCCAGCTCATGATGACCCCATGAGCGTCAGAGTAGAACTGTGCTCTATAGAGTTTTTAACAGCTGATATTTCTGAAGTAGATTGTCAGGTCTTTCTTCCAAGTCACCTCTGGGTGACTCTAACCTGTTGATTAGCAGCCAGTTGCCATCAAGTCTGCTCTGACTCATGGCAACCCTCCGTGTGTCAGAGTAGAGCTATACCCCATAGGGTTTTCAATAGCTGGTTTTTTCAGAAGCAGATCTCCAGTGATTAAGAAGCTCCAAAGCTCACCTATCAAAGTGTGGATGTGGGCTAAATAGCTTCAGCACCCCGAACAGCTCTTTCCCACTTTGAGGGAGGTCACCAGTGGCCCTGCGAAGCCCCTGCAGTAGGCTCCAAAGCCAGAAGTAACAGCTCCAGGCCCTCCTCACACCTCCATTGTGAATCCCCTGCTCTGCCCTGGTGACTCTGTCCCGAGTCTCACAGCCCCTCTTCCAGTTTCGCCTCCCAGCCCAGCCTCTCTGGGTTAACAATTCATCCATGCTGCCTGTTGCGCCTGTTGACTTTGGTTTCTGCCTTTCAGCCAGAGCAGGATAGAAACAAATGAGGCCTGCAGACAGGCAAATATCTCATGCCTCTTCAAATACATAGTCCTTAGATTTTCGTCCAACACTTAGTTAGAGGAGGGGGGAGAACAGAGAGGGGGCCCTGAGGGCGGCAGCCCCAGCCTGTCCCCTATTGTCCACAGCAAATTAGGTTCTAGCCCTGAACTTGAACATCCTGCTTTGCAAAACCACAGCCCCGAACTGACCCAGTCACAGCTCCTTGAAAGGCAGTGAGCAGCCTGAGCATGTGTTTTGGAGCTCTGACCCAGAAGGCCCCCAAAAGCATCTTTTCTTACAACCCTTTTGCAACTGTGTTCTCTTTGGAAGGAGTTCTGAGAAATCATCCATCTTCTTACATCTCTAGCACTGGCTAGTGGTATTCTAGTGCCTTCCTACTGGGTCCCCCTTGCTTTCAGATCTCTCTAAGCAAGAAACTGGGCCCCTGAGCTCGTCCCGCTCACCCCTATGTTCGGCCCTGATCTTTTTTTTATCCAGGTGTAGGAGATCCTGTGTTCAGCAGAAAGAGAGTTCAAACAGCATATTTTCAAAATGCTAACATTTCTGTACTGGAGACTGCATCTTATAATTGATGTGGCCATTTATCATGGCGCTACTGCTTATTGTTTACCTGAAAGCTGTTATTAAGTCGGAGAACGGCTTACAATCCATGGTGCCTTGGAAGCATTTGGAGCCCTCGTTAACTCACAGACACCACTTCAGAACATACACCCGAAGACGAATTATTTTGTCTTCTCTGTTTTCCCACGGCACCTTCTGCCTGTCTCCTTTATAACCCTTGTCAGGGCGCATTATCATTGCTTGTGTGTGTGCGTCTCGCCTGGTAGACAGTGGGCTCCTCAAGGGCAAAGGCTCTAATTCATTTTGATACTCCAATGCCCAGCACCGTGTCTAGTGCCTAGTAGGCACTGAATTAGATTTGGTTGAATTGGGAAAGGACTGAATTCCGATGACTCATCTAGGGAAGACACATCAATCCCGAGACCTGGAGGGATTTTTTCACTAATCAGTGTAGGCAGCCATCTATCTCTCCAAACTTAATGCATCTGTCTTGGACTGAGATGACCCAAGCAGATTATGAATTTGCTGACCTTTTCAGGGAAACTTCCAGCCCTGGGATACTGTCACCATAAGGGCTCCTTTCTCCCATGCTTTGGAGCTCCCTGTTGGGATCCTGCACCAAGCTTAAGGTAAGAAAATCCAGCAAGTGGCTCCCACTGGAAATTTGAGGGAACAAGCTCTTGTATCACGGAATCCGTGATGGCAACTGTGTCATTGATTGTATAGTATCACGTTTTCCATAAAATCTGCACTCCAACCAGATGACCTCAGGCTGAGTGAGATTTATGGCCTCTTGAGGTCACAGAGGGAATAGAAGCCTGTAATTGATGCAACTGCTTCACTCCGATGGTCCCCAGGGAATCAGGCCTCAGATGCTGCAGCTGCCGTTTTGAAAACAGATACGACAAAACCCACCTGCCAACTTGTCTCTTCGTAAAAATTACAATATTCACCAATGTTAGTTTGCATTTTTTATGTCCAGGTACAGTCAGTGGCACATAGTGTTGCTGTTGTTATTGCCATTGAGTTGGCTATCACCCATGATGACCTTACATAGAGCAGAACAAACCACTGCCCAGTCCCACGCCACCTTCGTGACCATTGGTATGTCTGAGGTCATTGTTGTGGCTGTTGCGTCAATCCATCTCATTGAGGGTTTCCCTTGTTTTTGCTGATCCTCTCCTTCACCAAACGTGATGTCCTTTTCTAGAAATTGGTCTTTCCTGGTGGCATGTCCAAAGTAAGCAAGTCTAAGTCTCACCTTCCTAGCTTCTAAGGCACTTAATAAACATGTGTGGACAGATTCAACGAAAGAATGTTATTTGTACATGTATTAACTCTTTTAAAGGTCACAACAACTCTTTTGAGGCAGGAACCATTATTATTCAGATGAGGAAACTGAGGCCTACAGAGGCCAAGTGACTGGCCAAAGCTTGCTAGCATTGCCAGCACAGAAGACATCTGTCCCCACCTCAGTAACTCCCATCACTTCTTTTTCAGCAAACCAGAGCCTTCCCACGGCCACAAAGCCCTCCAAAGTCTGGCCTTTGCCCAAATGTCACTTTCTCAGTGAGGCCTCCCCTGACCACCTTATTTTAAATTTTAAACCCTCTCAACATCCCCTGTCACCATTGCTCTGATTTATTTTTCTTCTGAGCATGTATTTCCCCACCCAGGATTCCAGAGACAAGACATCACTCTGAGATTTTGACACTGTCATCAGTGGGGAGCAGAGGGTCAGAATGCAGGGAAGTCCTGCGAACAAAGGCCCCTCCAATACATCCCAGCAACTGTATGAGCAGTTCCCATAATACACTATGGATGTGACTCCTTAGGATCCTCCAAGATGCAAGGCTGTGATGTGTATGAGTGCCCTAGGAGACCAAGACCTCAAGGAAGGGTGAGTGAATACAGGAGAAAGGGTCCGATACCCTGTATTGATTTCCTAGAGCTGCTATAAAAAATTCCTCAAAATGAAGGGTTTATAAGAACAGAAACTTTTTTTAAAATCTTTTGTTGTACTTTAGATGAAGGTTTACAGAACAAACTAGCTTCTTATTAAATAGTACGTACATTGTTCTATGACATTGGTTAACAACCCCACCACATGTCAGCACTCTCCCTTCTCAACCTTGGTTTCCCTATTACCAGCTTTCCTGTTCCCTCCTGCCTCCTTGTCCCTGCCCCTGGGCTGATGTGCCCCTTATGGGCCTGTCCAATCTTTGGCTGAACGGTGAGCCTCAGGAGTGACTTCATTACTGAGCTGAAAGTGTGTCCGGGGGGCATACTCTCAGGGTTTCTCCGGTCTCTGTCAGACCAGCAAGCCTGGTCTTTCTTTTTAAGTTAGAATTTTTTTCTGCATTTTTCTCCAGCTTTGTCCAGGACTCTCTATTGTGATCCTTGTCAGAGCAGTCAGTGGTGGTAACCAGGCACCATCTCAGTGTACTGGACTCAGTCTGGTGTGGAGGCCTTGCTAGATGTGGTCTATGAGTCCTTTGGACTAATCTTTCCTTTGTATCTTTAGTTTTCTTCATTCTTCCTTAAGGGCAGAAATTTATTGTCTCACGGTCCTGGAGGCTGGGAGTCTGAGATCAGGGTGTCAGCCATGTTGACTCTCTGAAGCTTTGAGGGAGAATCAGCTGCATGCCTCTCTTCTAGCGTCTGGTAGCTCCAGGTGTTCCTTGCCTTGCAGCTACAGCCTCACATGGTATCCTTACTCTTCTTCCTGTCCCTGTATATCTTCTCCTCTTTCATCAGGACTCCAGTCACATAGGCTTAGGACCCACCCTACTCCAGTACGACCTCATGTTAACCTAACCAATAACATCTTCAAAGACCCCGTCTCCAAACAGTCATATTCACGGATACAGGGATTAGGGCTTCAACATATCTTTACGGGACACACGATTCAATCCATAACATATCCTAAGTGCTCTTGCTTCCATATAACAGGAAGTGTTTGCAGACATCGGGTTATCAAGTAATCACAACTTGTTGTCTGGGGAAAAAAAATGTAATGTCAATGTCTCGTTAATGTATTTCATTAAAAAATACTAGGGAGAGATGCAGTTTGCTACTTGCGTAATTTGCTGCATTTCATGTTTAAATCGAAGTGTCTAATTATATGATTGTGAGTCATCCTGATTCAAATGAAGTTCACCAAAATCATCTCCTTATGTAACATTAGCTTCCAATATACCTGTTATCTCCCTTTTGTGCTTTATTCTGCCAGAGTCTAAAGATCTAATCGTATTTGTAAAGTGTCCCATTAAACCAAAGCAACAGCTCTGCTACAATAACCATCATGAGATAGTTGGTCCTGACGTGTGTTACATTTCGAAATGCCATGTCTTTTTTAATGGTTATTTTCCCAAAGGGTTTATAGCTTTTGCAATTAGACAGCCTTGTAAAGCGTGGTTTTAAAGACTTTAATGTTTCAAACCAACTGAGCATTTCATACATCAATTTCCTTTGCCTTTTTTAAACTAATAATAATGCCTTTTATGTATCTCAGCTCTTTACAACTCACAAAATGCAATCACAATTGCTGTCTTATTTGATCCTGTTTTCCAGACCTGGGTCACATGCTAGTTTGAAATGGCTTAGGTCGCCAAGGAAGCAGGGCCACCACGGGAAAAAACAAAAAAAAACAGGGAGAAAAATGGAAGTAACTTGATAATTAATAATTTATTAAACCATTAAAATGATCTTGGTAAATATCAAAACTTAGTAGCACTTTTTTTTTTTTTTTTTAGTTTTGGTAAATACACAAGTAAGAAAAAAAATCTGCTAAAATCTTGGTGATGGTGGTGGTGGTGGTGGTGGTTTTTGTTGCCTTTGAGTCGATTCCAACTCATGGTGACCCCAGGCGTGCAGAGTAGAACTGCTCCGTAGGGTTCTGAAGGCTGCGGCCTTTCAGAAACAGATATCCAGGCCTGGTTTTCAAGGTGGCTCTCAGTGAGTTCCCCAGTAGTCAAGCACTGAACCATTTGCACCACTCAGGAATTCCTAAAACTTTGGTAGGACTTTTTAATGCTTATGTTATGGCTGAGATAAGAGCCAGGAAGACAGTGACATCTCCCAACCTGAAAGCATCTCTAAGCTCACCAGGTTTTTAGGGAGCTGCTTGGGCACTGGGTGGAATCGCATCCAGCAGCACAACAATTGGCTAGAAGTGGAAGCAGTAATCTCAGCCTGCATTATTCACAGGTGGACCAGTCAGGGGACTTGACTGCAAACAGCAGAGACTGACTCAGGCTAACCTGAGCGTAAAAAGAACCTATTGGCAAACAGCAGGCTGCCCAGGGAACAACAGACAGGCTAGAGAACCAGGCTCGGACAACAGGCAGAGACCAGAGGAGGCTGGCAGCTGAGAACACAGCCAAGGGCAGGTCACAGCAAGAGTCAGATTAGCGAGTGTGGCTACCGGTAATGCCAACTCTGAACACTACTCTATTAGACTTTTTAATTATAGTACAACTTACATATAGTTAAGTGCAAAATCTCTGTGTATCTCAAATACGTCTGTACTTGTATAACCACTGCCCTGTGAAAAATGCAGAATATTTCTAATGCTTCAAAAGGCTTCCTTATACCCCTCCCAGTCAATACAAAAACCCCCTGCAAAATAATCACTTTTCTGATCTCCATTATCATGGATTAGTTTTGCCCATTTTTGAACTTCACCTAGATGAAACCATGCAATATCTACTCTCATGTACTCTTTTATGCCTGGCTGTTTGTTTTTCTCTCATTATGTCTGTGAGATTTCTCCCTGTGGTTGCTGGTTGTACTAACTCATAGTTCTTTTTTCTTTTATTGCCATGTAGTATTCTGTTGCATGATGATACTGAAATTTTTTTTTATCCATTCTACCTTTTATGAACATTTGGAATGTTTCTACCTTTTGGTTATGATATGGAAATTTGCTAAGAAAATGGACATGCTTGTCTTTTGGAGAACATATATACTAATTTCTCTTAAGAATTGCCAGGTCATAAGGTAGGCACGAAGTCCCTGGGTGGTACAAATGGTTAGTGTGCTCAGCCGCTAGCCAGAAGTTTGAGAGTTCAAGTACACTCAGAGGGGCCTTGGAAGAAAGGTCTAGTGATTCACTTCCGGAAAAATCAGCCCCAGAAAACCCTAGGGAGCTCGTTCTGCACTGTGAGTAGAACAGCATGAGGTTACCACGAGTCAGAGTCAACTTGACGGCAATTGGTTTAAGGTAGGCATATACTTTGTTTTAGTAGATATTTGCTGCTAAACTTTTGAATCTCCCACCACAACTGTGAATCTTTGTATCACTGCACCACTCCAAGATATAAAACCCTGGGAGAACACCTGCGCTAACGTAGCAGCCATGGAGCAGACAAAGGCAGTGCCTGTCCTCATCAGTGTTCATAGAATGAGGGTCAAGCTGCCTTCCATGAGGACTCACTCACCCACTGCAGTATGCCTTCCAAACAAGGTGGAATTCAGATATCCAGATGCTAAAACATTGGCAAATGCCGCCTACAGCATACCATCTTCAGGAATTTTGTTCTATCCACATACCACACTCATTGGCATCTACACTGTATTTTCCTTTGACACACTTTTAAAAGTTAAATGGAATTATCAATGCGATGGTTAAGATCGTGTGTCAATTTGGCTGGGCCATGATTTTCAGTGTTTTGGCAGTTGTATAATGTTGTGATCACTTCCTTGTTGAAATCTGATATGTGATCACGCCCATGATGGAATCCGCTGAGTGGTGGTGGGGGGGGGGGCCTGTAGCAGCTCACCGCCCCTCTCAGCCTTCATCTCTCCACCTTCCGCTGCCTACTTCCTTCTTGCTCGACTTGCAAAGGTTGTTGGCTTGTCCTGGATCCAGCAGCTATCTCTTGTCTGACCTCTGGTTCTTGGGACTTGAGCTAGCAGCTTACCTGTCCATCTTGGGATTTGTTGATCTTCATGGCCTGTGAGCAAAAGCCCTGCTCCCCCACCTGCCTATCTTGGGTTCACCAGCTCCTGCAGCTACGTGACTCAGGAGAAACCTTGCGGTCTTGCCTGCCGACCTTGGGGATTCCTCAACAGTCACAACCTGTGAGCGGGATCCCTGCTCTCCGACCTGCTCACTTCGGATTCACCAGCTTCTGCGGCTCCGTGAATTGTTGGGAAAGGGCTCTATCCTGATCCAAGGACTTGGGACGTCCCAACCCCTACAATTGCGTGAGCTGTTTCCTTGATATTAAATCTCGATATATATTTATACACTTTACTGGTTTTGCTTCTCAAGAGAACCCAGTCTAAGACAATCAACAAAGGAAATTTTATATACATATCATAAACAATATCATTTGCCATGAAGTAAAGGTGACTGTGCAAAATGAACAAAATGAAAATGTGTCATTAAATTCTAATTATTTTGGGCAAGGCTCTGAACATGAGACCTGTTATGTTTTGGGAAAAATGGAACATATTTTAAAATGGGGTGCTAGCAAGTAAGTAAGAAATATTAACAATTTACAGTGAAAAAGAGGAGGACCCTCAAGAACACGGATTGATACAGTGCCTGCAAAGGCAGGCTCAAACATAGCAACGTTTGTGAGGCTGGTACATGACCGGGCAGTGTTTCATTCTATTGTACATGGGGTCACTATGGGTAGGAACTGACTCGATGGTGCCTAACAACAACAAACAACAAAGATTACAGCCAAGAAATCCCTATGAAGCAGTTCTACTCTGTAACACATGGGTCCAGATGAGTCGGTGGAATCAACTCCATGGAGACTAACAGCAACACTACAAAAGTAAGACTTTCTTTTTGAAATGAACAATTATTGAAAGAAAATTAGAAAGGAAATAACTTTTTCACTATGTGATTCCATTTCTAACATCATCTTATTTCCATTCTAGAGGATTGCATCTCACATTTTGGGAATCATCCAACTTCCTCATTTTACAGACAGACTAAAGTCCAGAGAGAGGAATTTAATTGTCTAAGGTCAGATATGAACAGCTGAGATATGAAATCTTTAAGCTGCATACTTTGTGTTACTCATTATATTCATTCAACAAATATGTAATGAGAATTTAATCAGAGCCAAGAATAAGGGGAAAAGTAGTTAGCAGGACAGTTATGTTGTTGTTAGGTGGCCTCGGGTCGATTCCAACTCATAGCAACCCTATGCACAACAGAACAAAACATTGACTGGTCCCATGGCATCCTCACAATGGTTGCTATGTTTGAGCCCATTGTTGTAGCCACCATGTCAATCCATCTCATAGAGGATCTCCCTCTTTTTTTGATGACCCTCTACTTCACCAAGTATGATGTCCTTCTTCAGGGACTGATCCCTCTTGATAACATGTCTAAAGTAGGTGAGATATTTGTCATTCCTGGTGTGATCACTGAGGTTGTACGTCAACTTGGCTGGGCCATGATTCTGTGTTTTGACAGTTATGATGTAGTTTGTCAATTGTATAATGATGTAATCACCTCCATGATGAAATCTGATATAATGTGATCACCTTCATGATGGAATATGCTGTGAGTAGCCAATCAGTTGAAAGGGAGTTTCCTTGGAGATGTGTCCTGCATCCAATATATGTGGACTTTCTGGTAAGTCTCGTGGACTTTTGCTCTACTCTGTATCCTACATTCGGCTCATCAGCATCTAAACTCCAGTTCTTGAGACTTGGGCCAGCAGCCTGCCTTCTTACCTGCTGATATTGGATTTGTCAGCCTTCACAGCTCTGTGCCAGCAGCCTACTGTCTGACCTGTGGATCTTGGGTTCACCAGCCCCTGCAGCTATGTGAGTCAGGAGTAGCCTCCAGGCTGACCCACGGACTTGGAATTTTCCAGCTTCTACAACAGTGTGAGACATTTCCTTGATATATACATATATATATACACACACACGTATATCTACATACATATACATGTACATATAGATCCTTCACTGGTTTTGCTTCTCTAGAGAACCCAACCTAAGATACCCAGCATAGTAGACCATAGGTATGGCCAATTCAAAATGGCCAATACCAATCCATTTCAGCTCACTAATGCCTAGGTTATCAATCTTTATATGTTCCATTTCATTTTTGATGACTTCCAATTTTCCTAGATTCATACCTCATACATTCCACATTCCAATTATTAATGGATGTTTGCATCTCTTTCTTATCATTTTGAGTCATGCCACATCAACAAATGAAGGTCACAAAAGCTTTATCTAGCCAGGTCATTAAAGCCAACTCCACTTTGAGGAGGCAGCTTTTCCTCAGTCATATTTCAAATGCCTTCCAACCTGAGGGGCTCATCTTTTGGCACTATATCAGACAATGTTCTGCTGCTATTCATAAGATTTTCACTGGCCAATTTTTTTCAGAAGTAGATTGCCAGGTCCTACTTCCTAGTCTGTCTTAGTCTGAGACCTCTGCTGAAATCTGTCCACCATGGGTAACCCTGCTGCTATATGAAACAATGGTGGCATAGTTTCCAGGATAGTAGCAACACACAAGCCACAACAGTATGACAAAATGAAGGACGAGTGGTAGAAGATAGTTATAGTCCCTACTTTGATGAAGCTTGAAAACCCTGGTGGTGTAGTGATTAAGAGCTACAGCTACTAAGCAAAAGGTTGGCAGTTTGAATCCACCAGGCACTCCTTGGAAACCCTATGGTGCAGTTCCAGTCTGTCATACAGGGTTGCTATGAGTCAGAATCAACTCGACAGCAACAGGTTTGGTTTTTGATTTATGAAGCTTAGAGTCTGGTCTTTTCTGCTTTAAAATAGTATCTCTCACCAATAGCAAATATGGAAATCAGAAACGAAGCAAGAGAAGGAACATTAGAGAATTTTTATTTTCAGTTGAACTTTTCTGGCACTCCATCATCCTAGTCAGGGCTGTCTCTGAGTGAGTTCACACTCTCAAGATGAGTTCCAGGCAGAAGAAAGCTCATCTGTCCATGTTCTGCTAAAATTTCTGCCATTTTTTCCTTCAGGTTACTGGCATCACTGGCAGCTGTGACAATGCAAACACTTTCTAGGAAGGGTTACTCACTTATGTTTCTCTAAATTTATATTGTATTATGGCTGCATCAGTTCTACTTTCTAGCAGTGGAGACAAAATCAAGATCAGAGTTTCAAAACATAATGAAGGGCCAGTACTCATATCTTGATAAATTACAAATTAAACACACATACCAAATATGTCAATAATTACATTAAATATAACTGGACTAAATACTCCAGTTAAAAGTTTAATCAGACTAGATTAAAAGAAAAAAAAACTAGCAACAGCTATATGCTGCTTATAAGAGATATGCTTTAAAAATACAAAAAAGGAAAATGACAAGAAAGAAAAGGATATATAATGCAAACACTAACCAAAAGAAAGCCGGTGCAGCTCCACTAGTACCAGAAAATACAGACTTTAAAACGAGAAGCATTACAAGAGGTAAAAAGGGATATTTCATAATGATGAAAATGAAATCTACCAGGAAGATATAACAATTTTAAATTTATAAACATCTAATAATATAGCCTCAAATATACATAAAGCAAAAATTGACAGAACTAAAAAGAGGAATAGACATATTCACAGTCATTGTGGCAGACTTTAACACATACATAAACAGACATATGTCTTTGCCATGTGTTCCTTCACCCATTTTCAAAGATTTTATGATTTTTTTACATTTTAGAGGGTAATCTTAAAATTTTAAAAGAAAACTAAAAATATAAATAATTGCACACAATATCACATCACATTTTAAATAGTTAATCAAAAAAGAGTGCAACCTGTAATTAACCATAACATAATGGTCAGCTGAGGCCATCCTGTTTTTTTGAGATCAGATAAAATAGGCCTAAATCTCCATTCCACGTGCAGTAGGAAACCCCATGTCCCTCCCAGTAGATATAGGGTTTGTGGGGACCAGCATTTCCTATCTGATACCCTACTTCTGCTGAACTCCCCATTTCTCTCTTTTCTTACCACTTGTGCCTAGTCCTTTCTTGCCATCCTGTTTGCACACTTGGAATGAAGTACTTTTCCTAATAAATCTGGACCTCAGTTTTCCTATTTGTAAAGGAGGAATTAGAACAAAATTCTCTAATAACCATGAATCTATGATGTCATACTCAGTCAATGAGCCGTCACTATAAATGTTGTTTATAAGACTATAGAACAAAGCAAGAGCCCAGGACTCTGAGGGCCTGGGCCACAAGCCAGGAAATTTCAATGAGGAAAGCAGAGAAGAAAAGACCTGGAGCTCGGTGGAGGGTGGGGAGGTGGGAGTAGAATGTGGGTTGGGTGGGCATGGGAAAGGGAGCAGTGGTATAATGCCGTTCAGGGCCTGTCATTCACATCTTTTTGTTTTGTTTAAATATAAAAATATTTTACAAATAATTTTTGTATTGAGGTGAAATTCACATAACATAAAGTTAATCACTGTAAAGTGAACAATTTAGTGGCATGTAGTACATTCACAGTGCTGTGCAACCGCCACCTCTATTTAATTCCAAAACATTTTCATCACCTGAAAAGGAGACCCTACACCCATTAAGTAGTTACTCCCTGTGTTCTCCTCCCCTAGCCCTGACAACCACTGATCTGCATTCTATCTCTATAGATTTACCCGCAGATATTCTGGATGTTTCACACAAATGCAATGTGGCCTTTTGTGTCTGACTTACTTAGCACTTAGCATAGTGTTTTTGAGGTTCATCTATGTCGGAGAATGTATCTGTACTTCATTCATTTTTCTGGCTAAATAATATTCCATTGTATAAATATAGTACAATTTGTTTATCCATTCATCTGTTCATGGATGTTTGGGTGGTTTTCACCTTTTGGCTATGGTTAATAGTGCTGCTACAAATACACATGTACATATATTTGTTTGGGTGTCTGTTTTCATTCTTTGGGTTATGTACCCAGGAGTGGGATTGCTGGGTCATATGATAGTGCAATGTTTAATTTTTTCGAGAAACTGCCAAACTGTTTCCCACAGCACCTGTAGCATTTTACATTCCCACCAGCAATGTAAGAGAGTTCCAATTTCTCCACATCCTTGTCATTACTTGTTATGTTCCTTTTTTCTTTTTTTTCTCTTGGGTAGTAGCCATACTAGTGAGTTTGAAGTAATACTGCATTTTAGATTTGATTTGCATTTCCCTAATGACAAACAGCCTTGGGCATCTTTCCATGTGCTTACTGGCCATTTACAGTTCTTTGAAGAATTGTCCATTCAGTTCTTTGCCCATTTTTTAATTGAGTTGTCTTTTTGTTGTTGAGTTATAGGTTTTTTTTGTAAACTCTGGATACTAGACTCTTATCATATAGAGGATTTGCAAACATTTTCTCCCATTCTATAGATTGTATTTTCCTTTTTTAATAATGTCCTTTGATGCACAAAAGTTTTTAACTTTGATGAGGTCATCTTATCTAATTTCCTTAGGTTGCCTGTACTTTGCTGTCATATCCAAGAATCCATTGCCAAACTCAAGATCATGAAAATTTACCCCTATGTATTCTTCTAAGATTTTTATGATTTGGGGTCCTATATCTAGGTTGTTGATCCATTTTAAGTTAATTTTTTTTAATACGGTGTGAGGTAGGGGTGCAAATAATTTTTACATGGAATGCTCATGACCTATTACTTGACCTTAAGATGCCATTGGCTATAAAATGTACCATCGGTTTAATAAAACTTGGCTGGGAAAACAGAATTGGATGGTGAGTTTCTTTTGATATCACAGAAATGTTCAAATCTGGAGCAATAAATACATGCTAGAACAGATACAATAAGTTATATAAAACAGATAAAATGCACTGTGTCTGAGGCTGAAGTAGAGAGGAGGGATTGGGATCCTGCAAAGCTGGCCTCCCCCTCTCTCTCCCTATCTTTCCCACTATGGTTCCTAAGGTACCTTTTCAGAACCCACCACCCCACCAGCCCAGAAACTCCATTTTAAAAATCACTGGCAAAATGGAAGAGGTGTGCGCTTTGTAATCAGCAGATCTATGGCCTTGAGCAAGAGGCTTAACCTCTAAGCTTCAGTTTCATCATCTGGGGATAATAAAATGGACTTGTTATGAGAATAAAAATAAGATTACGTAAAGTACCCAGCACAAGGCCTGGCCTGTCTTAGGCACGTGGAAAAATGTTAGTTCCCTTATGTTTCTCCTTGAACAACAGACAGTAGAACTGGACTCTGGCCTAGAGAAGGTTTGTTTAACCATCTGTTGAATGAAGCACATAAGGAGAATCAAAAGGAAGGTAGGCAGTGTATGGGGAGGGACAGCAAGTTGACAATGTGTCTCTTTACCATTTATCCCCGAGACCAGCTGCTGGGGTCTTAGAGGATCAAAGAATGTCCCTTTCCACCTCTCCTGAGTATAGAACTAGTTGAGAGGTGCAGTACAAAGAGATGGAAATCATAATGACATCCTTAAAAAACATATATTAAATAAAATGTCATGCTTATGGTAAAACTCATGGCAGACGGTGGTTTTACACTTCTGGCCAAAAGGATCTATGAACACTCTTTGCCGTATTTCCCGTTTACAGGTCATTAGCAGCACCACAGAAGCCCATGCTACACATGAGGAAAGTGAGGCACAGATGTTGTTATTAGGTGTTGTCCAGTTGGTTCCGACTCATACCAATCCCATACACAACAGAACAATGCCCAGTCCTATGCCATCCTCACAATCTTTACTACGGTTGAGCCCATCGTTGCAGCCACTGTGTCAATCTGTCTACTTAAGTGTCTTCCTCTTTTTCACTGACCCTCTACTTGTTCAAGCAGGGTGTCCTTTTCCATGAATTGGTCTCTCCTGATAACATGTCCAAAGTATGTGTTCTACTCATCTACTGTGGCTGTAACATAAATACCACAAGCGGATGGCTTTAACAAAGAGAAATTTATTCTCTCACAGTCCAATAGGCTACAAGTCTGAATTCAGGGCGCCAGATCCAGGAGAAGGCCTTCTCTCTCTGTTGGCTCTGAAAGAAGGTCCTTGGTCTGGAAGCATCTCAATGCAGGAACCTCAGTCCAAAAGACGTGCTCTTCTCCCAGTGCTGCTTTCTTGGTGGTATGAGGTCCTCATGTCTCTCTACTCGCTTCTTTCTATCTCAAAAGAGATTGGCTCAAGACACTATCCAGTCTTGTAGACCTCATCAGTATAACTGCTACTAATCCATCTTATTACATCATAGTGGTAGGATTTACAACACATAAGGAAATCACACCAGAAGATAAAATGGTAGGCAATCATACAATCACACAAAGGAATCATGACCTAGTCAAGTTGACAGATATTTTGGGGGGATACAATTGAACCCATGACACCTGCATAGGAGACTTATGATAGTCCAATTCAAAACTGCCAATACAAGTCCATTTCAGCTCACTATTGCCTAGGATATTGATCTTTATGAGTTCCATTTCATTTTTGACAATTTCCAATTTTACTAGATTCATACTTCATACATTCCACATTCCAATTATTAATGGATATTTGCAGCTGTTTCTTCTATTTTGAGTCATGCCACATCAGCAAATGAAGTTCCCGAAAGCTTTATTCCATGCACGTCATTAAGGTCAACTCTACTTTGAGGAAGCAGCTCTTCCCCAGTCTTCTTTTGAGTGCCTCCCAACCTGGGGTGCTCATCTTCCGGCGCTGTATCAGACAGTGTTCCGCTGCTATTTATAAGGTTTTCACTGGCTAATTCTTTTCATAAGCAGACTGCTGGGCCCTTCTTCCTAGTCTGTCTTAGTCTGGAAGGTCAGCTGAAACCTGTCCTCCATAGGTGACCCTGCTGGTATCTGAATACCAGTGGCATAGCTTCTAGCATTACAGCAACATGCAAGCCCCCACAGTACAATTAAGAGACAGACACGGGGTGGGGGGGGGGCGTCTAATAAGCTAGAAGTCCTAATTCAGGGCACCAGGTCCAGGGGAAGGCTTTCTGTGTCGACTCTGGAGGAAGGTCCTTGTTATCTATCTTCCCCTGGACTAGTTGCTTCTCAGAGAAGGGATGCCAGGTCCAAAGGACACGCTCGGCTCCTGGCACTACTATCTTGGTGGTTTGAGGTCCCCCTGTGTCTCTTCTTGCTTCTCTCTTTTATATCTCTCGAGACAGCCTAATCTTATAGACTGAGCCCTGCCTCTTAACATAACTGCCTCTAATCCTGCCTCATTAACATCATAGAGGTAGGATTTACAACACATAGGAAAATCACATCTGATGACAAAATGGTGGACACTCACACTATACTGGGAATCATGGCCTAGCCAAGTAGACACACATTTTGTGGGACACAATTCAACCCATAACAGTATGTGAGACAAAGTCTCGCCATCCTTGCTTCTAAGGAGCACTCTGGCTGCACTTCGTCCAAGACTCATTTGTTCATTCCTCTGACATTCCATGGTAGAGTCAATATTCTTTGCCAACATCATAATTCAAAGGCATTTGTTCTTCAGACTTCTTTATTCTTTGTCCAGCTTTTGCATGTATATGAGGTGATTGAAAATGCCATGGCTTGGGTCAGGCACACCTTAGTCCTTAAGGTGACATCTTTGCTTTTTAACACTTTAAAGAGGTCTTTTGTAGCAGATTTTCCCAATGAAATATGTTGTTAGATTCCTTGACTGCTACTTCGATGGGTGTTGATTGTGGATCCAAGTAAAATCCCTGACAATGTCAATATTTTCTCCATTTATCATGATGTTGCTTATCAGTCCAATTTTGAGGATTTCTGTTTTCTTTATGTTGAAGGTATAATCCATACTGAGGCACAGATAGAAGTAATGATTTTTCCACAGTTCAGGGAGAATCCTGGGACAGATTCTCATTCAATGAAATATATATTTCATTCCAATAAGTATTTTGGGGAGACACAATTTAATTCATAACATCTCCTTTGCTGCCCCCTCCACTTCTTACAGATTAAAAAACTGAGACCCGAGAGGGAAAGTTATTGAAGCAGAAAGAGAATATATACATTCATATATACATTCAATGAAATGGCAAATCTAACAGAAAAGGAAAGTCAGCTCTCTCTCTCAGAAAAATATGAGATTCACCTGCTTATCTTTTTTTAGCATTTGCCCTCCAGGAAAAGCTTATTCAGCTTACAGCCAAAAAAAAAGACTTCTTGTTTTCTAGCAATATTGCTACTGGGTGTCACCGATCTTTTCCTAACTGAATCATAGTTGGTATCTAATGGAAAGGAACAGTGAAAGATTGCGGTGAATGGAGAGTGATGGATTGAGGGTGTAACACAAAACAATTTCTGAATGACTTAAAAAGCTTATCATTTCCAGATAAATGTCATAAAGGTGTTTAGATTTGTTAGGACCTTTTTTTTTAATTGTTGTAAAAATATACATAACACATTTGCCAATTTATTGATTTCACATGTACAAATTTAGTGATATCAATTAAATTAACCATGTTGTGCAACCATCACCAATATCCGTTGCCAAATTTCCATCATCGGAAACAGAAACTCATGCTTCCAAAACAATGACTTGTTAGGACCTTTGTTTTTGTTGTTGTTATGGTTTCCCAGGGTTTCAGGAGAACAGGATTTATTCCTGGCTTTAACATTTTAATATTCTCTTTCTGCTTCAATAACTTTCCCTCTTGGGTCTCAGTTTTTTAATCTGTAAGAAGTGGAGGGGGACAGCAAAGGAGATGCTATGAATTAAATTGTGTCTCCCCAAAATATATATTGGAATACTATCCCCTATTTCCTGTGGAAGTAATATAATGTAATATATTGAAATGTAATGTAATCACCTTCTATAAAGCAATCAAATGTAATATAATCAATCTGTCTGTTGAGGTTCTGCCAGTGTAGGGTGGATCCTAAACCTAATCACTTCTGAGTTATATAAGAGCAGATTAGACACAGAGATATACACACATGGGGGAAGACAGAAGTCATGTGAGGATCATCTACAAACCAAGAAAGCAAGCAATGTCCAAGGCTACCTACAAGGAAGGACTTGACATAGCCAAGACCCTGTCAACATGGGCTTTTAGCCTCCAGAACAGTGAGAAAACAAATTTCTGTTCTTTAAAGCCACCTGCTTGTGGTATTTCTGTTACAGTAGCTCTAGGAAACTAAGAGGAGATGTGCCGGATGAGAGTCAGGATTTCAGAGCCATGTTTGCCTAACAATCACTCTAGTTTTTGCTGAGTTTGTATGTCAGAGATCAATAGAAATGGTTAAGAATTCTGAAGATTCTTCTATTCACACTTTACATACTAAGGTTTGATTTGGGGTAACTGATAAAGATGGAGGGGCAGGAGCCCTCAAGGCATCCCTGGTGGCCATCACTGCAGAAGGGGCTGCCGGCAGAAGAGGTTTTGTGAGATCAAGGCAGTAACAAGTCTGTACCATGACTAGAAGTGAGGGGGAGCCGGGGTGGGAGAAGAGGGCCCCCTTCTCAAAAGCCAGCGTGTCTCTGGAGCAGTCTCTTGGCAGTTAGTGACTTGGAAGGCTCTGCGGGACATCAACCTGGGCAGGGACTCAGCACTCTGGTGCCAGGCTCTGGGAACAGTGGCAGGGCCAGGCAGGTGGCAAGGTGAAGGGTCTGGAGGACAACCGATAGGCACAAATTGCCTAGAGTAGACGAATGTGACAGGCCTGTTTAGAGCCCACAGGAGAACCTCTGGAGATCCCAGAAATAACTGGGTGAGATTCTGAGGGAAGGAAGTGAATGAGATCCTGTCCAGGCAAGTGAGCACAACCAGCCTGTGAAATTTGAGTCATGACTGTAACATAAGCTCACTTTTACCTAGAGGTGTGTGAAGAGAAGTGAAATTTTTGCTTCACACGCAAGTTACTTTTCAAGCCAATTGATGACAGGGTATTAAAACAATCGAAATTACTCAATGGCCACTCAGTGTATAGTGCAGCTAGATATTTCAGACAATCTGAAGTTTTAAGTACATAGGGTTGATTTCACTTTGAACTGACATAGAAGTGGTTAAACTAATATGCTTTGGGTTTATAGCTAAGCGTAAAAAAACATAATGGATATTTGGATTCCTTTCAGGATTTAGCAAATTTGGGATCACGCCACAGAAATAGTAATCCTGCTCTTCTCTGCACTGGTCAGACACTGTCTGGAGAACTTATTTACTTCTGAAAGCAACGTTTCGGATGATGTGAATAAACTGCGGTGGGGGGTCAGGCGAGGGAGACTGGGTGGAGGGAAGGGTCTAGAAATGGTGTCATCTGAAAATTGAAGATCTAGGAGTACTTGGGGAGGATCATCAGAGCTGTGTTTGAATGTTTTTGGAGGACCGTTATGTGGGAAAAGGGGTTAGGCTTGCTCTGTATTGTTCTAGAAGGTAGAAGTTGAACCACATAAGGGAAAGTTATAAGGACAGAGACCTTGACTCTATTTAAGAAAGAACTTTTCTATCTGAACTCCTAGGGAGGCTGGCCTAAGATGGCGGCTGAGTCTTCTGGGTCTGCCTGGATTCGAGTCCCTTAGTTGTGGGAGAGTAGGGCAGACAGTCATGGGGCAGGCCCATGTCAAGTCCTTGCTGAAACCACAGCAGGAACAAGGTGGAAAATGGGAAAGGGGCCAACCCTCAGGAGCTAGACAGACAGAGACAGAGTACTGGGTTTACTGAAGTCCCCTCTAAATCCATGTCCATGTGGAACCTGTGAATGTGACCCTTTTTGGAAATAGGGTCTGTCGTGGATTAAATTATGTCCAAAAAATATGTATATCAATTTGGGTAGGCCATGATTCCCTGTACTGTGTGGCTTTCCTACTTGTTGTATATCCTGCCTCTATGATGTTAATGAGGGAGGATGGGCCGCAGTTGTGTTAGTGAGGCAGTACTCAGTCTACAAGATTGGATTGTGTATTGAGGAAACCTCTTGAGATATAAAAGAAAGAAGCTAGCAGAGACACGGGGGATTTCATACTGCCTAGAAAGCGGTGCTGGGAGCACAGCGCATCCTTTAGACCTGGGGTCTCTGTGCAGAGAAGCTGCTTAGTCTGGGTGAAGATTGATGAGAGGGCCGACAGAGAGAAAGCTTTCCCCTGGAGCTGACACCCTGAATTTGGACTTTCAGCCTACTTTACTGTAAGAAAATAAACTTCTCTTTGTTAAAGCCATCCACTTGTGGTATTTCTGTTATAACAGAACTAGATGACTAAGACAGGGTCTTTGCCGAAGTAATCAAGTTATGATCACACTGGATTAGTGTGGACCCTAGTGCAATGACTAGTGTCCTTTGAAGTAGAGGGACATTTGGATGCAGACAAACACGGAAGGAAGAAGGTCATGTGAAGACAGATGCAGAGACTGGAGTTATGCTACCACAAACCAAGAAACACCAAGGTTCACTGGCAACCAACAGAAGCTAGAAGAGGCAAAGAAAGAATCTTCCCTAGAGTCTTTGGAGGGAGAACGGCTCTGCCAAAACTGACTTCAGACTTCTAGCCTCCAGAATTGTGAAAGAATAAATGTTGTTTTAAGCGTCCCAGATTGTGGTCATTTGTTAGGGCAGCTCTAGAAAACCACTACAGACAGGGAGTAGCAATACCGGCCCAAGCTCAGCAAGCCAGCACCCATCCGTGGCTCGTGGCATACATACAGAGCCATTATCTTAAAGAATCTGAGTTATAATCAAGGCCACAAGCTAGTGTCTGGCAAAGGCACTGAATCAGAAATGTCTCCAGCCTGGAGGTATTCAATAAATGCCTGATGACCATTTGTAACTTCATTGGTTCAGTTTTGTTGCAAACTCTCTAATAGGTGTTGATGTTAACACAGTGACTAAGACAAGGTTCCTGTCCTGAAGGACCTCATTGATCAGTGGCGTCACTAGACTTGGTCTCACCCAGTGCGGTGACTCATCATGTCACACCCACCCCCGTGGACCTCCTCCTATACCAGACCATGCAGAATCCTTAGTAGTGTTTTTTGTACTAAAGTTGCTTGTAAATCGTAATTCCCATATATCACTCCTTGTTTCCCTTTAATTTCTATTTCATTTTCAAAAAAGTTATTTATATAGATTCACAAATACTAATGACCACAATATTGTAGGTAAACACCAGAAAATTTGACAAAATCAGTGACTATAGAAACACTGCAGCAATGAAAATAACAGTGTGTGGCGCAGGGCAGATGAAACCATGTGATTCAAAGCCTCACTGTAATTGGGTAATAATGACAGCTTCCGGTCAGGGCACATTAGAAGGTTCAAAACGTAAATTAGCATAGAGTTTTAGCCTTGTAGGTATATTTATACACGTAAGCTGGGCTGACAAAAGATGTTTTTGTTGTTCTAACTAACTACAGGGATATTTTTATAGACAGTCATTCTGGTGTCACCCCCTCTGACAGTGTCACTCGGTACAGTCTGTACCCCCTGTACCCGTTTAGTGACATCACTGTCATTGATTACTTGGAAAAGGGGAAAAGGGCTGGGGAGGAGGAGCAAAAGAGTGACAGATAGGTAAACAGATCTTAATAATACATTTTAAATAAGAAATAATATGGGGAAAAGGTCTGTACAGGATATAGTGGGTACGCAAAGAAGGGAGACATCAGTTCTGGGGGTGGTGCAGAGGGAGGGGTGGAAAACTTCTTAGAGAAGGCAGAGTCTGAGTTGATGATATCAGAAATGCTAGAGGACCTTCTTGGAAAACTCAAGTTTAGACTACCCTGTAGCCAAAATCTGGATTGGTTACATCTAACTCCCAGCACAGCTTTAAACAAAATATAGATCCCAGTCCCATGCCCAAAAATTCTGACTCAGGGAATCTAGGGTGGAAGGCAAGGTTCTGTATTTTGATGTATAAATTGGGTGATTTTGATGTATAAATAGGGCCTGGCTCCTTCCAAGACAGACTTGTTCATTCTTCTGGCAGTCCTCGGGTGTATTCACTATTCTTCACCAACACCGTAACTCAAATGCATCCATTCTTTGGTCTTCCTTATGCACTGTCCAGCTCTCACATGCATATTGGGTCACATGCATATAAGGTGATTGAAAATATCATGGCCTGGGTCAGGGACACCTTAGTCCTTGAAGTGGCATCTTTGCTTTTTAACACTTTAAAGAGGTTTTTTGCAGCAGATTTGCCCGATGTCTGATTTCTTGGCTGCTGCTTCCATGAATGTTGATTGTGGATCAAAGCAAAATTAAACCCTTGACAACTTCAATCTTTCCTCCGTTTATCATGATGTGGCTTATTGATCCAGTTGTGAGGATTTTTGTTTTCTTTATTTTGAGGTGTAATCCACACTGAAGGCTATAGTCTTTGACCTTCATCAGTAAGTGCTTCAAGTCCTCTTCACTTTCATCAAGGAAGGTTGTGTCACCTGTATAACGCAGGTTGTTAATGAGTCTTTCTGCAACCCTTATAGGCTTTTTTCACATAGGTCAGCTTCTCAGATTATTGATGCCATGTGGAAATTGCCAAGGAACCAAAGAACAGAAGCTGAAAAGAGTCAAGGATCTTCTGCCAGAGCTAACAGAAAAACAAAGCCTTCCCCTAGAGCCAGTGCCCTGAATTCAGACTTCTAGCCTGTGCTGAGAAAAATTCTTGCTTTGAATTATGGTGTTAGTGAACAACATTGAATATACCATGGACTGCCAGAAGAAGGAACAAATCTGTCTTGAAAAAGTACATCTAGAATGCTCCTTAGAAGCAAGAGGCTTATAGGAAGAGTAATTTATTGTCTCCCATTTCTGGAAGCTAGTAGTTCAAAATGTAGAGTGTCAGGAAGGTCATGTTCTCTCTGAAGGCTCTTGGAGAAGATCTTTTCTGATCTCTCCGGGCTTCTGGTAGCCCCAAGCATTCCCTGGCTTGCAGCTGTAGTGTAGTTTCATCACTTGGCCATCTTCCCTCTATCTGCCCTCTTTTATAGGACACCATTCAGACTGGATTAAGAACCACTATACTCTGGTATGACTTTATATTAACTAATGACATCTTCAAAGACCCCAAACAAGGTCATGTTCACAGGTACCAGGGATAGGACTTCAACATATCTTTTTGTTGTTGTTGTTAGGTGCCGTCAAGTCGGTTCCGACTCATAGCAACCCTATGCACAACAGAACAAAACATTGCCCAGTCCTGCTCCATCCTTACAATTGTTGTTATGCTCGAGCTCATTGTTTCAGCCACTGTGTCAATCCACCTCGCTGAGGGTCTTCCTCTTTTCCACTGACCCTGTACTCTGCCGAGCATGATGTCCTTCTCCAGGGACTGACCCCTCCTGACAACATGTCCAAAGTATGTAAGACACAGTCTCGCCATCCTTGCTTCTAAGGAGCATTCTGGTTGTACTTCTTCTAAGACGGATTTGGGGAGACACAATTCAATCCACACAGGTAGTTTGTTATGCAGCAAAAGCTAACTGATACATTTCCATGGCCCCTAGGGCCTTTACACATACCGTTCACTCTGCATGAAACACTTCCCACTTCCTTTGCCTAGGTAATTCTTACTCATCTTAGCACAGAAGTGTTCCCTGATCTTGACTAGGTTAAATCCCGCCATTTGAGACTTTCATTGCACTTTTTATTTCTCCGATAGCAGTGACAGTAGTCGTAGTTTTACATTTATTTGCGTGGCAATTTGACTATAGTCTTTCTCCTCCACTAGATTATTTGCTTCATGAATCCAGGGATAGTGTCTGTTTTGCTCATCATTACATTCCAGCATCTGGTGGTGCAATGGTTAAGCACTTGGCTGCTAACCAAAAGGTTGGTGGTTTGAACCCACCCAGAGTCTCCGCAGGAGAAAGACCTGGTGATCTGCTCCCATAAAGATTACAGCCAAGAAAACCCTATGGGGCAGCTCTACTCTGTCACGTGGGGTCTCTGTGGATCAAAGTAGACTCAATGGCACCCAGCAACAACAGCATGTTTCCTAGCACATAGTAGGTTCTCAACAAAGTTTTGTTAAACTAATGACTATATTACATAGCCTTGGAGTAACCAGCCCTTTGGGAGTTTTCTCTTAAATAATAGCCCTGACATGACACCAGGCCTCTCCTCCCCACTATCATGGGAATTAAAAATGAAGCCAGCCAACATATGAGAATGTGTTTTGTAATCTTGGAAGGACTGTACAAATATTAGTTCTTAATTGTTAGTGTTATCTGCTGCGGTAACAGCTGGCTTTGGGGGAATCCTCTCTTACTTTCTCATTCCCCTGAAATGGCCCCAGGCAGTCTTCTAGCAGCTCGGATTGTGGCTGAAAGTCTTGCCTTTATGTATGTAAATATCTCTGTAGCTGCAACCTAGCAAGCAATCTCTAGGCTGGTTAATTGCAGAACATGGTGGTAATGATACCAACTCTGAGTTCAATTAAGGACTATTTACAAAATCACCAGGGGCGTATTTTCTGCCTTTTCTGAAAGGCAGACCCAGGCAAGGGACCTGTGATTTTATAATATAAATCTATGGCTCAGACATACCAAAAAGTCCTTAGATTTGGATCCTGCGAACGCCATGCCCTATTTTGGTCACTGGATCTCAGTTTGCAGCTAGAGAGCCCAACGGTAATTGTGAATCCCTCCAAAAACAGATCTTCTGGATGCAAATTTTCTGAGCTTCGTTTTCCTCATACGTAAATTGTATCTATTGATAAAAGCAATAACAACAAAATAAGTACATCAGTTGTCATTGAGTCAACCCGAACTCGTGGCAGCTCCATGTGTGTTAGAGTAGAACTGCTCCACAGGGTTTTCAGGGGCTGATTTTTCAGAAGTAGATTGCCAGGCCTTTCTTCCATAGCGCCTCTTGATGGACTCAAATCTCCACCCTTTCTGTTAGCAGCCAAGTGCATTATCTGTTTGCACCATCCAGAGAATCCGTGTATTAATAGTCTCACCTAATAGGTTTATTTTGGGGTTAAATGGGATAATCATCAGAAAGTGCTCAGAACAGTGCCAAGCGTAGAGTGAGTACTCAATGCATTGTAGCTATTGTTCGTTATTATCATCATGATTGTTGTTATTAACACATACAGTCACTTCCACCCTGGACAATGTTCCAACTTGAAAAGCCTGCTCTGAAATCTTCCTTACCCACTCTTTGTTACACAGAAAGTGAGCAGTTTTCTCACACAGCTGAGAAGTGGTGGTGTTTTATGACACATGTAAGCATTCATTCACAAGATACTGTGTGACAGGCACTCTGCTAGGTGCTGGGGGTATAGGTGGTCATAGTCTCTTAGTGCTGCTTTAACAGAAATACCACGAGTGGCTTCAAATGAACAGAAATTTATTTTCTCACAGTTAGGAGGCTTGTGGTGGTTGTTAGGTGCCGATGAGTTGGTTCTGACTCATAGTGACCCTATGTATAACAGAACAAAGTGTTGCCCAATTCTGTGTCATCCTCACAATTGTTGCTATGTTTGAGCCCACTGTTCTAGCCACCGTGTCAATCCATCTTGTTAAGGTGAGATAGAGAAGAAACAGGGATGGAGCCCTGCAACGCCTGCAACTTGCAACTTACTTACAATACTATGTGTTTGGCTAACGACATAAAACGCCCATCCTGGAACGTGGGATAAAGAAAGAACAAACAACGTACACCCCTGTAAGATGTTTTTCAGAAGCACCAGCCTGATCTGGTCCCTTGAGCATGCGCAGACATCTACAAGGTGACCAAGGTGACTGACGGATGACTTCTGCCTGATGCCAGTACTCAAGACAGGAGTTGAACCTGCACCACAGAAGGGACTGCACAGGCACGACTCCCCATAATAAGTCCTGCTATGAATCCCAGAAGCCTCAGGACAGGAACCATCTTGAAGTCAACTTAGAAAGCTGTGTGCACTCCATAGTTAACATATCCCCGCCCAGACAGGCTACTTGCCAGGAAACCCCACCTATACCTAGGAATAAACATAAATCTTTTCCCACTCAAAAACCTTTAAAAACCCACGCAAATCCTTTGTTCTGGGAGATGGAGGTAAGCGTTGCCTAGGCCTTCCTCGTCTCCGCTTACAAGCCTCTTTAATAAGGTGTTGCTCGTGTGGAAAATTCTCCATGCCTTACCTGTTCATTCTTGACCAGTGAGAGGCAAGAGCCTTATTTAACTAAAGGCGTAGAGGTGCCGGTAACAAAGGGTCTTCTCTTTTTCAATGACCTTCTACTTGACCAAGCATGATGTCCTTCCCTAGGGACTGATCTTTCCTGATAACATGGCCAAAGTATGTGAGATGAAGTCTCACCATCCTTGCCTCTAAGGACCATTCTGGCTCTACTTCTTCCAGGACAGATTTGTTCATTCTTCTGGCAGTCCAGGGTATATTCAGTATTCTTTGCCAACACCATAATTCAAATGCATCAGTTCTTCTTAGCACAGTCTAGAAGTTCAGCTCTAAGGGAGGCTTTCTTTCTCTGTTGGCTCTGGCAGTAGGTCCTTGTCTCTTTTCAGCTTCTGTTCCTCGGTTCTTTGGTGATCTCCATATGGTAACACTCTTCCCCAGTTTGTTCTTGTTTGCTTCTGTGCCTAAGCTGCTCCTTTTGTATCGCAAAAGGGATTGATTGAAGACTCACTCTACACTGATATAGTCTCATTAACATAACAAAGAAAGCCCTATTCCCAGATAGGATTATATTTATATGTATACCAAAACCTGTTGCGGTCAAGTTGATTCCAACTCACAGCCACCTTACAGGACAGTGTAGAACTGCCCCATAGGGTTTCCAAGGAGTGGCTGATAGATTCAAACTGCTGACCTTTTGGTTAGCAGTGGAGCTCCTAACCACTGAGCAGCCAGAGTTCCATTCACATGTATCAAAAAACCAAGCCTTTTGCTGTCAAGTCGATTCTGACTCTTAGCAACGCTATCGTATAGGAGTTAGGACTTAAACATGTATTTTGGAGGGACTATCTTAGTTATTTAGTGCTGCTATAACAGAAATACGACCAGTGGATGACTTTAACAAAGAGAAATTTTTTCTCTCACAGTCTAGGAGGCTAGAAGTCCAAATTCAGGGAAAGGCTTTCTTGCTCTGTGGGCTCTGGGGAGAGGTCCTTGTCATCAATCTTCCCTGGCTGAGGAGCTTCTCAGCACAGGGACCCCTGGTCCAAAGGACGTGCTATTCTTCTGGCTGTTGTTTCTTCATGGTATGAAGTCCTCCTGTCTCTCTGCTTGCTTCTGTCTTTTATATCTCAAAAGAGATTGACTCAAAGTACAACCTAATCTTGTAGGCTGAGTCCTGCCTCGTTAACATCGTAGAGATAGGATTTACAACACATAGGAAAATCACATCAGATGACAAAATGGTGGACAATCACACAATACTGGGAATCATGGAATAGCCAAGTTGACATACGTTTTGGGGGGACATAATTTAATCCATAACAGGAACACAGTTCTATCTGTAACGGAGGTGAATAAGAGATTCCTGCCCTCGCTCTATAGAGGACAAGCAGGTATATGGGGTAAAGCTCAACCAGCACTGACTACGGGAATATGGATGAGGGGTCTGCCCAGCCCCAAAAGCTCTGATAAGGCTTGCTCTGGGCTGCCTGGGGCTCCCAAGCAGAGAAGAGGGTGAAGCCATTATTAATTCACACAAAACAGAAGATCTTACTTCCTCAAGAGATTGTTGCATTTGACCCATTTGTCTGATGCTTTTATCACGAAGGGCCATTGTAACTGGAAATGAAGCTTTGAAATAGTAACCAAAGAACAGTAGGCATTGTTCCTGACGTTCAGCATCTCTGGAGGAAGTGACATTGTGTGTTCCTCTTACAGAAGTGCTAGTGACACAGTAGTTAAAGCCATCGACTGAGGCTCCACAGGAGAGAGATGTGGTAGTCTGCTTCCGTAAAGATTTATAGCCTTGGAAACCCTAGGGGGCCGCTATGAGTTGGAACCAATTCAACCACAGTGGGTTTGGATTTGGCTTTGGTTCATCTTACAAGGCTCTTATAGGCTCAGCCTGGGTATTAAAACACCAGTTGTCATCAAGGTGACCTCGACACATGGTGTGTGTCAGAGTAGATCTGTGCTCTGTAGGGTCTCTGATGGTCAGTTTTTCACAAGTAGATCTCCAGGCCTTTCTTCTGAGGCAGCCCTGTGTTCACTCAAACCTCCAACATCTCTGTCAGTAGCTGAGCATGTTAAATGTTTGTGCCTCACAGGGATTCCTCAGCCTGTGTATTTTTGTTGTTGGGTGTTGTTGAGTCAATTCCAACTCATAGTGACCCTATAAAACAGAGCGCAATGGCCCCATAGGGTTTCCTAGGCTGTAAATCTTTATGGGAGCAGATCACCAGGTCTTTTCTCCCATGGAGCCGCTGGTGGGTTCAAACTGTCAACCTTTGGTCAGTAGCTGAGTACTTAACTGTTGTGCCACCAGGGATCCTGCTTATAAACCCGTTGCCATCAAGTTGATTCCGACTCAGTGACCTATGGGACAGAGTAGAACTGCCCCCATAGAGTTTCCTAGGTTGTAATCTTTTTTAAATCTTTACAGGAGCAGATTGCCAAGTTTTTCTCCCACAAAACCGCTGATCGGTTCAAACCAATGACCTTTCAGTTAGCAGCTGAGCGCTTTAACCACTGTACCACCAGGGCTCCTCTTCAATAACCATACATGAAGAAATTTTGTTTTTGGTGGAACATTTCAGGGAAAACAAACTTTTTATAAACACTAACTTCACTCAACATTCATCCATTTAACAAATATTTATCCAGGACTGAGTATGTAACTGAGCATTGTCCCAGGTGCTAGGGAGGCAGAGGTGGACAAAACAGAGAAAGACTCAAGCTCCAGCATCAAACAGCATGATGAGAAAGTGTTTTGATAGCAGCGTGTTATCAACAGGGTGATGGGAAAGACCCCATTACGTCTTACATTCTCAGGACATGGGCTCAAGGAGTAGCTCCAGGGTCGATGCTGACTAGGTGTAGTACGAGGCTGGTATCACAGTGGTTAAGCACTCAGCTATTAGCCAAATGGTCAGAGCTCGAATCCACCAGCCCCTCCAAGACAGAAAGATGTGGCAGTCTGCTTCCATAAAGATTACAGCCTTGGAAACCCTATGTGGCAGCTCTACCCTGTCCCACAGGGTCTCTATGAGTTAGAATCAACTCATTGGCAATGGGTTTTTGTTGTTGTTGTTTTAGATATAGTACAGTGGCCAGGTTTTCAGAGAGAAACCCCTCCCTGGGAATTAAGAAATTTGGGTTCTGTTCCTGAACATGCTGGCCAAGCATTTGCACCCTCTTCAAGTCGTTAACTTCTCTGTGAATTGATGAGCTTAACTCAAGGACAAATAACACATATGCTCAACCCAGGGGAACCACTGGATACTCACCCCACACTTCTGTCCCTGCCTCTACACTGGCTCCTTCTCCCGCTCCCCAAACCTCAAAACAAAAAAAAACACTCTAGGGAACCCTTCTAAGCCGGGTGTTACTGTTTCATCTGTCTCACCTTCTTTACTCAGTAGCTTGAAATATAATAATAAAAACAAATGCTAAGCACTTGCTATGTAATCACCAGCAACAACCCTATGATACATGTACTTTTATTATCCCCATTTTAGAGTTGGGAAACTGAGGCTTATTGAAGTAAGTTACTAGGCAAAATCACACTGCTAGTATGTGAATGCTGACCCCATCTCCCATTCTTTCCTGACCTCTTCTCTGCCACTCCCCCAGGAATGTTTTCTTCTCTGCACCAACGGTTTCCAGATGGCCCAGATTGGAAGCACTTGTAATGAACATTTGTTAGGTTTGGGGTACCCAGATTCTATTTCCTGTTCCTAAAAGCACATGGTTTTCTGTGAAATCACCTCTTTCCTACACTGGATCTGTCTGGGAGGCTGAAATTAGAATCATTGCCTTCTCCTGGCTAAGGGACAGGGGCATGACACAGGCTGTAATTTAAATCTTAAGCAGGGAGGCCAGGGAGGCTGGAAGAGCTTGGCATTCTGTTCACCCCACCACAGCTGTAAAGTGCTGACCAGGCTGAGCCAGCTCTTGTGGTTGCAGCTTCCTGGTTCTCAGAGTTGCCCTGTGTTCTGCCCCTTCCAAAGCTGACCCTCCAGCCTCCCCTCGATCCTGGGAGATATCCTTCTGGTAGATGGCCATTGGTGTAAGTGGGTTCAAGTTCACTTCTGTCACTTACAATCTAAAAGCTCTGACTGACATACTTCTCAGCCTATACCCTCTACACACTATACTGGACCAGGGCTCCAGTGAGGGACCAGCAAACTCAGTAATCAAATTAAAAATATTTAAATTCAATATTTAAAAACAACCAAAAGCAGTACAAAATATTCCATGATGAGCAAAATATCAAAATTTTAAACAGAGATAGAAGGGTTGAAATCCATTAAATGGGGAAAAGACAGTCTCTTCAACAAATGGTGCAGGGCAAACTGGGTATCCATTTGCAGAAAAATGAAACAGGCTCCATTCCTCACAAAAACTAACTCAAAATGGACAAAAGACCTAAATGTAAAACCTAAAACTATAAAGATCATGAAAGAAAACATAGGAACAATGCTAGGGATCCTAATTTATGGCATAAATAGAATATGAAGCATAACTAAAGATGCACTAACTCCAGAAGATAAATGAGACGACTGGGACTTCCTAAAAATTAAATACTTATGCTCATCAAAAGACTATCAAGAGAGTAAAAAGAGAACCTATAGACTGGGGAAAAAAAACTTTGGCAATGACATATCTGATGAAGGTCTAATCTCCAAAATATATAGAAAACATCAACAACTCAACAACAAAAAAGCAAACAACTCACTCATAAAATGGGTAAAGGACGTGAACTGACAATTCACCAAAGAGGGCATTCAGGCAGTCAACAAATACATAAAAAGAGGCTCGTAACCATTAGCCATTAGAGAAATGCAAATCAAAGCCACAATAAGATACCACCTCACGCCTGCAAGAATAGCACTGATCAAAAAAACAGAAAATAATAAATACTGCCGAGACTGTGGGGAGATTGGAACTCTCATACACTGCTGGTGGGAATGTAAAATGGTACAACCACTATGGAAAATGATATGGTACTTCCTTTAAAAGCTAGGAATAGAAATACCACGTGATCCAGCAATCCTACTACTAGGAATAGATCCTAGAGAAATAAGAACCATCACATGCATAGATATATGCACACCTATGTTTAATGCAGCATTATTCACAATAGCAAAAAGATGGAAAGAGCCTAAGTGTCCATCAACAGATGACTGGATAAACAAATTGTGGTACATACACACAATGGAATACTGTACAATGATGAATAGGAGAAATATCATGCAACATGGATGAACCTAGGAGCCATTGTGCTGAGTGAAATAAGTCAATCACAAAAGGGCAAATAATGTATGACATCACTACTATAAAAACTCAAGAAAATATTAAATATTTATACATAGAAAGAAACAATTTTTCATGGCTACTGGGGAGGGGAGGGGTGGCAAGGGAAAATCACTAACTAGGTAGAAGACAACTGTTAACTTTGGTGAAGGGAAAGGCAATACACAATACAGGGAAGTCAGCACAACTTGATCGAGGCAACGAAAGACACTGAGAAGAATACCAAGAAAGAAAAAAAGGCAACCACAGTAAATAATTTAACATGTACAACCCTACAACAACAGTAAAAACAAACAATAATTTACAAGCACTTCATAGGTAGATATGCATGCTGAATAGGGAAAAGAGGGCATCTAGGAGTATACCCACATATATATGTAGGTTAGACTGTGGATATTTTTACATACATATTTGTATGTGCAGCATATATATTCATACATATAATAGAGTACAAAGGGGGGCTCAGTCATAGAAGATTCCCAGACATAATCAAACACCTCAAGGGATTGAGTTACTGGGACTGAGGGCTACGGACCATGATCTCAGAGGACATCTAGATCAATTCGCATAACACAATTCATAAAGAAAATGTTCTACGTCCTACTTTGGTGAGTTGCATCTGTGGTCTTAAAAGCTTGCGAGCAGTCATCTAAAATATATCTATTTTACGTTTTTCACCCGCTCTGTCCAGGACTCTCTGTCTATTGGTCTCATCTCTTCTGGAGCAAAGAAGAATGAAGGAAACCAAAGACAAAAGGAAACATTTAGTCCAAAGGACCAATGGACCGCATGAACCACAGCCTCCACCAGCCTGAGCCCAGAACTATATGGTACCTGGCTCTGACAGGAATCACAAAAGAGAATCCCAGACAAAGCAGGAGGAAAATGTAGAACAAAATCCAAATTCACAAAAAATATCAGACTTACTGGTCTGACAGAGTCTGGAGGACCCCTCAAGAGACTATGGCTTCCAGACACCCTTCTAACTCAGAACTGAAGCCACTCCCAAAGTCCACCTTTCAGCCAAAAATTAAGCCTATAAAACAAACAATAACACACGTAAGAAACATGCTTCTTAGAGCAATCAAGTACAGAGACTAAATAGGCAACACCTGCTCAAAAGCAAGAAGAGAGGGCAGGAAGAGACAAGAAAGCTGGAGGAATGCAAAAGGAACTCGGGGATGAAAAAGGGAGAGTGCTGACACATTGCAGGGATTGCAACCAATGCCAGAAACAATTTGTGTATAAATTTTTGAATGAGAAACTAGTTTACTCTGTAAACTTTCTCTTAAAGCCCAGTAAGATGTTTAAAAAAATAAAATAAACAGAGATAGCATTAAGGTTAAATAGAAAGCTTTGGGGGCAGTGAGTTTATGTTAATGGAGGGGAACAATTTGGAAAAGGAGGGTGAGAATGGTTGAACAACTTGAAGAAGGTAGTGAATATCAATGAATTGTACAAGTAGAAATTGTTGAAAAAATAAAAGATGAGGGTCAGTGTTATGGATTGAATTGTGTCCCCCAAAAATGTGTATCAACTTGGCTAGGCCATGATTCCCACTATTGTATGATTGTCCACCATTTTGTGATCTGATGTGATTTTCCTATGTGTTATAAATCCTACCTCTTTGAGGTTAATGAGGTGGGATTAGAGGCATATTAGGTTGTGTCTTAAGTCAATCTCTTTGAGGTATAAAAGAGAGAAGCAAGCAGAGAGACAGGGGGACTTCACACCACCAAGAAAAAAGAACCAGAAGAATAGTGCATCCTTCGGACCCAGGGTCCTTGCACCCAGAAGCTCCTTGACCAGGGAAAATTGATGACAAGGATCTTCCCCCAGAACTGACAGAGAGAGAAAGCCTTCCCCTGGAGCTGGCACCCTGAATTTGGACTTCTAGCCTCCTGAACTGTGAGAGGATAAATTTCTCTTTGTTAAAGCCATCCACTTGTGGTATTTCTGTTATAGCAGCATTAGATAACTAAGGCAGTCAGTGTGATTGATACTTCCTTTTGCCTCAGGCTCCAAGATGGCTCAAAAAGGCACAGCTGGACATTTCCCTCTTTGGAAGTTCTCTGCCACTTGCCTTCCAGCCCACCAGCCTCACACTCTTTGTCTCATCGACATCTATGGGTGTATGAGGTTGTTGAGGCCTCTGTGCCTTTGCTCATGTGGTCCTCTCTGTGTGAAAGGCTCTTCCTCCTCCCACCCTACCTTGTTTACTAACTCACCCTTCTCCATACTTCTGTATGCATCCATTTCTTCATCTATAAAATGGGGATAATGACTCATACCTAAGTTATAGCCTGGTTGTGAATGCTAAATGAACATTAACATCTATATGGCATCCCTGGGTGGTACAAATGGACATTGTGCTCAACCGCTAAGCAAAAAGTTGGAGGTTTGAGTCCATCTGGAGGTGCCTCAGTTGGAAGGCCTGGTGATCTACTTCTGAATAATCAGCCATGGAAAACCCTGTGGAGCACAGTTCTCCTCTGACAGATATGAATCAGCGTTGACTTCACATCAACTGGTTTTGGGATTTTTAATATCTGTAGAGCACCTGACTCAAGATGAGCACTTGATGAGTGCTAGCTCCTTCATCAACACCCCCATCTTGCCACAGTATGACAAGCCGTTGACATGCCTCCCTCCATCCAAAGTCAGGGATGCTGCTTAATTTTGCGTAGGCAAAAACACATATCTTTACTTTGCGCATATCTGACCACCCAAATCTCAATTACAGACACTTCTTCCTCCATCTGCTTGGTAAACACACGTGTTCCCTGGAGTTCTTGTTTAAATCTCACTCCTTTCTAGCTACTCTCTCCTCAGGCCATGTTGTAGATTTCCACAGCCTCAACTGTGCCACCTTCACTGTGATGCTTGCGTCTGTACATCTGTAACACCCATATTTCCAAGCCAAAATTTCCAGATCCTCACTAGATATTTTACCAGGGCCTAAATACTACTACAACTGCTGCTACTAATAGCAAGTGGTGATTGATGCTAACTACTTGGCCAAGCACAGCACATTATTTCACTTAATCCTCTCAAAAACTCCATTTTACAGATAAAAAACAAAATGATTAAAACAACAACAACAAAATAGAAGCCAAGAAGGGGGAAGGAAGTTGCCAAGGTCACAGATCTGGGAATTGGTAGAGGTGGGATTTGAACCCAGACAATCTGACTCTGTAACTGAGAGCGGATACTTCCCCTAAAAAATATTGTTCGGAAGTGCACTGTTTACCACAGCCTCATCTACCCTGAGGCCAGAAGAACTCGATGGAGCGCAGCTACCATTACTGACTGTTCTGATCAGGGCCACAATAGATGGATCCTGATAGAAAGGGAGAAAATTTTGGAACAGAACCTCAAAGTCTTAAAAAATTCAGATTTAGACTGGAGGACTCCCCAAGACTACTGCCCTGAGATACTGTTTAAACCTCAAATATGAGATCATTTTTTAGTTAAATAACCAGTTGGTTCACAAAATAAAGACTATCGTGTGTGTGTGTGTGTGTGTGTGTGTGTGTGTGTGTGTGTGTGTGAAGGAGCCCTGCTGATGCAGTGGTTAAAGCACAGAAGGTCAGTGGTCCAAACCCACTGGCCGCTCTGTGGGAGAAAGATGTGGTCGTCTGCTTCTGTAAAGATTATAGTCTTGGAAACCCTATGGGCAGTTCTACTATGTCCTCTGGGGTCATTATAAGTTGGAATTGACCTGAAGGCAGTGGGTTTGGTTTTGGTTTTTGGTGTGTGGGGGTAAGGGAGAGTCATACCTTTTAAACAATTTTAAAGTGATGTGAAGAAAAGATGATAGAGACATGGTTCTCAACCAGGGCAATTTTGCTCCCACCCCACCCCTGGGGACATTTGGCAATGCATTTCTGGTTGTCACAACTGTGGGTTTGCTGCTGGCATCTAGTGGGTAGAGGCCAGGGGTGCTGCTAAACATTCTACAAAGCACAAGATGCCTTTGGGTGTTAGCTTTTTGGGTGCTGACTCCCCCACTCAACACCTGTGTCCTCCCTCCCACCTCACGCCCAGTCCTCTGAGCCTGGCAAAGCCTCAGGCTCTTCCCCACCACCCACACTACCTCCCCGCACAAAGCACAAACAGAAACTCATTCTCTTCCTCTTCAAAACCATCTCTTCCCATGCTTTTTGTCATAGTTGAAAATATTACCCCCCTCCTCCTCATAGGTGAGCACCGTTGTCCCTCCTTACACGTTCTAGCCCACATCCCCACCGTCCAACCATCCATCACCAAGCCATGTCTGTCTGTTCCTTTCCTACCTCGCTACCCTACTTTGGGTCTGTGGAGTTTCTTGCTGGAATTGTTAAAATAGCTTCTTACTCTGTATCTTTTCCAGGCACGAGGCTGAAGTTACTTTTTATTCATCCACATTTTTTTTCCCAGAGCATGAATTTCATGAAGAATTAAACTAAGGGAGCTTTAAGAACCCACCTAACTCCTAATTTGTGAATCCAGGGTAAGTTCTGTGCCTTTGGCCTCTACTCCAGGGATAAGGTAGGCCTCCTCCTGTCCATGGCTGTCTCCACCTTCAGGACCGGTTCCAACAATTATCCCCAACCCCTCCTTTAAGCCTCTCCCACTCTGCTCGCTCCTTCCCATCAACCTCTAAAGATGCTACCCTGCTCATCTTTCAGAGAAGGCTCCACCCTTACTCTCCCACTTGCTAAACAGCCACATTTCTGGAAAGAGTTGTCTACACTGGCTGTCTCCAGTTCCACACTTCCCACTCACTTCTCAACCCACTGCAATCTGCTCCCAATCCCTCCACTCCATCAGGCCAACTCTGGCAAAAGTTATCAGCCTTCTAATTGTTAAATAAGGAGCCCTGGTGGTACAATGGTTAAACATTTGGCCACTAATGGAAAGGTCATCAGTTTGAACCTACCCAGTGGCTCCAAAGGAGTAAGACCTGGTACTATGCTACTGTAAAGATTACAGCCTAGAAAACCCTATTGGGAAGTTCTACTCTGTCACATGGGGTCACCATGAGTCAAAATTGACTCAACAGCACACAACAATTGTCAAATAAAACGGACACTTGGCTTTTCGATCCTTGCATGATTGCATTTTCTGGGGCATTTGGTTGTTCTTTCCTTTTAGAAGCAATTTCTGTCCTTGACCTCACTTTTTTTTTTTTAATTGTACTTTAAATGAAGGTTTACAGAGCAAACTAGCTTGTTATTAAATAATTAGAACACCTATTGTTTTGCGATATTGGTTACCAACCCCATGACAGGTCAACTCTCTCCCCTTCACGACCTTGGGTTCCCTATTACCACCTCTCCTGTCCCCTCCTGCCTTCTAGTCCTTGCCCCTGGGCTGGTGTGTCCCTTTAGTCTCGTTTTGTTTTACGGGCCTGTCTTAGTCTTTGGCTGAAGGGTAAACCTCAGGAGTGACTTCATTACTGAGCTAAACAGGTGTCCGGGGGCCATACTCTCAGGGTTTCTCCAGTCTCTGTCAGACCAGTAAGTCTGGTCTTTTTTTTTCGTGTGTGAGTTAGGATTTTGTTCTACATTTTTCTTCAGCTCTGTCTGGAAGCCTCTATTGTGATCCCTGCCTTGACCCCACTTTTATCTGGTTTGCCTTCCACCTCTCTTCTCTGGCCACTCCCTCTCAGTCTTCTTTGTGGGCACCTCTGCCACCTACGATGTCCCTCAGGTTCAATCTTGATCCCATTAGCTTCTTACTGTACACATTTCCCATGGATGAATTCATCTGCAGCCTGTGCCCGTAGCTTTAACCACCAGGAAAGGAAAGGTAGGATGGTGGTTAAGAGTCTGTGTTCCAAAGCTCCTTTACTCACCAAGTGTTTGATGTTGGCAAGTTATTTAACACTTCTGTGTTAAATAACTTGCCAATATCAAAACACATTTTACATTTAAGTTTTCTTAAATGTAAAATGCTGCAAAGCTTTTTAGTCTCATTGCTCTCCATATTCTGTCTTAGTTTCCTAGTGCTGCTGTAACAGAAATATCACAAGTGGGTGGCTTTAAAGAACAGAAATTGATTTTCTCATAGTTTTGGAGGCTAAAAGTGCAAATCAGGGTCTCGGCCATGTCACTGAAGGTTCCTTGATTTCTTGGCATCTGTCTTCCCCCAAAGATGGCTACCTGGAAGAGACGCATATCTATGCCTATTCCCAAGAAAGGTAATCCAACAGAATGCGGGAATTATCGGAAATATCATATGCAAGTAAGTTTTGCTGAAGATCATTCAAAAGCGGTTGCAGGAGTACATTGACAGAAAACTGCCAGAAATTCAAGGTGGATCCAGAAAAGGGCGTGGAACCAGGGATATCATTGCCAGATGGATCCTGTCTGAAAGCAGAGAATGCCAGAAAGATGTTTACCTGTGTTTTATCGACATGCAAAGGCATTCGACTGTGTAGATCATAACAAATTATGGATAACATTGCAAAGGATGGGAATTCCAGAACATTTAATTGTGCTCATGGGGAACCTGTACATAGGTCAAGAGGCAGTTGTTCAAACAGACCAAGAAGATACTATGTGGTTTAAAGTCAGGAAAAGTGTGCATCAGGGTTGTATCCTTTAACCGTACCTATTCAATCTGTATGCTGAGCAAATAATCCGAGAAGCTGGACTATATGAAGAAGATGGGACATCAGGATTGGAGGAAGACTCATTAACAACCTGCATTATGCAGATAATACAGCCTTGCTTCCTGAAAGTGAAGAGGACTTGAAGCACTTACTAATGAAGATCAAAGACCACAGCCTTCAGTATGGATCACACCTCAAGACAAAGAAAACAAAAATCTTTACAACGGGACCAATAAGCAACATCGTGATAAGTCGAGAAAAGATTGAAGTTTCCAAGGATTTCATTTTACTTGGATCCACAATCAACACTCATGGAAGCAGCAGTCAAGAAATCAAAAGACACATTTCATTGGGCAAATCTGCTGCAAAAGACCTTTTTAAAGTGTTAAAAAGCAAAGATGTCACCTTGAAGACTAAGGTGCACCTGACCCAAGCCATGGTGTCTTCAATCCCCTCATATGCAAAAAAAGCTGGATGATGAATAACAAAGACAGAAGAAGAATTGATGCCTTTGAATTATGGTGTTGGGGAAGAATATTGAATATACCATGGACTGCCAGAAGAATGAACAAATCTGTCTTGGAAGAAGTACAGCCAGTATGCTCCTTAGAAGCAAGGATGGCGAGACTATGTCTCACATCCTTTGGACATGTTATCAGGAGGGATCAGTGCCTGGAGAAGGACATCATGCTTGCAAGGTAAAGTAGAGGGTCAGTGAAAAAGAGGAAAACCCTAGACGAGATGGATTGACATGGTGGTTGCAACAGTGGGCTCAAACATAGCAACAATTGTGAGGATGGCACAGGACCAGGCAGTGTTTTGTTCTGTTGTACATAGGGTCGCTATGAGTAGGAACTGACTCAACAGCATCAACAACAATGTAATGTCTTCCCCCATGTGTGTCTGTGTGTCTAATCTGCTTTTTTGTAACTCAGAGGTCATTAGATTTAGGACCCATTCTACCCTAGTGTGCCCTCAAATGATTGAATACATTGTATTAGCTTGCATTATGGAAGGTGATTACATTAGATTAGATTACATCCACAGGTACAGGGATTAGGATTCCAACACATATCTTTAGGACACAATTCAATCCACAACAATTTCTGAATGTGCATCATTTCCTCAGACCATGCTGACCCTCTTAAGTCACTCAAATATGTTATATGCTCATGCCCAGTCTTTGCTCAGGCCTAAAGGAGATGCCCAGTTGATATCTGTGAATGAATGGATCCTGGTCTGGACTGGGTTTCTCCAAAAGCGAACTTTGAGACAAGGAGTTGGGAGCAGGTACTTTATCTGGGAGGTGACCCCAGGCAGCACAAAGGAGGGAGTGAAAAAGTGAGGCAGGGAAGAAAGGAGAAGCATAAAGATTGAGTAAAAGGCATAAAGAACAAGGTTACTGCTGGGGACAACCCATTGCCTTCAAGTTGATTCTGGCTCATGGCAACCCTATAGAACAGAGTATTTTAATAAGTATTTTAATAAGATCAAGATATATTCATAAGAATCACCTGGGGATCTTGTTAAACTATAGATTCTAATTCAGTGTAACTAGGGTGGAAATGCAAGTCATCAGCCGGAATTTGAACTGGAACGAACCAGTTCAAAGCCCTGTTCTGTAAAGATTACAGCCAAGAAAACCCTATAAAATCATTGCGTCAAGTCGAATTCTGACTCACAGTGACACAATAGGACAGAACAGAACTGCCCCATAGGGTTTCCAAGGCTGTAAATCTTTACTTAAGCAGATTGCCACGTCTTTCTCCCACAGGGCAGCCGATGAGCTTGAACCGCGAACTTATTGGTTAGCAGCTGAACACTTAACTATTGTACCAACAGGGATCGAGAAAACTCTATGGAGCAATTCTATTTTGTAACATATGGGGTCGTTGCAGGTTGGAATTGACTCGACACCAGTGGGTTTCGTTTTTCCATGTTCTGTGCCCCCAAGACACTATGGACATAACTGTAAAAAAATTTAACTCTCTGCCTTCTAAATACAACTTTCTTGTCTGCCTTCCTTGGAAAGCAGGAACAGTCATTGTTTGTCTTTGCAGACCGTGACCCAGAAGAATTTGAGCGTATCGTAGGCACTTAACAAATGACTTTAAACAAATTCAAATTCATCTTGCCCACAGCCATGCACAGAGCAATTGGTTAATAAAAGTGGGTTCCCTTTCCTTTCCCCACAACTCAAAGTTGCCATCTGACTTAGGAAAGCACTCACTGAGCGTACATATAGAGTGATAAGTAAGTTCTTTAAATAAACGTGAGTGCTGGCAGCACAAAAAACAAAGCAGGGAGCAATTAGCTGTGACTGTACCAACGAGACTGCAGTTATCTGACAGTCTTAATTACTTATAGTTTTAACTTTCCGGAGTGATTACTAGAGCTGCCTGGTGCCCCCTCCTTTACCAGGTATTCCCATTTGAACGCCTCTCTGCCAAAGCAGGTGATACAGAGAGCTGGGAATGCAGGCAATTGGCCCACCTCCGGTGGCGCTTAAACCTGGACCTCTAGTCTTTTTTGTCTCTTTTATTCAATATGTCTCAATGAGAGTTTCCTATGGGCCAGCACTGTACCTGGCACCGGGATACAGGGTGATCAAGACTGGCAGTGGCCCAGCTCTTTTACAATTTACTTACGCAGGGGGAAGGGCAGATGATAAGTAAGCAACCAAAGAAATGTGTTGTTGATGTTGTTACTGATCGCCATCAAGTCAGCTCTTACTTGTAGCAACCTTAAGTATGACAGAATGAAACATTGCCTTGTCTTTATCTTCATGATCATTAATATGTTATCTTGTATCAGCTTCATCTTCATGATCGGTGGTATGTTTGAGTCCGTTGTTGTAGTTACTGTGTCACTCCATCTCATTGAGGGTTTCCCTTGTTTTTGATGACTTTCTACTTTATCAAACATGATGTCCATTTTGAGCAGCTGGTCTTTCCTGATGATGTGTCCAAAGTAAGCCAGTCAAAGTGTGAAGGAGCTTTTAAAAAATGTAGGTGCTTGGCATGAGAAGAGACTTCTACCATCGTTGCAGGCTGGGCTCCATTTTTGCTGATTATTCCTTATTCTAAGCTGACATTCAAAAGTTAGCTAGCCATCATACCTCAGGAAGCCTTCGGCTTCCCCTCCCACCCTTCATCTCACAGCATGCTCCCAAGAAAAATATTCACTCAGGTTAGTCCTCCGTAAACTAACAAGATTTTAACTGACTCTAACTTTATGATTAACAGAACAATGCTTATGGAAGCTTGGAATTCTCCGATGTCTGTTAAAGCATGATTTTTGTAAATGCCAACCAATCAGAAATTTTTCCCTGTAAGTTCCTGGATTTTCTCTACTTAAATTCTGTGAAAAATTCCGTTCGCTGTAACACTTTTGTGAATCCTCACAGAGTGCTGCCTGATCTGGATTGCTTTATTTCATCAATAAAACTCTTTGCTTTAATTTTAACAGAAGCCCCAGTTTGCTCTTTGACATTTCTCAGTGCCAGAAGTGGGATTTCGAAGGTACATTGCCTGCAACAACCCTCCAAGGGCTCAAGGACCAGGCTTCAGTACCAAAGCAGGGCTGTTTGGGCTTACCTCTCTGCAAACTTCTTGGGGGTCGCCTCTTGAGTTTCAAGCTCAGCTTTCTTGTGTTGAGCTCTTCACGAATTATTGAAGGATTCTAGCTTCATTTAGTCCTTGTCTGTTTCATTTTGTCTTGTCTGTTTTCATTCTGTCCCTTGCAAGAGTTTGTTTGCCTCCACAAATGGTGGCAGTGTGAGGCTTTGGTTCTATCTTTTGCAAGAGTTTGTTTGCCTCCACTGGTGGCAATAGTGTGAGGTTCTGGTAAATTACTGTCCTAGAAGTTTTTGAGTTTGTGGAATCTTGAGCTCTATAAGTCACAAAAACAAAGGGCAAAGATGACCAGTAAATGTCAGTAGGGTGGTCACCAGCCATGAAAGATGGTTAAAGACTTCTGTGTCAGAATAAATTGGTTCAGGGGACAGGCCAGAAGGAATAGGCTGCCATCCAGTCACAAGACAACACCCCTGCAGCAAGGCACATATTGGTTTAAACAACACACTGTCCAAACCTCATGGTAGTTCCCATCAGGATTTTACTGAGTCTGAGAACCTAAACTTTGAACAAACTCAAACCTTCTCTGAAAATGGGAAATGCTGTGTCTGGGGGCATTGCAGAGCTCCCTTAGGAGACTACTGCCCAATATATAGACAAGCATTATGGCTCTGCCACTTGCTTTTACCTATCTGTTTGGCATAGTCTCATTAAGGACAGTCTGGAAGAAAAATGTGGCCACTCTGGAGTTCTTTTGAACTTTCTGAATTAAGAAGCTTCTAAGAAACATCAAGAAAGCAGAATTGCTTTCCTGCAGGTTACTGTGTATGAATTAACAAAACAAAAACAGGGAGCTGGAATGAAAAAGCTTTGCTCCTATCTATCCACCCCCTTTATAAATCTGGCCTAGTATGGACAATGAGGGTACTTTCTCATTAGAAAAACTAGTATGTTTAAATAAGAGATTAGGTCTTCAGCTGGCAGAATGAATAAGGTTCAGAAGGAATAAAACCAAACTTTTAACCTAATTCTTAACATCCTTAATAAATAAGGCTGGATTTCCCCTCTACCAGGACACTGGTTTGAGATTCAAAACACTATAAACCAAAAAAAACCCATTTCCATTAAGTCAATTCTCACTCATAGCAACCCTACAGGACAGAATAGAACTTCTCCATAGGATTTCCAAGGAGTGGTTGGTAGATTTAAACTGCCAACCTTTTGGTTAGCAGCTGAGCTCTTCACCACTATGCCACCAGGGCTCCTTAAAACACTATACCCAGAACCCAGTGCCCTACAAGAAGTAATTTACAATTTCAGTGATCACTTTAGGAAAATGAGTTCCCATGTGCATTGCCTTTTCTTCCCCCTGTGGAGCTTTGATGCTCAGGATATGTCAATCTATCTAAAAGATGCACTAAATATTTTACTTAATTGGTATAACAAGACCTTAAAGTAGACCAATTATTTTTAAGTGGCCTCTCTAAAGGATCCTATAAAGTATGCAAAAGACATAGTTATGAAACTATAATGATTCCCTTCCTCCAGATTGTACTATGAAATTGTTGTTGTTGTTAGGTGCCGTTGAGTCAGTTCTGACTCTTAGAGACCCTATGCACAACAGAATAAGACACTGCCTGGTCCTGCATCATCCTCATAATTGTTGCTATGCTTGAGCCCATTGTTACAGCCACAGTGTCAATCCATCTAGTTGAAGGTCTTCCTCTTTTTCACTGACACTCTACTTCACCAAGCATGGCATCCTTCTCCAGGGGCTGATCTCTCCTGATACTATTAAATTAGATTATAATATTTCTGCAAAGAACATACTCTGATTAGTTTAATAATAAATAAGCACTTATAAGTTTAGTAATACTAATATTCCCAGGAATTAATAGAAGTGATTTTGTTCTAACAAAGGTTTTTTATGTTTTGTGTTATGCCAACCTTAAAAGCAGTTTAAAAAAAAAGTTTCTAAGTAGCTTAGGTTATATTATATGAAATGTGTTTTATTTAGGGGGAAAAAAAAACAATAACTTTGTCCTGAAAAGAAGGTTCCTGAAAAATTACAGTGTCTTTTGTCTTTCAAATTACTTAGGTCAGGTCAAACATATGTAAATGAACTGAGGTTGCACAAATTTTCTTGATTATCAGGGAGGGGCTCCACAGAATCTGGCTTCCATGGTCCCACCCTTATGGCTGCAGCTTACCTATCTAGTCCCAGGAGAGCTATTTTGAAACAATTCAGTGGCCTTTTCTTTGAATGATTTTTCAAAAATATAGAATTCAATTTGTAGTAGTTTATTTTTTAAATTCAAGTACTAAAATTTAAAACAAGTTATTTTTAGAAACAGCAACAAAACTATATTGTGGTTTTTCACTGTAACTAACTGCATAATGTAAACCTAATTATTTTATCATGGTTTATATTTTGCATATTTGCTTTATCTTATGCTGCTGATTTTTTTTTACTGAATTTGTGTGATTTTGTTTATCGAAGCAACTACTGTGTAGTGACTTGACTATCATTAGTTATTTAAGATTTTTATAGTTTTTTCTATTAGAATTTATTTCAGATGTTTTGTTCACGATACTGTCCTTCACAATTATGTGCTTATCAATGAAATAACCCCAAAGGAGTGAGTGAAAATAAGCTTTAGCAAGTTATATTCAGGAATAACTACAGTAAATGATGAACATGTTAAGATATCTCCAATATTTGCCAATTGCCATTGCTAATTTAGTTACAACTGGTAGAGTGTCCTACATGAATTTTGTCAAAGTCTTCATCACCTAAATGAGAAAACAACTCAGAGTATGTCTTTTGAAGATGCTGGGCATCTACCACTACCCTTCTATCCTCCAGCCCATCCCACAAAAGTAGCACACAGCCATGTATAGAAAATCGTTTTCTAAGAACTGTTTTTTTACATTAAGCAGAGCAGGCATAAATGGTGGTTATTTAGTCTGAGTCTTTCATTTTTTATACTTGATTTTCAACACAACACACAATGTAGATGTTAAGTACTGAAGAATGGTGCTGCTCCTGGCAAGTGTACTTTAACTGTGTACATTTGATATCTGCTGAATTATTTCTTTATAGATGAATTGTTCCTAAGTAAAATGAAGCCCTGGTGGTGCAGTGGTTAAGCATTCGGCTGCTAACCAAAAAGTTAGTGATTCGAATCTACCAGCCACTCCTTGGAAACCCTATGAGGCAGTTCAACTCTGTCCTATAGGGTCACTATGAGTCAGAATCGACTTGATGGAGATGGATAATAGGAGAAAAAGTCATTGAAGTCTCATTATCTCCGAAATACATTGCCTGTAATGACCTTAGGTACATTTCGTTACCTTTGGAACAGGAGGGATTTCACATAATGAAATGAGAAATGCATACTTATGTCAGTGGCTTGGTTCTAGGCAGAAAACCCATTGAAATGAGTAAGCAATAGGAGTGAAAGCAAATACAGCTGAACATGTGACATCTGAAGGTTTGCTTGGCCTGAATTCACATATGGACTGCAAATGTTAATGTGCAATATTTAAGATTAAAGTATATTAGCCTTTTTATATGTTTTGAAATAACAAATTTTTTTTGATAGTTTAAAGCCATGATTTCCACCTTCTTTTGAAGTTGTTGGTCTTTTTATCCACCTCTTCCCTACTCAAACAACACAACATATTAATTTTTTAGGCCAATTAGGGTTATGAAACTATAACACCACTTGAACTGAGAAACAGGATTGGATCCATGATTTAAGAAAAAAATTGAGCATGAATGTGTTCTTATTTTATATTAGCTTGATAATTAATTAGCTTTATTTTCTCTAAAAAAAAAAATTAGATTATTTCACTATTGCACTTTAACAGCTGGCAGGTTTTCAGAGGATTCCATGTCTTATATTTGATTGTTGATGAGCCATCTCTATTGATAAAGATTTTGGTTAAACAAGGAAAACCAGGTATTCTTATAGTATCATTTGTTGTAAATGTCAGCTGCAACTTGCCAGCCAGCATGTTTTTGTCAAATTCAGAGAAAATAAACTCTTGTTTCTTAATATAGATTAAAATAAACTGTATCCTGAAAACAAAGTCTTTTGTTAAATGTTACATGCCCTAGGTTTTTAAAATACAGTGTCTACATACAACTTTCATTCTTCATTTAAGCCCATTAAACTGAATATATGTATATAAGCATGTATGTGTGTATTAGAAGCTTTTTGAATCTTTAAACCCTCTTAAACATTGTTTTTTGAAATAGTAATTACAAATAAAGTTTCTATCAAGCAGTAACTTCTGTAAAGCCACCTTGCTTATCTTGTAATTTTGGCTTTTCAACTTTATACACAGAAACAGAGCATCTCAACTCTTTCCGTACTGTTTGCTTATGCACCTGTGGCTGCTGTTATTTCCTGATACTCGTTCTTCCTAGTTGGTCAAGGCATGTGTATTCGGTGCAGATTCCTAAGAGAAATGTCAGTTCTTAATGAGAAGGTGACCACACAACCTCTGCTGGATACAGAGAAGCTCAATTGTATGTAAAATATATGGAAGAGATACAAGAGCCTTCCCACAAACAGATATATGCACACCCATGTTTATTGCAGCTCTGTTTACAATAGCAAAAAGCTGGAAGCAACCAAGGTGTCCATCAACGGATGAATGACTAAATAAATTGTGGTATATTCACACAATGGAATACTACGCATCGATAAAGAACAGTGACGAATCCGTGAAACATTTCATAACATGGAGGAACCTGGAAGGCATTATGCTGAGTAAAATTAGTCAGAGGCAAAAGGACAAATATTGTATAAGACCACTATTGTAAGATCTTGAGAAATAGTAAAAACTGAGAAGAACACATACTTTCGTGGTTACGAGGCGGGGAGGGACGGAGGGAGGGAGAGGGTTTTTTATTGATTAATCAGTAGATAAGAACTGCTTTGGGTGAAGGGAAAGACAACACTCAATACATGGAAGGTCAGCTCAATTGGACTGGACCAAAAGCAAAGAAGTTTCCAGGATAAAATGAATGCTTCAAAGGTCAGCAGAGCAGGGGCGGGGGTCTGGGGAACATGGTTTGAGGGGACTTCTAAGTCAATTGGCAAAATAATTCTATTATGAAAACATTCTGCATCCCACTTTGAAATGTGGCGTCTGGGGTCTTAAATGCTAACAAGTGGCCATCTAAGATGCATCAATTGGTCTCAACCCACCTGGAGCAAAGGAAAATGAAGAACACCAAGGCCACACGACAACTAAGAGCCCAAGAGACAGAAAGAGCCACATGAACCAGAGACCTACATCATCCTGAGACCAGAAGAACTAGTTGGTGCCCGGCCACAATCGATGACTGCCCTGTCAGGGAGCACATCAGAGAACTCCTGAGGGAGCAGGAGATCAGTGGGATGCAGACCCCAAATTCTCATAAAAAGACCATACTTAATGGTCTGACTGCGACTAGAGGAATCTCGGCGGCAGTGCTCCCCAGACCTTCTGTTGGCACAGGACAGGAACCATCCCCGAAGACAACTCATCAGACATGAAAGGGACTGGTCAGCGGGGGGGAGAGAGATGTTGATGAAGAGTGAGCTAATTAAATCAGGTGGACACTTGAGAGTGTGTTGGCAACTCTTGTCTGGAGGGGGGATGGGAAGATAGAGAGAGAGGGAAGCTGGCAAAATTGTCACGAAAGGAGAGACTGAAAGGGCTGACTCAATAGGGGGAGAGCAAGTGGGAGAAGGGAGTAAGATGTATGTAAACTTACATGTGACAGACTGATTGGATTTGTAAATGTTCACTTGAAGCTTAATAAAAGTTAATAAAAAAAAATATATATGAAGACTTAACCACTTGGTATTACTTAGGCAAAGGCTTGCACAACATTTTGAGATACACATCTTGATGGCATAGGATAACTCCTGACAAATTTGAAACTTCATAGAATGCCACAGAAGCTTTTTTCCCACCTTGTGAAGGGGAAGATGGAAATACAGTAAAAAGGTTTTTACGTGTTAAGTTATATAAAATATGTTCTCAGAGCAGGAGAAGTGCCTGATTTTTTTTCTGGGTTAAAATTCATATGTCAGTGATGTTAAGTCATAATTTTTTTATTATTGTTATATTTTGCTAATTTAGTTGCAACTTTATTTCTTTTAAATCTGGCATCATCAGAGCCAATGGTTTAACCAAAGAATTCACATCACATACTCATGAAGTTTTTTTTTTTTTGAGACTTGATAATCTTAGTTTATTCTTGGTATACCCTGGTGGCATAGTGGTTAAGTGCTACAGCTGCTAACCAAACGGTCAGCAGTTCAAATCCACCAGGCACTCCTTGGAAACTCTATGGGGCAGTTCTACTCTGAACTATAGGGTTGCTATGGATCGGAATTGACTCGATGGCAACGGGTTTGGGTTTTTTATATCCTGATTATTTAATCTTATGTTTTAGGATTATTATATATTATGTCTAAAGTGCTTTAAAAATAAGGTTGATCATTATATTTGGAGATATTGTGGTCTAAAGTTCTTTTTTGTTTTCAAATTGACTTAATTTGGCTTTGTATTACTTTTATAATATATTCTTATCAAGTCTTTCACTTTTAAGATTATTTTAAGTTAACCATGACCATTTTAAATTTGTCATCTGTAGATAATTTTACTTTGCCTAACCAAAACATTTCAACAGAAATGGACAATGTCAGACTTATGAAGAAAAAAAAAAAAAAATGAAGAGGACTATAATATTTCAAATGAGGATGGCATTGGACTAAATCAAGACTTCCAAAACTCTTTATGGAGAAACTAACAGACTGTTGTTGATCCAGAATTGTATGGAACCAAAACTAACTACATAAGACTGGGTAAACTAAAAGAATTACTATAAAGTTTTTATAAAAATATTGCTGATGTTCAAATTTCTGTTTTCTAAATACAAGGAATCATTTTTATTTTCCTTTCCCTTTTTCAATAAAAGAACTGGTTATTTCCGTGACTAATCACATTATGTTCACTGCAGAATATCCTGTGGATCAAAAGATATATGGCACATGTCAAACTTCAGACTAAATATATTCAGAATGATTTGAACAATTCTGCCCATGGACACCAAGAAATGCAATAGTTCTCCAAAATCAAATGGTCCTCTACATCCTTACTACTGAACAAAGAAGCACCTATGCTATTATTATTAAAACTGATTGTTAATGTTGAGTTTTAATGATACTGTTGCTTCCTGAACTGATATTATTCTCATTTTTTATAATTTTTCTCCTTGTCTCCATTATTATAAAATGCTGCATCTGCCACACTTAATTCCATCTTGAAAGAATATTTTTCACAGGTTAAAGAAGCCTTTGATGACCAGAAATTAGAACCTCAAAATCTGTGTAATATTGCCCCAACTGAAAGGCTTCTTAGAAGCTTGCTAGAAAGGTCCATTCTTGGTCCTTCTTGCTAGCCCATGTACTGCTAAATTGCAGGAAGTTGGGGCTTGGATTCCCCTGTCTCAATAAAAAAAAAAAAAAAACAGATTAAGTGTCCCTGGACTGTTCAGCCTCCTAAAGGACTTAAGCTGCAGTTCAGGCAGAGGCAGTGGACAATCAATCCCAGGATGGTGGAGCAAGACTTTGTGTAACCTGCTGAAGTTTTTGGACTTTGTTTCTTGATTACTGGCATTCTTATGGTGGTTGATTTATGGCATGCTTATTATTTTTTTTTTATAGTGTTATTCCTTGTTTTAATCTTTTATTTTTTTTAATGTAAGTGTTGAAATTGTTGGACTCTGCTTAATATTTATAGACTATGAAATAGTTTCGTTTTACCAACTTGAATTTATTTCCTAATAAGTTTACCGTTATGACTAAAGGAGGTGTTTTGCTTCATCATACATGTTATTTTTTTTATATTTGCTTATTGTATTACTTTGTAGTTAGTATTTTTACACTGTGAAGTCTTTCTTAACTATTCTCTTACTGTATATCGTGACTCTTAATGATGCCTGACATGATAATGCCTTTGTTAGATTAGCTCAATCAGTAGCGAATGCTGGTAATCTGACTGACTGTTAGATTGGCCATCAAATCGCCAAAGCTAGGCATACTAATTCAGGTCCTTTAGTTATGCCTGTATTTAACTTTAGCTCTGTACCTGAGTCAGCTGTAAGCCCTAACATTGCCTTTAAGTAGGCTATATGTGTCAAGTTATGACACCTTTCAGATTTATTGACAGGTCTGCTAGAAAGCTACCTGGCTTCACTACCCCCTGTGTCCAACTCCACTTCTATTATTATTTTTAGTTGGCTACCTACTGAAATTAGTTCTTGGCTACATTCAATTACAAACCAGATTAATTCTCTTAATCATTATAATTATCATTATAGGATTAATCAAATGTTTTATGAAATATTTTTCAAATGCAGATACTCACAATGTGATACTACTTACTGTGCAAAAGACCACGTATTTTGAAGAAAACAGCATTTCCTTAAAAAATAACTTAGCTCTTCACCTTGGCCTGTGTTCCCCCGCCAAGGTTTCCCATGAATTCAACCATGCTCTTTTTTTTTTCTTATACACCCCTTCTTAAAAGATCACAGAAGCAGAGATCCAAGCTATGGTACGGTGGGTGCCTGGCTATCTGCATGATAGTGACCAGGGTCTTGAAGGCTTATGAAGGTAAGTGGCCACCAATAAACAGATGATGCCCAACTATATGTCTGGGGTCTTAAAAGCTTATCTAGAATAGGGAGCCACCTAATAAACACACCATCTATAACCAACGAAAAAGGCCCTTGTAGAAGATGAGTTTCTCCTTTATGGGCTACGTGAGACCTGCTTACCCTGAAGATGAAGCTCCATACATAGTAAGGCAAAGAGTTGGTAAATCCATGCAGAAGAAGGCACTTTTCTAATAATGACCAGCAAATTTCTATAGACATTCTTAATCAAAAAGCTGGTAGGAGGAGAGGGGGGAAGAGAAGCTGTGAAAGAACTTTTTAAAAAATCTAGGTGCATGGCATGAGGAGAGGCTTCTGCCAAAATTGCAGGTTGGACTCCATTTTTGCTCTCTACTGCTTATTCTGAGACATTCAAAAGTCAGCTAGCCAGCATACCCCAGGAAGTCTGCAGCCTCCACTTCTCCCCCTACCTCTCACAGTGTGCTCCCAAGAAGAATAGTCACTCAGGCTGGTCCCCAAAATATCCACAGATTAACAAGATGTTAACTGACTCAGACTTTATGATTAACAAAACAATGTGTATGGGATCTTGAAATTGTCTAGCGTCTGTTAAAGCATGATTTTGTAAATGTCAAACAGTCAGAACTTTTTCCTTGTAAGTTCCTGGATTTTCTGTACTTAAATTCTGTGAAAAATTCTTTCACCGGAGTACTTTCGTGAATCCTCATGGAGTGCTGCCTGATTGGGTTGCTTTGTTCCTTCAATAAAAGTCTTTGCTTTAATTTTAACAGAAACTCCAGTTTGCTCTTTGACAAAAGTTTCATCATCCTTGCTTCTAAGGAGAATTCTGGTTGTATTTCTTCTAAGACTGATTTATTTATTCTACTGGCAATCCACGGTATATGCAATATTCTTTGCCAATACCACAATATGAATGCTTCAGCTCTTCTTCTGTCTTCCTTTTTCATTGTTCAGCTTTTGCATGCATATGAGGCATTGAGAAGACCATGATTGCTTGGGTCAGGTACACCTTAATCATCAAAATGACATCTTTGCTTTTTTAAAACTTTAAAAGAAGTCACATGCAGCAGCTTTGCCCAATGTACTACGTAGTTTGATTTTTTGGCTGCTGCTTCCATGGCATTGATTGTTGACCCAAGTAGAATGAAATCATCAACAACTTCAACTTATTCTCCAACCAAATAATAAAATAAATGAAATAGTGACAAGGGCTATGAATCAATAAAACAGTGCATGTGATGTGCAGGAGAGTGGAGATGCCAGAGACAAGTATATCAAGTAGCTGAGGAAAGTCCTTCTGAAGAGCTGACTTCTGGGATATGAGCTGAGTGCCGAGACTCGACCATTGGGGATTTTTCCAGGCAAAGGGAACAATAGCTGCAAAGGGCCAGAGGCAGAAACTGGACGAGCCTTGGGTGCGTCCCACTGCTTCTGACCACTGAAAGAGTTGCAGGAAAGATGACAAACTTGGGTCTAACACTGAGGTCTGGTGCTTACTTGGAGAACCAGTACCAGTAGCTGTTGAGTTGATTCAGACTCATGGTGACCCCATCTGTGTCGAAGTAGAACTCTCCTCTATAGGTATTTCAATGGATGATTTTTTGGAAGCAGATTGCCAGGTTTTTCTTCGGAGGCATCTCTGTGGTTGAACATGAACCTCCAACCTTTTGGTTAGCAGCAAAGTGTGTTAACCATTTGCACCACCCAGAGAACAGAAGCTGATACCCAACTTTCAGTTCTGAAAAGGTTCATTTCAAGCTTTTGTTTTCACTCACGGGCAGGTTGTTCCCTTTTCAAAGTCTGAGTAAAGGAATCTGAAACACAGCAAAACCACCAAGTTGTACCCTCTAGGTAGAAAACCCCCAAATGTGGCATTTCCATGGAAAATCATAATGAATCATTCTCACTGGTCACCCTGTCTAGGCCTGGCTGGGCAGAGAATAACTTCTGTTTTCCTAAACTTTGTCTTCTTCAGACTTTTTAACAAACCTCTCGATGTTCAGACTCAGGTTAAGAACAAAACCCCAAATTCCGTGAGATTTGCAGGGTTTCAGGTTTCACCAGAAAGGGGTTGCTGCAGCCACTAACCTTTTGTTCTGCAGAGAGCGATTTCTGAAGGACTGCAAAGAAAAATAATCACCCGGTGATTAGGAGGGAAAAGGAGTTCTAAGGGGAGAGACCGCTGGCCCAGGCTTTGTAGGAAGGTGGGGACATGCACAGTGCCAAAACCAAAAACCAAACCTGTGGATGTGGAATCAATTCCAACTCACAGTGACCCTACAGGACAGAGCAGAAATGCCCATAGGGTTTCCAGTCTTTATGAAGCAGACTGCCACATCTTTCTTTCTTGAACGGGCTGGTGGGTTCCATCTGCGCATCTTTTTTGGTTAAGCAGCTCGGGGCTTAACTGCCCTACCCGGGCATACCCCCCAAATTAAAATTCTCCTTTCCCTAATCGTTCTCAACTACAACGGCAACAATGGTTATCATTTATTTGCATGTTTGTAATGCGTCAGTCATTGTCTAAATACTTGGTCACCCCATCTCACGTTTGAGGACACTGAGGCTCAGAGACGTTAAGAAACTTGTCCAAGGCAAACAAAAACAAAACCCACTGTCACCGAGTCGATTCCGACTCAAAGCGAGCCTATAGGACAGAGTAGAACTGCCCGGTAAAACTTCCAAGGAGCAGCTGGTGTATTCGAACTGCCGACCTTTTGGTTAGCAGCCATAGCTCGCGGTAGCTCTGAACCACTGCGCCACCAGTAACACAGTTAGAAAAAGGCAAAGGCCAGATTCCAATCCAGGTTGTGGAGTCTTGTGTCCATACTATTAACCACTATCCTATCCTGACCTGGAAAGGCCCTGTCCCCCTTCGCATTGGGCAAAAATGAGGAAATTAGGAGAGAGGAAGCGGCGAAAGGAGGCTGATAGATGTAATCATTTTTTAATTGAAAGTCGGGGTGAAGGAGAGGGGATTGCAAGTCCAGCCTCTGAGTGAAGGGAGAGGGGTCGAGACATTTTCCGGGGTCCCGGGCCTTACAACGGCCCTTCCCAAGGCCAAGGCTGTATCTGGATAAACCCCACCCCGCCCACCTCTGCGCGAGGAGATGGCGGGCCCGCGGCCCGTGGGGCCGAGGACGGTGGGCGTCCCACCCCGCCCAGTGCGCCCCCGGTGCCCGCCGCGCCCCGCCTCCGTGCCGGCGGCCCAAGGGTTAAGGCAGGCGGGCGCCCCCCGCCGCGGCGCGCCGCCGGCCGGGAATGCTTAGTCAGGATTCCGATTTCCTGTCGAAGTGTTTGGATTTCCTGGAGCCCGCGCCCTCCGCGCCGCGCGGGATCGTCCGAGCCGCCGCGCGTCCTGCGGCCTCCCGCCCCTCCGCACATGGTCGCCCGCCTCTTCTGCGCCGCGCTCGGTCCCGCGCCTGGCCGCCGCCGCCGCGGGCGGGCACTCTGCGCTCGGGAAGCCCCCGGCCCCGCGCCTCCCGCCCCGCGGGTTTCCACAGCTGCCTTCCTCTTTCAGCTCCGGGAGCCGCGAACGCCCGGCGGAGGGGTGCCGGGGCGCGGGCGCCCGCCATGGAATAATGCCCAGCGGCCCGACGGTCCCGGTGAGTGGCGGGCGCCCGGGCGGGCTCAGCGGGACCAGGCGGGGGTCGTCCTGCGCCCCCTCCCCGGCCCCCAGCACGGAGCGGTTCCGGGACCCTGAGCCTGGCGAGCCTGGGTTCCATTTCCAGCAGGGCACTCCCTCGGCGGGAAGGGGGCACTCTGGGATCTGGGGGGGCGCGGGCGCCAGATGGGCTCCGCAGAGCCGGGCGAGGCCGAGCAGAGCCTCTGCGTCCCCTTCCCGCAGGGGGCCCAGGCGGCGCGCCTGGCGGCCCCCGCTCACAAAAGCACCGAGGTGGGGCGGGTGAGGCCACTCGGGCCATTCTGCGCCCCCCTCCCGATGTGGTGACGGGACTGCGCGCCCCGGGCCAAGGCGCGGAGGCGCGGGCGCTGGCCGCTGCATTGTCTCCCTGGCGCGGTGGAGGAAAGTTCCCCGCGGTTCCTGGGAGGGCCGGCCCGGCCACCGCCTGCAGCCCCCGGCCCCCGACTCCCGCCCGGGCACTACGCTGCCAGGCAGGCCCCAGGCCACTTGCTTAAAGCAAATGAGACGAAATGAAATGGGAAAAACCCCACTTGGGGCTTGGCGTTTGCTCAGGGAAGACAAGGGAAGTGGCTTGTGTTTTACCCTTTGTACCGTTTTGGGGACCTGCTGCGTTTTCTGAGAGACGTGAAGTTTAAAAGAAAAAAGCAACTCGCTGGTGCCCGGCCTTCTGCGGTTTCGTACCTCCTGAGAGTTAATCTCGGGCACTCCTTAAGCGGTTTCCTTTAATAATTTCTTTTTCCACTAGCTCAGGGAGACGGACAGCCAACTCCAGACCATGGATAAGTTGATCTCAGTTTTACCTATACTAATCAGAAGGAATAAGAACTTTCTCCACCATGTATCCTTATAACTGGTCTGATTGTCTTAGCATAATTGATGCCAGTCAGTGGGATGGCAGCCAGGGACGGATTGCTGAGTAATGTTTTGGAACTGTAAAATTTAACTCAGTTTTCAGGCCTGTTTTATTTCTTTTGCAACCTGCATCCCAAGACCTTTCCGTTTCGCAATTGGAGGCCCACGGTATAGCATCCAGAAGATCCAGGCCTTCTGGGAACATCCAGCCTCAACAGTTTAGAGAGAAAAAAGGATTTTAGAGGAAGTCTGGCCCAGCCTCTTCTTGCACAGAGGAGGGGCCCTGTGACTTGCCTAAGGATGCACAGCCAGCTGGTGGCAGGACCAGGAATAGTCTTCAAGTCTGGAGACTCCCAGGGTTGTATTCTTTCCAGTAGGGCAGATTATGGTCTGTCAGCCCCAGAGTGGGCTTTCGAAATCTGTCTTATTTGCATCATAAGCTTTATGGCTTTAGTGCCTTCTCTTGTTTCGTCTTACCTGTTCTTGCTGCTATTTTCCAAATATGCAGTTATCTCAGACTGCGTATTTTGAGATAGGTTGTTAAAAATTCTCTAAACCTTCCTGTTCTGAGATTCAGCACTAAATGGATTTGAAATGTACAATGCGTGGCTTATTATATGGAGATTATGGGAACTCCCGAGTCCAAAAAAAGGCAGTATCTTTGCACATAGTGTACAATGTGATGTTCTCTAGACTTGATTTTCAGCCCTCCTGTTTCTTGCGAGCTAAGCAGTCCGTCTATTCTCCCCATGAGAGCTCTGAGTGGCTGGTTTTTCATTTTCAGTATGTGATAATGTTGGAGAGAAAGGACTTTTTTGAGAACTTGGCATTTGGTGAAGGAAACTGAAATTCCCTGCACTTCCCCAGTCCTCATCACCCACAGTAAGTCAGAGTTTCACAATCAGTCCGAGACTTTGGCCCCCAAAATGGATGTGTGTGTTCAAATCAGACCCTCCCTCATGAGGACCCCTTGCAGCTGGCACCCCTGCACTGTGTCCAGGTGGCTGAGGTCTGGAGGACAGAAGGAAGTACGTGTTACCTAGGATGACGTTGTTGCTAATTTTTCCCGCCGGATTCTCAGCTGTATTTGACTGAATCCTGCTGCCTTGTCCTCATTATTCCCTCCTGTGTTTCCTCGACTCACTTCTTGCACAGCCACTGTATCTGGCGTGGGCTGGGGAAGAAGTCCTTTCTAGGGTTTGCACAAATGATCACCGCCTAAGCAGTGACATCATCAGGGGGTTGTGGCGGGTGCAGACCACACCAGGTGACACTGTCAGAGGGGGTGACACCCAAATGACTTTCTGTGAAATTTTTGTGCAGTGTTTCAGCATGAATTTATTATTTTTAATAAAAGTATCCCTGTAGTTAGTTAGAACAACAAAAACATTTTTCATAAGCCCAGCTTATGTGTATCAATATACCCACAAGGCTAAAACTTTCTGAATCTCCTAATGCGCTCTGGTTGGATCTGTCATTATTACCCAATTACAATGACACTTTGAATCACGTGTTTTCATCTGCACGCACTCCAAGCACGCACTCTTGCTGCTGGTGTTTTTTTAGCTGCTGATTTTGTCAAATTTTCTGGTGTTTTAGTTACAATATTGTGATAATTAGTATGGGATGGGGGGACACCATGAGTTACCGCACTGCACTGGGTGATACCAACCCTAGTGATGATGATGGGTACATTTATTCAGCGCTTGCCATATGCCCCAGACCTGTTACTTCCTAAGAAGTCCCAAGGAAGAGAGAGAACCCATTTGGGAGTTCCATTTGTGCCCAGAAGAGCCTGCACTTCTCAGAATCACCTGGAATTCAGAGTTCTTTCATTCATTCTTCCACAAACATTTGCTAAGTGCAACCCCTCCCATGGGAGGTACCAGTCATGCAAAGATGAATTTGTTGTGGACCGTTGAGTCAGTTCCGACCCACAGTGCCCCCATGTGACAGAATAGAACTGCCTCATAGGGTTTCCTAGGTTGTAATCCTCATGGGAACAGATCACCAGGTCTTTTCTCCCACACGTAGGAACTGCTGATGTTTCAGTTCACCACCAACCTTTCAGTTTGCCACTAAGTGCTTAACCTTTGCGTACCCGCTTTTCGGGGCCTTCTGTTTCCAGCCTCCTCTTTCATTGTCAGCCTCACACTCTCTCAATTCATCCATTCAGCCACCATTTACTGAGTTCCCTCTGTATGCTAAGTGCATTGTGTGAAATACTTGTGAATGCAGTGATGAACAATGTAGAAATGGTCCCCGCCCCCACGGAGCTCCTTCCAGTGGGGGAGCTAGGCAAAAGCAAAGAAGCAGATAACTTCTAAAATTGAATATTGTGATACTTATAATCAAGGACACAAGAAAAGACTGAAATAATGACCAAAGGTGGGGTCAGAGGCCCTAGTTTTGCTGGGGAAAGGCCTTTCTGATCTAAATATTGCGAAGGAACCAACCAGACAGAGAGGTTGCAGAGGAGGGCCTTCCAGGCAGAGGGATCTGAATGTGCAGTCCTCTAAGCACAGAGGATATTGATGTGTTCCAGGGAGAGGGAGGGAAATCAGAGGGCTAGAAGGTTGGGAGTTATGGGGAGACTGGCATGGGTGAGGTTTGAGAGGCAGGCAGGGGCCGCTTCACACAGAGCATTTGAGGCCATGCTGGGGAGGTCTCCCCATGAAGTACAAAGGGGAGCCATTGGCATTCTTAGGAGAGATAACAGGATCTGATTTACATTTTTAAGAGGCCATGTTGACTGCATTTTGAAGTGTGCGTTGTAGGGGTAAAGAGGGAAAGCAGGGAGACTAGTTAGAGGCCATTGTCATAATCCAGGAGAGAGATGATGGTAGGTGTCTTAGTTACTTAGTGGCGCTGTAACAAAAAATACTATAAGTGGGTGACTTTAAAGAACCGAAATTTATTTTCTCACAGTTCTGAAGACTAAAAGTCCAAATCAGGATCTTGGCCGTATTGATTGCTTCTGTGGCCCTCTCTCCTAGTTTCTGGTGTCTGCCAGCACTCCTTGGTGTTCCTTTGCTTGTAGATAGGCCCTCATATGGCATCTGCCTTCCCCGTGTGTATCTTTGTGTCTATTCTGCTCTTTTTGTAAGACACCTCTTAGAAGTGATGAGGTTTAGGACCCACCCTACTTTGACATGACCTTAGCAAAAGAAAGCCCCTATTCCTGAACAGGGTCACATTCACCTACAGGGTTTAGGACTTCACCATAACTTTTGCGGGGGGCGGGGGAGGTAACAGTAGCTTAGACCAGGGTAGTAGCAGTGAAGGTGGAAAGAAGTGGATTGTTCCTAGTTAGATCTTGGAGGTAGAGTTGATGGGATTTGGTGATGGATTAAGTGGGAGTGAGGCAAAGGGAGAAGTCAAGGATAACTCCTAGGGTTCTGGCTAGGTGCGTGGTGGTACCATTTTGGGAGACAGGGAAGGCTATGGGAGGAATACATTTGTGAAGAAAATCAAGAATTCTATGCTGTCTAGGAGTCCCTGGGAGGTACAAATGGTTAATGGGCTTGGCTGCTAACTGAAATGTTGGAGGTTCAAGTCCACCCAGAGGCACCTTGGAAAAAAGCCCTAGTGATCTACTTCCAAACAATCAGCCATTGAAAACCCTGGGGAGTGAAGTTCTATTCTGATACGCATAGGTTCACCATGAGTCAGAATTGACTTGATGGCAACTGGTCCACTGGCATATTCAAAACAAAAACCAAACCCGTTGCTGTGGAGTTGATTCCAGCTCACAGCAACCCTATAGGACAGGGTAGAACTGCCCCACAGGAGTTTCCAGGGAGTGGCTGGTGGACTCAACTCCCAACCTTTTGGTTAGCAGCTGTAGCTCTTAACCACTGCATCACCAGGGCGTCACTGGTATATTGGCCATGCTAAAATTAGAGGTAGCTACGTGGATATTTCAGGAAGGCATACCCAGAAGGGTTATGGGCTAGAGACATTAATATGGAAATGGTCAGCCTGAAACTGAACCGCCAGAGTGCTATTGTTGCCAGTACCCGTTCTGATGGTTCATTTCTCTGAGCTCTAGGTTATCATCTGCCCCCTGCCTGGATGCTGTTCTGCCCTCCCAGGCTAGCTCGTGGGCATCTTTTAAATGTCTTTGTGTCTTTATCTCCCTAAAGATGCCTTTAACTCCCTCCCCCACATTCAGATCATACGGTTTACCTTCACCATAATGTTTAATTGAAGTTATCCTTTTATAGTTTAAGTTTATATAGTATCATATATATGAGGATATTTGGTGGTGCAGTGGTTAAGAGTTCGGCTGCTAACCAAAAGTTCGGCAGTTCAAATCTACCAGACCCTCCTTGGAAACCCTATGGGGCAGTTCTCTGTTCCGTTGGTCGCTATGAGTTGGAATCGACTCGACGGCAGCGAGTTTGTACATATATGAAAAACTTGGTGCAGGCCCTGGCACACTGTAAGTGCCCAACAAATGTTAGCCATTATTGTTAGTGATGGGGGAATGGTAGACAGGCATATAAATAAAAATTACATTAGGATAAGTGGTATGTATGATAGCATATTAGTTTCCTACTGCTGCTGTAACAAATTACCACAAATTTAGTGGCTTAAACAACACAAGTTTATTTTCTTACAGCTCTGGAGGTCAGAAGTCTGACGAGGGCCTCGGGGCTACAGTCGAGGTGTCAGTAGGGCTGCATTCCTTCAGGAGGCTCTAGGGAAGAACCTCTGTCCTTGCCTTTTCCAGCTTTTAGAGGCCCCCTTGATTTGTAGCCCCTTACTATCTTCAGGGAGTCCCTGGGTGGTGCAAACAGCTGCTGTCTTAGTTTTCTAGTGTTGCTGTGACAGAAATACCACAAGTGGATGGCTTCAACAAACAGAAGTTTATTTTCTCATAGTCTTTAGTAGGCTAGAAGTCCAAATTCAGGGCATCAGCTCTAGGGGAAGGCATTCTTTCTCTTTTGGCTCTGGAGGAAAGTCCTTGTCATCAATCTTCCCCTGGACTAGGAGCTTCTCAGCACAGGGACCCTGGGCCCAAAGGACGCGCTGCTCCTGACATTTTCTTCTTGGTGGTAATGAGGTCCCCATGTCTCTCTGCTTGCTTCTCTCCTTTGTATCTCAAAAGAGATTGATTTAAGACACAACCTGATCTTGTAGATTGAGTCCTGCCTCGTTAACATAACTGCTGCTAATCCCATGTCATTAACATCATAGAGGTAGGATTTACAACACATGGGAAAGTCATGTCAGATGACAAAATGGTGGACAATCACACAATGCTAGGAATCATGACCTAGCCAAGATGACACACACTTTTCAGGGGCACAATTCAGCTAACTGAAAGGCTGCAGGTTTGAGTCTACCCAGAGGCTCCTCAGAAGAAAGGCCTGGCAATCTACTTCCAAAAAGTCAGCCGTGGAAAACCCTGTGGAACACAGTTCTACTCTGACACACATGGGGTCACCATGAGTTAGAATCGACTCCGTAGCAAATGGTGGTGGAGGTGGTCCATCTTCAGAGCCAGCAACATAGGAGGCTTGTCACGTCTTTGTCAGTCCTTGTCACGTCTCATCTCTCTGATTTTCCTTCTGCCTCCCTCTTTCAGTTGTAGGAACCTGTGTCATTACATCGGGCCCACTCAGATAATCCAGGAGCATTTTCCGTTTTCAAGGTCAGCTGATTAGGACCTTAATTCCACCTATAACCTCCATTCCCCTTTGTCGTGTAACCTGACATATTCACAGATCATGGGGATTAGGACGTGGACATCTTTGGGGGGCTGTTATTCTGCCTACCACAGATGGCAGATGAGGATGTGATGGGAGCCCTGGGGGAGAGGCTCCTCACCTGGTGGGGGAGGGAGGATCAGGGAAAATCTTCCATGGGTGGGAGTCAGTCTCCATTGTGTCCTCACTGCCCACCCACCAGGACCATTCCTCGGTGCCTTCCTTCCTTGAAGCTCTTCTCTGAGCTGGGCTTTCTGCGGGGAGCTGGAGTTGAAGACTCACCTCACTGTGTGTTCTTCAGGCTGCAGCTGAACACTCTCAACCCTGGGACGCTAGCTGTTCTAACCCCCCCATGAATAAATTACATTTATCAACCACAAAACCCCTCTACTAGCCCACCCCCCTCTCATCCATTCCCAGGAAGGGCTGGAGAGGGTGAGGGGTCGGAACTCTGGTTTGAAGTCTGTTATCGCGTGCGGTCGACTCTATATGACAGAGTGGAACTGCCCCATAGGGTTTCCTATGCTGTGGTCTTTACAGGAACAGATCACCAGGACTTTCTCCCACGGAGCTGCTGGGTGAGTTTGAACCACCAGCCTTTCAGATAGCAGCTGAGCGCTTAGCTGTTGCACCACCAGGCCTCATGGTTCGGAGTCTACTGTGGTCGATTTCCCAGCACAGCCATGAATCTCAACACGTGTGCCTTCTGTGCAGCCTAGAACTCGAGTTCCAAAGCCACCGCTAGTGTCCCTAACCACAGCCAGCCCTGTTCCAGGGGCAGGCCATTGGCCATATGAGAGGTCAGGCAAGAGCTGTGTAGCCAGACCAGGACAAATCCACCTGAACCATTAGGGGAAAACATAACTGGAAGGCAGAGTGTGGTGGAGTGTGGGCGGGGCCGTCTTCTGAGAGTGAGGGAACCATTCTATGATGTGTTGTTCAGCCATGCCACTGTGAGTGGGTAATTAAGACCATATTTCTAAAGCCCTCTTAGTCGTTTGAAGGAAATGGGCTCCTGTCCCAGATACTCCCCGGAAGTGGACGCTTTCCCAAGACCCTTGTGAGGCCGCATGAGCTCTGTGGCCACCAGCATGCTGGGATGCGAAGGGGCAGAGGTTGTTAGCCGCTTGGGATTTCCCTGCTGCCCTTTTGGTTTACATCCCCTGGAAACGCCGTGGACTAGCTCGCCTTGGAATATTTTTGGCATTTCCTCTTCCTCCACCGCCCTGAGTCAGGAAGTGCGAAGGTGCACAGAGTTAGGAAAACAAGAAAAGTTGGTAAGCGATGTCCTTTCAGTGGAGGGGTCCTGTCTTAGTCATCTAGTGCTGCTACAACAGAAATGCCACAAGTGGATAGCTTCAACAAAGAGAAGTTGACTCTCTCACAGTCTAGTAGGCTGCAAGTCCAAATTCAGGGCATTGGCTGCAGGGGAGGGCTTTCTCTGTCAGCTCTGGCATGAATCTTCCCCTGGACTAGGAGCTTTTCTGTGCAAGAACCTTAGGTCCAAAGACAGGATCTGCTCGTGGCACTACTTTCTTGGTGATATGAGATCCCTACTCTCTGCTCACTTGTTTTTTCTTTTATATCTTAAGGGATACAAGGTGGTGCAGGCCACACCCCAGGGAAACTCCCTTTACATTGGGTCAGGGATGTGACCTGGGTAAGGGTGTTTCATCCCACCCTAATCCTCTTTAACATAATCTAATCCTGCCTCCATAACCACAGGCAGAGATTAGGATTTACAACACATAGGAAGATTATGTCATTCATGAAATGGAGGACAGTCACACAATGCTGGGAATCATGGCCTAACCAAGTTGACATATTTTTGGGGGACACAATTCATCCATGACAGGACCCAGTTGGAGACTGGTTTGGGATAAAGAAAAATGTACATCAGTGCTACTGCCAGATGCAGCAGGAGCTATGAAAAACCAAGCCTGTGTGGATCCCCCGTGGGCAGGACAGGCAGAAGAGCAGCCAGCCTGAACACCCACCTGTTCTTTGGTTCTGGGAGGTGATTGCAATTCCCTCGTCAAGGCTAGTCAAGAATTTACAGTCAAAGCTACTGCGTTTGTAAAGCTTTACCTGTGTGTAATAACAACAGCAACAAAAAACCCAAACCCATTGCCACTGAGTCGATTCCGACTCATGGCAACCCCATGTGTTACAGAGTAGAGCTGCTCAACAGGGTTCTCTTGGCTGTAATCCTTATAGAAGCAGATCACTAGGCCATTTTTTCATGGTGCCGCTGGTTGTGTTTGAATTGCTAACCTTTTGATTAATTGTTTTTAGTTGCCATTGAGACAGTTCCAGCTCTTCAACTCACTAGCCAGTTCCGACTCTTCGAATTCATATAGCCAAGTACAAATCCTTTGTGCCACCCTGGGACCTCTCTGTTACAATCCTGTGTTCCTATTTCATTGTATCTACATAATTATCCATTCCAGTAAATACAAAAAGGGTGTTCTGCCCTGTCTTTGTAATTTTTCTCCTGTGAGCTCTGTGACCTTGAGTATGACTCAGTGGAATGGACGGGAACCAGAAGACTCAGGGGTCTGCTACACTGACTATCTCGTCATGTGGCATTTCACATTTACAACAACAGGAAAAAATCTACTATCCAACTCTTTTGTGCATTAACGATGTACGTCTGGCAGTAATGCTGAGGTGGGAGGTGAGAGTAATGCTGGCTTTGATGTTAAGTTTATGTATCAGTTCTCCATGGTTTGGTAGTTATGTAATGATACAATTTGGCATTTTTGTAATGATGTGACTTGGCAGTTACGTAACAATGTAGTCATCCTCCATTTGTGATCTGACGTGATCATCCTCCATTTTTGTGTAATGCTGATTTCACATAACAACCTGGTCTTTGGAACCTAACCATGTCGGTAAGTGAGGAGAGGGTGTGCTGACCACAATTGAGAGTGAGTTTCTTCCTTTTCTACCCTTCCTTCTGTGGTTGCACTTACTATACTGTCTTAACTGAGTTAATGGAGGTGAAGTACCTGCAGAAGTTTCCATAAGTGGTTGCCATTAGTATAGCTCTCGTCTTTGGCAATATGTGTACTCGTACGCTTGCCTCACCTGTCAGACTGAGCATCTTGAAGGGGGGAACTGCATCTTATTCTTCTTGTTCCCATTCTGTCCAAACTTGTCGCCGTTGATTCTGACTCCTGATGACCCCATGTGTTACAGAGTAGACCTGCTCCACAGGGTTTCCTTGGCTGTACTCTTTGTGAAAGCAAATCGTTAGGCCTTTCTTCCATGGTGCCGGTAGATGGGTTCAAACCACCAACCTTTAGGTTAGTGGTCAAGCACAAACTCTTCCTGCCACCCAAGGACCATATGCCCAGCACAGCACCTGGCAAATGATCAGCTCTGAACAGGGGAGGCTGGGGCAGGTACATGGGCTTGAGTTGCTCTGCTGTGTTACTACATTTTTTGAATTTTCTCATCACTGAGTTTTTAATTTGAACAACTATACATTTTACATCTAGAAGTTCTCTTTGGGTCAATTTCAGATCAGTCTTATCTTGTTTATTTGGGTCCTGTTCTTCTACCAGGGTTCCTTCTCCTTAGTACATGTTTTTGTTTTAAACATAGTCATGTTATATTCTCTTTCAGGTTGTCCAGTTATTAATTCAAGGGGTGCCAGTTCTCACATTTGTTGCATCTTCTGGTTGGGGGCATGGTGGTTGGTGAGAGTCTTACCTAACTTGGGTAGCAGACATGTCTGTACAGAGTGATTGTATGCTTCTGCTGAGGACCCGAGGGTTTCCAAGGGTTCCTGAGGATTTCCTGGGCCCTGGAAAAGTTTATGTGTTAGCTTCTGGGTCCAGGGTTTCCTCACCGACTAGTGGTGTATATTCGCCTCTGCATCTACACCTGGGCGTTTAAAGTTTTCACAGGACCTGTTTTCCCCGCTAAGATCCTGAGGTGGATATAGCTTTCTAGCCAATTCTGCAGACTCGTGGGAAGAATAGTTTAGGTTCTCTTTTTAGGGAAGGCTTTGGTCCCTTTGGAGCCCTGGTGGTGCAGTGGTTATGAGCTATGGCAAACTATGGCTGCCACCCAGAAGGTTGGTGGTTTGAATTTACCAGCTACTCCTTGGAAACCCTATGGGGCAGTTCACCTCTGTTCTATAGGGTCGCTATGAGTTAGGATCAATATGACGGCAACGGGTTTGGTTTTGGGTTGGTTGGTCCCTTTGGAGCCGTGGTGGCACAGTGGTTAAGAGCTCGGCTGCTAATCAAAAGGTTGGCAGTTAGGATCCACCAGCCACTCCTTGGAAACCCCATGGGACAGTTCTACACTGTTCTATATGGTCACTGTGAGTCAGAATTGACTTGATAGCAACAGGTTTTTTTTTGGGAGGGTGGGTTTGGTCCCTTGGAAGGCCCTAGCTTTGTAGAGGGGTCTCAGCTGCCCTGTGGTCTTGATAGGCACCTAGTTGAAACCAACCAACTTAATATATTCAGTCTCCTTTTCCAGGCCAGAAAAAGAAAGAACGTATTTCCAAAAATGTAAAAATTGCCATTTGGAAAAGAAAACCAGGATGTATATCAGAACATTAGCAGTAAAAAGATGTAACTCAGATCAGCAAGCACTTCTTGAGCACCTCCTGTGTGCTGGCCTGCTGCAGGCAGCCTGCAGAACAAGGTTGGGGGAGAGAGCTGACCTCAAAGTGCCTTGTTCAACTTGGTAATCCCAGCATCCAGCACTGTGCCTGGTACCAGTAACTAGTTGCTGTCCAGTTGATTCAGAGTCCTGGTGACCCCACCTGTGTCACAGTAGAACTGCGCTCTGTAGGGTTTCCAGTAGCTGAATTTTTGGAAGTAGATCACCAGGACTTCTGTGAACTGCCAGTCTTTTGGTTAGCAGCTGTGTGTGTTAACCGTTTGTGCCCCCAGGGACTCCATGCCTGATACAGACAAGATGTGAAGGAAGGAAGGAAGGAAGGAGATTTATCTGGTTGAAGGAGACAACAATTGGCCCCTCTAAAGGGGTGATGGCTTTTATCCTGACTGTCCCCTCCACAGGTTATGTGAGATGATGAGTATGTGTGTTGCGGGGGAACCTGAGGAGGACCTCAGATGTGCAAGTGTCTTTCTTGTCTTTAAGGCCAGTGGGACAACATGGCTTCCAGTGGACACTTGCCTTGGGGACTCCCTCCGCCTCTTCTCATAACCACCATGGGCACTGGGTTTCCAGGATAGGGCCATAGCATTTTGGGAACCCCAAAGCTTGTACAAACTAAGCAATTGTTCTTTGGTGTGTGGTCAGTAGTTAGGCACTGGGGAGCTGAGCTAGCTGCCAACCCAGTGATGTTCTTTCCCCCAGCAGCCCACTGGACCCCACAAAAGAGGGCGGAGCTGCAGGTGAGACACATTGGGGGATGGAACGTACACATACATAGTTCTGTCTTCCTATCACTGACCCGCTGTTCCCGGAGCTGGCTGCTCTGAGGGGTGGCTCTCATGATCTCTCTGGTGGTCTGTCCTTTGGCCAGGTCACTCTTCTTGTCTGAGGTGATTTGGAGGGTGGATGATAGGAGCACTGGTCGTAATGTAATGGGAGAACCACTGGACTTGGTATTATGGTGGCTAATTATAATATTAATGATGGCTAAAATTTATTGCCCATTATTGCACATCAAGCACCGTCCTAAACACTTTTCCTGTGTGAGCTCAATTAACGCTCATACTAACCTTTCAAAATAGGTGCTATTATGTCTTCATTTTATACATGAACTGAGATACGCAGAGACTATCTAACTTCCCCAGGGTCATACAGCTAGCAAGTAGCAAGATTTTAAGCCGGGTGATTTCTGTTCAATGCCCACATGCTTAACTGTGATGCAGTATTGCCTCTAAAGACTTGAATTGCATGCCCTGATTCCTCACGTAGCCTTAGGAGAGTCTGCCCTTTGCCTTTCTCCTAGGCTCTTTGAGCTTCAGTTTTCCCTTCTGTTAATTGATTTTTTATTTTCCTTATTTTAAGGTGTCAAATAAAGCAGTATATAAGGAAAGTGGCTAAGACTGTGCTTGACACATAACTGGCACTAAACCAAAATGAGTAGGTTCTCAAAGTAGCCGAGAATTTCATTCACAGTATCAATAGGGAGGGGATTTTTCATTCCGCAAGCTTTTTTGGCGTCTCCTACTGTGTGCCAGACACATAGGATACAAGGAAGAAAAGTCAAAGCCCATGCCCTGGAGTACCTTACAGGTAAGTAGAAGAGGAGGATGTATAAGGGTTTATAATTTTGAACCAGTGTCAGCCCACACCATAGGAAAGTTACAGAGGACTAGCCGTGAGTGCGCAGGGAGGGAGAGAATCATTGCAGGTTGGTGGTCAGAGAAAAGGCTTTGCAAAAGAGGTGGTACCTGAGCTTACTGTTATGGGACAGGCAATGTCTTAGTTTCCCAAGGCTGCCGTAAGAAAACACCACAAACCAGGTGGCTTCTCAGAACAGAAGTTTATTATTTTTCTGTTCTGGAGGCTGGGAGTGTAAAACCAGGGTGTCAGCACTGTCGATTTCTTTTGAGGGCTCTTGGGAGAATCACTTCCGTGCCCCTCTCTTAGCTTCTCGTGGTGACTGGCCAGCCTTGGCTTGAAGCTGCGGAGTGTCGTGACCTCCTTCCTCTGTCTCCCTGTCTTTGTGCATCTTTTCCTCTTTCATAAAGACACCTCTCATATAGAATTGGAAACCACCCTACTCCAGTATGACCTCATGTTAACGTCACTGGTAATACCTTCAAAGACCGTGTTTCCGAATGGGGTCACATTCACAGGTACAGGGGTTAGGACTTCAGCATAGCTTTCTGGGAAGACACAACTCAATCCACAACAGGATTTTAGTAATGGCGAGAGTGGGGCAGGATACCCAAGGCTGAGAATAGCTGGATCAAAGTCCTTGTGGTAGGAAGGTGCTGGTTATTTTTGTGGAGACCCAAGGGAAACATTTGTCCAGGGAGAAAGGTGAAGCTCTTAGTTAAAGTAAAACAGCACTTTGGGTTGCTTTTTGGGACACAGGCGTCCCTACGTTTCCTGTCCTCCCCACCCCCCCCACCAGTAGAACTCCTGATCTAGAAGAGCAAACTGTGGTGTTGTTTATAGACCTTCCCATAATAGCCGTTAGCAGATTTCCTCTCCTAGGACAGTGACTTCCTCAGACCTAAAATAGAACAGCAGGAGGATAGAGATGTGGGATATTTTCAGATTATACTGTTTAGAGGTATACTTGGGAGGTGACAAGGTGTAGCAGACACTGCTCTTCACTTACCCAGCAGCCCTTTCCCCCCATTGCTTGCTGACAAGACATTGCTCTTCTTCAGAAGTCCATTTTCCAGGGGGCGTCAGGGGAGGTGAGTTCCAGCCCCAGGGGTCAGTCTCTGTAGTTCTTTTCTTTTGGGTTTAGGCCTGGGCATGTGGCACAACTCCTGCCAGTGAGATGTAAGGGAAAGTTTGATCAGGGGCTTTGGGAAAATGTTTTCCTCCTTCTTAAAAAAAAAAAAAGAGAGACATTTAGGAAGAAACAGCCTCTCTTCTGTGATGGTAGGGTTGGCATGTGATACCTGGAGCTATGGTAGCCATCATGGAACCATGAAGGGAACCTGGCTTTGGGAGAATATACTAAGGATGGCAGAGCAGAAAGATGGAAGGAATGAGACACTGAACATCCTACCTTTAGATTATTTTGAGTTGGGTTTTCTGTTATTTGTTGGTGAGGCTGAGACATGTCTATGTTTGCAAGATTGTGACTTCGTCTAGCTCCTGTCTTACCAGTCTGTGGATCCCCTAGAGTGGATGTGGGAGTTCCCACTTCCCTGGAAGATGGGGTGAGGAAGACACAAGTCTATCTGCTCTTTTCTCGCTTGTCATCTCCTTTCACAACCTTTACACTTCAGTTCCTGTTTCAGTGGCACAAGAAATGGCGATATGATTGGGTTTTCCTGGTGTCCTTGCTTCCTAGAACTGAGCGGTAAGAAGAGAAGTTCTTGGTGCCTGATGTCCATTCACTGTCTCTCTTGCCCATATCTCAAACCAAACCAATTCTGTCTTTACCCACAGAAGGAAATAAACCTGTTCCAGCACCTCCAGGCCAGCCCCTCTTGGTTGTTCCCACAGCCCCTGCTTTAGGCCAGGCCTCCATGCCATCTCCCCTGGACCATGTAATCCCTTCCTAACTCATTGCCCCTCCACCCTCAGTCTGTCCTCCAAGCTGATGCCAGGAGAATGTCCATAAAACATCACATGGGATCTGCCCAGCTTCCTGCTTAACAAACCTTAGTGTCCATCTCCTAGCTCAGGCGGTCTGGTAAGGAGGAAAGCAGCCGCTCAGACCCGGGTCAGCTCTAGCTCTCTGCTTGCTCACTGAGTGCCTTTGGACAAGGTGCTTAACTACCAGAGGCTCAGTTTCCTCGACTGTGAAATGGGGATGACCTGCGTTACTGAGTGATGGGTGAGTAAGAAAACATGAAAGTGCGTGCTTAAAACAAACGGGCACTCCCACACACACGTGGACATGCACACACGCACATGCACATGCACATGCACACACAGGAGCACGCACACACGAATGTACACACATGCACATGTACACACAGGACGTACACACAGAAGCACACGCACATGCACACGTACACACAGGAGCAGACACACACAGGAATGTGCACATACACACAGGAGCACACACACATGCACATGTACATAGGAGCGCACACATGCGCATGTACACACAGGAGTGCACACAAGCACATGTATGCAGGGGCACACGCACATGCACATGTACACACAGGAGCACACACATGCACACGTACGCACAGGAGCGCACTCACAGGGGCACACACATACAGGAGTGCGCACATATGCACACACAAGAGCATATGCACACATATACACAGGAGCACACACGTGCACACGTACACACAGAAGTGCACACACATGCACACATACACACACACACGTTTTGTTTTTTCTCTGTGGTCGTCTTCTCATTGAGCCTTTAGTACCCTCCATAGTAGACTAGATAGTTCGTATTTGATGACTTATTCCTTTATTTTTCTTTTAGCCTTTTTGCTGAATTTGAGAAACACTTTTGAGCTGCCCTATGACAACCAGAAGGTGTGCTGCCCTGGTGCCCAGGGGAGTTTGTGTGTAGGAGGAGACGGAAGCCAACGCTTGAGCCTAGGCTTCCTGACTCCAAGCCCAGTGCTCTCCCATTGTACCACCTCGGGCTTCCTGGGCAATCAGGAGCCTCAGACTGGGGCAGTTGCCTGATTCCATGGTACGTCATCCTGGATGAGGGTAGGGCCTCCAGACAGCTGTTGTGGAGAACAAGCAAGCGTTTGGCTAAGCACCGTTGCAGGAATTAGTGAAGTATGCATTTTGTGCTCTTCAGATGAATTTTTCCCAAAGAACCTTAATGGACATAACATGTATGTGTGGGGTGTTCCTGTCCTGGAACAAGCTGGGAGTTGGGATAAGTTCAGTTTAGCCATGATATTTTTATTTTACTAAAAAAGAAAATTCTCTCCTGAGTGAAATTAGTTGGTCGCAAAAGGACAAATAGCGTGTGAGACCACCATTATAAGAATTATAAGAAAAGATTTAAACCCAGAAGAAAACATTCTTTGAAGGTTACAAGGGTGGGAGGGAGGGAGGGGGGAATTCACTAACTAGATAGAAAAAAAAGAAAAGAAAAAATTCATGTGGTAAAATATATATACCACAAAAATTTGCCATTTTAACCACTCTAAGTGTACAGTTCAGTGGTATTAATTACATTCACCATGTAATTAACCATTGTTTAACTATTGCCACTATCTAGATATTTCCAAAAGTTTTTTGTTGCCTCAAACAAACTCAGAAACCCTTAAACAGCAACTCCCCACTCCTCCTTCCCCTCAACACCTGGTTACCACTCATCAACTTTGGTCTCTGTATTTGCTAATTCTGGATATTTCATATCAGTGGGATCGTGCAATATTTGTCCTTTTTGTGTCTGACTCATTTCACTCAGCATAATGTTTCCAAGGTTCATCCATGTCATAGCATGTATCAGAACGACCTTTCTCTTTATGGTTGAGTAATATTCCATTGTGAGTATATATACTGTATTTTGTTTATCCATTTGTTGGTGGACACTTAGGTTAAATAACAAATTTAAGAAAGAAATAAAAGGTTAAAAAGTAACTTTTTGGCTATTGTGAATAATGATGCAATGAACATTGGTGCACAGGTGTTCGAGTCTCTGTTTTCAAATCTTCTGAGTATATAGCTAGGAGTGGAATTGCCGGATCATATGATAATTCTGTTTCACACGTTGAGGAACTGCCAGACTGTTTTCTGTAGTGGTGACACCATTTTACATCCCCAGCAGCAATGGATGAGGTTCTCATTTCTCCACACCTTCACCAACAATTGTCATTTTCCATTTTTTCTGGTAATAGTCATCCTAGTTGGTGTGAAGGAGTAGCTCATTGTGGGTTTGATTCGTGTTTGCCTAGTGATTAATGACTTTAAATATATTTTCATGTGCTTACTAGCCATTTATAAATCTTTGGACACATGTCTGTTCATGTCCTTTGCTCAGATTTTAATTGGATTGTTTGTCTTTTTATTGTTCAGTTGTAAGAGTTCTTTGTATCGTCTGGATATTAAAGCCTGATCAGATACATGGCTCTCAAATATATTCTTGCATTCTGTAGATTGTCTCTTTATAGCCATTGTACTTTAACTTCCAGTTTGAAGAAAGTTAACAGTGTTCAGTGTTTGCAGAGAGTAGTCATGATGGAGCTGATACTGGAAGTCTGCAGATGGTAATCATATCATCAGAAGTAAAGCTTCTGCTGGGTGTTCATGGTTGGTTAAGAGTTTTGGATCTTTTTTTGAGGTTGACCCAAAAAGCGTGTGTCCTGGCTCTTACTGGCAACTTACTGACTTGGGCAAGTCCCAGACCCCCCTGAGCCTCAGTTTTGTTACCTGTCAGATGGAGAAAATAAAACATCCACCTCCTAGTGTTGGGCTGAGAATTGGATGAGGTAATACATGGAGAGCAGAGAGAATGGTGCCAGGCAGGCAGTAACTAGGAAATTTGGAAATGTTAGCTGTCCTGATGATAGTGATGGTGATGGTGATGGTGACGGTGATGATGATGATATGGCATCTGGCCTAAACACTGACCAAAAAGGTGGTCACATGTGACTGCCTATATATAGGCTTGTGGCATTAGTTCAGCTAACACTGGCAAGAATATATCTTCCCATTTTGTATTCTAGTCATGCTCCCATGGCATTTATGGAGAATTTCTTGGTAATGTACTGCAAGTGGGAGATGAGAAGTAAATACTCTCGTCTATAGAGGCAGTGAGGGAACACTTCCTCAAGAAGGGATGTGACTTTCAACATGCCATGTGGGTGCTGCTGAAAAGGAGAAATGGAAGGTGTTCTCAGATGGTGGGTTTTGAGTCACTGTGTAGACACAGAATGGTGGGCCATTTGGAGCCAAGGGCCGAGATTTTGCACAGGTACAGGAGACTAAAGATGACTCATGAGTGCCAGAGAAGAGATTGATGTGGTTGGATGAGGAAGGGTGGGAGCCAGGGTTGGGAAGCAGAGGCAACTTTGAGCCTGGAGACCAGAGCAGGGGCAAGAATGAGAAGGGGGTTGGCCTTGGCCGTGCTGCCAGGAGGATGAGATTTTTGGGTTTGTGCTTTAAATACATCACTCGTTGGGGCTCAGCTCTGCTGCCTTCATCTCAGAACTCTGTGTCGGCCTCCTTGTGTGGCACGTGGAGAGGAAATTCAATCCGAGGGAGAAGCACTGATTTTAAAGGATGAAAGAGAAAGTGCCATGGAGTCCTTCATGTACATAGAGACAGTGGTGTGGCCAAGAGAATGTGAACTTGGGCATCAGGTAGTCCTGGATCTCAGTCCTGGGTGGGAGTCCTGGCTCGGCTCAGCCCCTTGTTTTGTGGCCTTGGGCAGCTTACTTTCTTTTTTTTTTAAAAAAATTTTTATTGTGCTTTAAGTGAAAGTTTACAATCAAAGTCTCACATAAAAACTTATATACACCTTGCTCCATACTCCCAATTATTCTCCCTCTAATGAGACAGCCCATTCACTCCCTCCACTCTCTCCTTTCGTGTCCATTTCGCCAGCTTCTAACTCCCTCTACCCTCTCATCTACCCTCCACGCAGGAGATGTCAACATAGTCTCAAGCATCCGCCTGATCCAAGAAGCTCACACCTCACCAGCATCCCTCTCCAACCCATTGTCCAGTCCAATCCATGTCTAAAGAGTTGGCTTCGGGAATGGTTCCTGTCCTGGGCCAACAGAAGGTCTGGGGGCCATGACCACCGGGGTCCTTCCAGTCTCAGTCAGACCATTAAATCTGGTCTAGCTTACTTTCTTTGAGCCTCAGTTTCCCCATCTTTTTACTTGTGCTGCTTACACCCACTATGGAGAGTTGTAGAGGTTAATGTGAGATCATGGAGACAGGTACCTGGCACATGGGAGCCCCTGAATAAAAGTCTTTCCTTCCCCAATCAACCCTGTTCCACAGATGGCGCTACTGGAAAGCTCTGAAAAGTGCCTGATCAATGCTTATGAAACCCAGACACTTAATAATCAGAGGCAGAAAGAGAATTGGAATCTAGAAAGGCCAGCACTTCATGGGAGCAAATATACTGTTAGTATCAAGAGGGGCTGGTTCCTGGGAGGAAGGGGGAGATGCTGGGGCTCCTGGAATGCCTTGAACACTTATTACTAAGAGCTTCAGCCTTGAAATCCCCACTGATCTCTGATTATTAAAGTGCCACAGAAAAGCAGGAAAAGCCTTCTTGGATCTGAATGATGTCTTAGTTATCTAATGCTGCTGTAACAGAAATACCGCAGGTGGATGGCTTTAATAAAGAGAAATTTATCCTTTCACAGTCTAAGAGGCTAAAAGTCCAAATTCAGGGTGCCAGTTCCAGAAGACTCTCTCTCTCTGTCAGCTCTGTAGAAGTCCTTGTTACCAATCTTCCCTTGGCCTAGGAGCTCCTCCCCACAGGAAACCCAGTTCCAAAGGATGTGCTCTGCTCCCGGTGCTGCTTCCTTGGTAGTATGAGGTCCTCTTGTCTCTCTGCTTGCCTCTCTCTTTTATATCTCAAAAGAGATTGGCTTTAAGACACTACGTTATTTTATAGATTGAGTCCTGCCTCATTAACATAACTGCCACTAATCCCATCTCATTAACATCATAGAGACAGGATTTGCAACACATAGGAAAATCACATCAGATAACAAAATGGTGGACAGTGACACCATACTGGAAATCACGGCTTAGCCAAGTTGATACACATTTTGGGAGGACACAATTCAATCCATGACAGATGGCTTCTAATAAGCACAGCGCACAGAGCAGCTGGTCTGGTTTCTCCCATGATCCTGGTTAGCTGAAAGGCCTCCTCCGCACCTTTCTCCTGATCTGCCTCTCTGCCTAGTGATGACTCCCGATACGTCCCTCCCAGCCACTCCGGCTGAAAGCCTTGGCATTTATTCCACACATTTATTTGAGTGCCTGCTGTATACCAGCATTCTTCCAGAGGCTGGACAGCAGCAGTGAACACAACAGATGAAAATCCCCGTCCTCATGGAGCTTACATTCCAGTTGAGGGAGACAACAAACGTTAAACATATGGTATTAGAGATGCAGAAAAGTGCTTATGGAGGAAGCACTTAAGGAAGTGCTCAGGGAAGAAGGCTGGGAAACGCCAAGGTGGTGTGCATTGTTAAATAGGGTGCTCTGGGAAGCCCTCCTGGAGAAGGTGACATTTGAGCAAAGACCCAAAGGAGCTGAGGGAGTGAGTATGTGGTGGTCTGGGGTAAAAAAGGACCCTAGGCAGAGGGAATAGCCAGTGCAAAGGTCCTGGGGTGGCCACATGTGTGGCATATTCAAGAAACTAACTGCAAGGAGACCAGCGTGGCTAGAGTGGAGTGAGTGATGGGGATCTCTGAAGAGAGAAGAGGGTGACGGGGTTGGGGGTGAGGGCGGGACATTGTTGGGCATTTTCAGGACTTTGGTTTTTACCCTGAGTGAGAATGGAAACTCTTGGTGGGTCTTGAGCAGAGGAATGATACGAGTTCGGCTTACTTTTGACAGGACCTTGCTGTCTGCTGTATAGAGAAGGGGTTGAAGAAGGCTGATGGTTAGGAAGGGGGAAGACAGTTAAGAAGCTGTTAGAATACTGTGGGCTAGAGGTCAAGGTGGCTTGGACCAGAGTGGAAGCAATAGAGGTGGTGGAGTGGTTGCATTCTGGATTTTTTGGACTTTCCCTTCTACTCAAGTCATCCAAACCATCACTAAGCCCTGCTGGTTCTGCCTTTGCCATTCAAGGGAGATAGACAAGACTTTGGAGATATTTCGTGTCGACTCCACTAGACTACGGTCCTTGAGGGCAGGGATGTTTCTACTTTTTATGGTGTGCCTGGCATCAGTGATAAAAGCCCCGTTGCCTTCAAGTCCATTCTGACCCATAGCAACCCTATAGGACAGAGTAGAACTGCCTGTAGGGTTTTCAAGGAATGGCTGGCGGATTGGAATTGCCGACCTTCTGGTTAGCAGCCAAACGCTTAACCTCTGTACCACTAGAGCTCTGACGTCAGTGACGGTAGCCATCTTTAATGTTATGTAGGTGACTAGTGTGCCTTTCCTGTCCCTACGATAGAGGTTAGAGCCATCGTTGGCACTTATAATCCCCTTGCACTCACCAGTTACCATTTACCATTGAGTTGACCCCGACTCATGGTGACCTCAGGTGTTTCCGAGTAGCACCGTGCTCTATAGGGTTTTCAGTGGCTGATTTTTTGGGGAAGTAGGTTACCAGGCATTTCTTCCAAGGTGTCATTCAAACCTCCAGACTTTCAGTTAGCAGCTGAGCGCTTTAAGTGTTTGCACCACCCAGGTCCCCTGTGCTTACCCTTCTCAAAACCTCTATCACACTGGTCTGTCATAGTCTGACTTCTCAGCTCCTCCTCTGCTTGGCTGTGAGCCCCATGAGATCAGCACTGTTTTGTACACCATTGTCTGCACAGCAGGAATCTCAGTGCCTGCGGCCCCATCAGTGCTCAGACCCCGTGCCTTGTGAATGGGTGGATACACCTGGTCCCGTTCAGCACCTGCTGAGAGGGCATTGGTCACAGCCAGTGTCACTTCCAATTCCAGCATGTCACCGGGAGGATTAAACTGTAAAAAATCTCCTCTATCTATAAGGTGGCCCTCGGGCCTTCTGAAAGGATGAGCAATGCTGAGCTGTGTGCCGTTGAGTCAGCGGAGCTGAAGGGCCCTCAGGAAGTGGAGTGCTCTCCAAGGCTTGTCTACCCGGTGGAGGCATGTGGATAACTGTTGTCTGGAGAGTGGGGAACACTTGGCTGCCAGACTTAACAGGCTGCGAAAGGCCCAGAGTCCTCCTGCGATGGGTGATTCAGACAGACGGGACCGTGTGTCCAGAAACCTGGTTGGCCAGGTTTTGCCTGTGTGGACCAGTAAGTGGACCACAACAGTCCTGTGTAATACATTTGGCAACTCTCCCATTCCCAGCTCAGCTCACATCTATTGATTTTTCTTCTTAAACCTCCAACCTTTTACAGTTTCTTTAAAAAATTTTTTTAAATAATTTTTTCTAACAGCTTTATTGCAATATAATGTACATACTATATAATTCACTGGTTTAAAGTGCAGAATTCAGTGGGTTTTAGTATATTCACAGAGTTGTGCAAACCATCACCATAATCAAGTGTAGAACGTTTTCATCATCACAAAAGGAAACCCTGTACCTATTAGCCATCACTTCCCATTTCCCCCAAAAGCTCCCCCAAGCCCAAGGCAACCACTAATCTACTATCTGCAGTTTCTTCCCTCCCCTGAATATGAACATAGTATATTCTCAGAACACAACATTCAGAAGAAACAGAAAAACATAAAGAGGAAGACAATGACCGCTCATAATTATCCAGCCACCCAGAGATAACCACCCTTGTCTGTCTGTGCAAATATACCCACAGATACATAAAAAAATACATAATTCTTACAAAGAGTGACATCATCTTATGTCTTCTCTTTAGTAATCTTATTTTTTCACTTACTATATTAAATATAGACTTACGTTGTCATTTTTGATAGACATGGACATACTATAATTTCTTTAACCAATTCCTTTATATGGACATTTAGGTTGTTTCTAACTTTTGTAGTTATATACTTATCCAAATATTTACTTATAACAAATTCCTAGAGGTGAAATTTCTGGGCCAAAGGGTAAGCACATTTTAAAGTTCATACATATTACCAGAATGCATTCCAGAAAATTTACCAATTTATATTTCTAAGATCAGTTTTTTTGAGAGTGTGCATTTTCTCAAATCTGTGTCAGTGCTGGGTATTATTAATTTTATTAATCTTTGCATAGCTGATAGGCAAAAGATAAATGTTTTGATTTCCATTTTTTTATTACTATTAAAGTTGAATATATTTTCATCTCTTTATTAGCCACTGGTTTTCCTTATTTATGAATTGCCTGTGTGTATCTTTTGCTTATATTTTTGTTATATATTTTCTCTTGTTGATTTGTAGCAGCTCTTTATATATTAAAGTTGCCAGCCACACTTCAGTACCATATTCTTGTGTGTATTTCTATCAGGGACATTCTGAATTACTTGTGTATAACTAGTAGGTTATGGAAACCCTGGTGGCGTAGTGGTTAAGTGCTACAGCTGCCAACCAAAAGGTCGGCAGTTCAAATCCACCTGGTGCTCCTTGGAAACTCTATGGGGCAGTTCTACTCAGACCTATAGGGTCGCTATGAGTCAGAATCCACTTGACGGCAACAGGTTTGGTTTTTTTGATTTAGTAGGTTATAGGAGCCTTTGGTGGTACGGTGGTTAAGATCTCGGCTGCTAACCAAAAGGTTGGCAGTTGAAATCTATCAGCCATTCCTTGGAAACCCTATGGGGCAGTTCTACTCTGTCCTGTAAGGTCACTATGAGTCGGAATCAACTTGACAGCGATGGGTTTGATTTTTTTGGTTAAGTAGCTTATGTGGGAGTCCTGGTGATGCAGTGATTGAGCACTCGGCTGCTAACTGAAGGCTTAGCAGTTGAAACCTACTAGTTGCTGCATAGGAGGAAAGACCAGGTGATCAGCTCCCTTAAAGACTACAGCCTAGGAAACCCTATGGAGAAGTTCTACTCTGTGGCATAAGGTCGCTACGAGTCAGAATCGACCTGGCTGCACATAACAACAAAGGTAACTTATAAAAAAAAATATGTTGGTGTAAATGAATATTATAGTAGAAAAACAGCGGACTGAGAAAAAAAAACTTGGGTTTTGCATCCAAATGTTAGCCAAAGCCAAATTTGTATTATTTTTTAAAACATCACTTTTCATTTCTGGACCTCAGGTCAACTTAGGGCACCAAGCAGGGTGGAGAAAGGAGGGACACACGGAATATGCCAGCACGGTGGAGTTGAGGATTTGCTTCTACTGCCTGAGCCCTGGCTTCCTTTTCCTGCAGTTCTGTGGGTCTGCCCTCCTTTCTGTTGCTATCTCCCTGAGGCCAGTCTCCGGCTGCAGCTGTTATGAGCGTCACATCTTTATTATAGTACCCAGAGGAAGAGAGAAAATACCATGTGAAAAAACTTCTTCTAGAAGACTGAAAAAGAGCTGTGCCAGCAGTCTCTAGCCTCATGACTCAGTGACCCAATTAGGGACACCTGCCCCTTTTAAACTAATTATTGGTAAAGGGAATGAGGTGGTTTTAAATCAGTCAGGCCCACGCCAGGGGACAGAAAGGTGTGCTTCATGGGAGAAGGTGGATTCAATTGCAGTCAGGAATGAGGAAGGATGCTGGGTAGAAACCAGGGCTTCCAAACTGGTTCTTCCCTGTTCAGTCCTGGTCAATGAAGAGAAACTTGACTGGACCTGAGTTTTTAAAATGTGGGTGAACTGGAACAATAACCAGAACGGGAAAAAACATGAGTCGAAGCCCTGCTAGAAACTTAATCTCCCTCTTAGAGAGAAAGGACTGCGTGCACGTTGCCTAGCAACCAAACCTCTTGACCAGCAGAGTTGGAAACAGTGGTTCCCCGCTCAAAGATGGTAGCCAGCTACACCGCTTTGAATGTGTGTCACTCTCTACAGTCCGGGCAATAATCCAGCCTCCTGCATCAGGCACTCAAAAGGGCTCATACCTTTCCTGAGTCTCCCATCCCAGAGCTTTGACCCGTAATTTTTTCCGTTTTGGTCATCATTCCACTTCACCCAAATTTTAAAAAATTTTAGAAGATTGGGTCCGTCCCGATTTTGCTTCGTCATCCCTGACTATACAGGTTCAAAGCCCTGGTAGAAACCCCACAGTGCCACTGCCCTGGGGTTCCAGGGAGGCCTTGAACTATAAAGCCCATGCCTTTTCTGCTCACCACTCACTGTACCAGGGACGGGACAAGAAGTGCAGGATTGAGTCCTCCTGGAAGCATTTCTATCCTCGCTGCCAGGCCTGGGATTGACTGAGTCACACTGGGCAGCCGCCACCTCTGAGCCTGCAGGCTCTCTGGGGCTTCCCCTGGGGATCTCCTACCCATGCCATCTCTCCCGAGACCCACATTGCTGAAATTCTGAACCAAAGCCCTTTCAGCAATCACAATTCCAAGGAGTGAGACTTGATTTGAGGATTGAGTTCAGCCAGGAGCTTACAAAGTCTGTGTGGCACAGAATTTGCCACAAAAGAGAAAAATAAAAAAGAGTCACCTATTGTATGATTCCATTTATGTGAAATGTCCAGAATAGGCAAATGCTTAGATACAAAGTTATACTGTTATTTTGCCAGGAGTGTGTGTGTATGCGTGGGGTGGGGGGGAGCCCCTGAGTGGGGCAAATGGTTAATGCACTCAGTTGCTAACCAAAAGGTTGGAGGTTCAAGTCCACCCAGAGGCACCTCGGAAGAAATCCCTGGCAGTCTACCCCCAAAAAATGAGCCATTGAAAGCCGTACGGAATGCAGTCGTGTTCCGACGCGCGTGGGGTTGCCAGAGGTTGGAATCGACTTGAGGGGAGCCCAGGACTCCTGTCCGTCGACAGGGGGTACTAAACTGTGGTTTAGCCTAAAGGTCAGTGGCCACTGTGGGGCAAGTTTGCCTGAAAATCCCCTCCCCCACCCCCAAGAAATGCAGAGCCAACAGATGGAGAATAACCCATCCCTGACAGCTTTCTTTGAGCCCCTGAATCTAACCATGCCTGAACTTGCATCCTTCCCTGGACTTCTTAGTTTTATCAGCCCATAAATTTTCCCCTTCTTTTTTTTTTAGGCAGTATTGAGTTTTCTGTCCCATGAAATAAGGCTAAGTGTGGATTCTGTAAACCTGGGCACCCTAGGCTTACACAGTTCAGATGACCTCTTTCTACAGTGCTGGTACCCAAGAGGAGCCCCTGAGTGGCACAAATGGTTAAGCGCTTGACGACCAACCCACCCATAGGTGCCTCAGAGGAAAGGCCTGGCTATCTGCTTCTGAAAGGTCACAGCCTTGAAAACCCTGTGGAGCAGAGTTCTACCCTAACACACATGGAGTTGCCATGAATTGGAGTTGACTGAATGGGAAACCAGTCTGATTTGGTTTTGGTTTTAGTATCCAGGACCGTGAGAGGGGACTGCTGTCTCCCGGTGCACCTCTTGTATAAGAAAGAGCCAAGAAAACCGCGTCCAAGAGGAAACAGGCTGATGCTGGAATGTCCTGGCCCAGCACATGAAGTTCTTTGTAAGCACCACTGGGTGGGCATCAGAACTGCTTTGTATCCTTTCTGTCTGTCCACAGGGAACATCCCTGCCTCGCTGCCGCCCACCTTCTGCTGCAGTTCTGCTTGTGTGCACGTGTGTGTGCAGCCGTACCTGGAGGTGTGTGCTGGGCGCTGTGGGCTTCGTTTCGGGTCTGGGGCTTCCCCGCCTCCCCTTTTTCTTTCCATTTTGGCTGTGTATTACAAATCCTTCTGGTCATGGTCATTCAAGATTTTACGTGTTTGGAACAGAAGGGGCAGGGGGCTCCGAGTTTGTCAGGCCGCTGTGTTGCCAGAACAGGAAGCCTGATGCTGTTTCGACTGTCACTTCCCGGCTCCCGTTGAAAGCTCACATGGCTGCGGGAAGTGGGTATTATGGTTCTCGTTTTACCAGTGTGGCGTCTGAGACTCGAGGAGCCAGTTGACTTTACATGAGATGTTTTTGCATCCAAAGCAAGTAGCCAAGGCCAAATCTCTCGCCCTTCTCTTGGAGGACAGCTGTTGCATTCCGCCTCAGACTAGCTGTGGATGGTTCTTTGTCATTCAGGGAGAGTAGGTTGGGGAAGGTGGGAAGCCTTGAGTTCTAAGGGAAATTTGGTTCACATCAGGCCCTGGAAGATGACACTCTGGGCGACCTATGTTGGAAATATATAGTTGCAAAGCAAGAAGCTTGGAAGGCATCCCTGGCTCTGCTTAGCTGGTGTTGGCTGGTTAGCAACTGGGAGGTGGACTCTGATGGGGAATGAAAGTATGCCTGGAAATTCTTGGCATGCGGATGTTTTAGCTGCAGGGTCTTCTGGTTTCTAAGAAGTCTCTGGAGAGGAAGAAGGGATGGAGTGTGGAGTTGCTTTGCTTACAACTTCTATAGTGCTTGTTGTAAGATGCCATGGAGTGGGCCCCTTACTCATTGTGACCCCATGTACCGCTGAACAAAATGCTGCCCAATCCTGCGCCCTCCCCATGATCAGTTGCAGATCAGACTGTTGTGATCCATTGGGTTTTCAACAGCTGATTTTTGGAAGAAGAGTGCCAGGCCTTTCTTCCTAGTCTTAGTCTGGAAGCACCACTGGAGGCTGTTTGGTATCATAGCAACACACAAGCCTCCACATTGGCCATGCATGAGGTGCCTTGGCTGAGAATCAAACCTGGGTCCCCTGCATGGAAGGTGAGAATTGTACCACTAGACCATTACTGCCCTCTCTATAGTGCCTGCCTGGGTGATTTTCCAAGGGCCTTCTACTCTAATGGGCACCCTGAGATGGATGGCCTGTCCTCTGGTGGGGATACCGAGTGCTGGAGAGCATGGCCTCAAGCCTGTCGTGAGTCAGCAGTGTCCTGGCTTAGTATCCTGCCAAGTGTCTGTCACCTGCCACACCCAGCTTCCCCTTGGTGACAAACAGCTATTGAAATAGAAAAATATTTAAAACCTCATGAAAGGAAAAGTCTTGACCCTGGGGAAACTTTTGTTTTAAAATGCAGTCTTGTAGAAATTGGGTGACCCTCCCAGATTTACAGATGGTAAAAGAAGTTTTGGAATTGGGATAGCCCAAGATGGTGTTCCCTAGTTACAGGGCTTCCTCAGGGTAGGGTGGGAAGGTCTTCTGTCCTAGGGCTTCCTGTACTGCCAGATATGGGGGAGTTGGAGCACTGAATTTTAGGGCACACGAATATTTCCCTGTAGTTTGTCTAATTCTGGTAATGTATTTGATCAACAGGTATTTACTGGGTAACTACTTTGTGACAGGCATTCTAAGAGCTAGGGTTCTACCCTAAAATGTAACATTCTGGTGTATTATTAAGAAAGAAAAAGCTAGGTTGTTAAATAGATCATATTTATTTGCGTTGCCTTATTCCAGGGAAGCCAAGTTTGCAACATTCTAAGGCTAGAGGGCTAGAGAGAAAGCAAGAGAAATGTCAGTTATTGGTGCATTTCTTGATAGAAATCACAATGCTTAATTCACAACAGGCTCCAAGGCTTGTATTATGATACCCATTTTACAGATGAGAAAACTAAGACGTGGCTTGCCATGGCAGGTAAGTAGAAGAACTGGGATGCTGAAACCCTAGTCCTCTGATTCCAAAGCCCTGATTTTTACCTTCTGCTCCACTTTGCCTTTGAGGTCTAGAGCCTTCCCAAACAAATCTGCACATGTCCTTTGCATGGGTGGTAACATGGTTTTTCATGGAGGCAGCTACCTGTGGTGATTCATAGTACAGGCTATGCCATCAGATGGGGCTTCAGATCCTGGTCTGTCTCCTACAGGCGTAAGATTGTGCACACGTACCTCTTTCTGACTTTGTTTATTTGTAAAATGCTGTGCCTGACCCAAGCCACGGTATTTTCAGTTGCCTCATATGCATGTGAATGCTGGACAATGAATAAGGAAAACCAACGAAGAATTGATGCCTTTGAATTATGCTATTGGCGAAGAATATTGAATATACTATGGACTGCCAGAAGAACAAACAAGTCTGTCTTACAGGAAGTACAGCCAGAATGCTCCTAAAAGTGGAGCACGATGTCCTTCTCCAGGGACTGGTCTCTCCTGAAAACACGTCCAAAGTAGGTGAGATGAAGTCTTGCCATCCTCGCCTTTAAGGAGCATTCTGACACAAAGAGATGAATTGACACAGTGACTGCAATGATGGACTCAAACATAGCAATGATTGTGAGGATGGTGCAGGACAGGGCATTGTTTTGTTCTCCTGTACCTGGAGTCACTATGAGTTGGAACCGACTTGGGTGCACAGTCTTAGTCATCTAGCGCTGCTATAACAGAAATACCACAAGTGGATGGCTTTAACAAAGACAAATTTATTCTCTCACAGTCTAGGAGGCTAGTCTAGTCCAAGTTCAGGGCTCTAACTCCAGGGGAAGGCTTTTTCTCTCTGTTGGCTCTGGAAGAAGCTCCTTGTCATCAGTCTTCCCCTGGTCTTGGAGCTTCTCAGCGCAGGGACCTCGGGTTCAAAGGACACACCCTGCTCCGGGTGTTGCTTTCTTGGTGGTATGAGGCTCCTCTGTCTCTCTGTTTGCTTCTCTCTTTTATACCTCAAAAGGGATTGACTTAAGGCACAACAAAATCTTGTAGGTTGAGTCCTGCCTCATTAACATTACTGCTGCCTATCCTCCCACATTAACATCATAGAGGCAGGATTTACAACACACAGGAAAATCACATCAGATGACAAAGTGGTGGACAATCACACAATACTGGGAATCATGGCCCGGCGAAATTGATATACATATTTTTGAGGGACATGATTCAATCCATGACACCACTGTGCCACCAGGGGTCTCCAAACCAAACCCTTTGCCTTGGAGTAGATTCCGACTCACAGTAAGCCTATAGGACAGAGTAGAACTGCCCCGTAAGGTTTCCAAGGAGCAGCTGGTGGATTCAAACTGCCAACCCTTTGGTTAGCAGCTGAGCTCTTAACCACTGTGCCAGCAGGGCTCCTAATGGGCTCTTTTTTTTTTTTTTTTAATAATTTTTATTGAGCTTTAAGTGAGCATTTACAAATCAAGTCAGTCTGTCACATATAAGCCTGTATACACCTTACTCCATACTCCCACTTACTCTCTCCCTAATGCCTAATGGGCTCTTACTAGGTGTTATTACCTGTGGACTGACAAGCCAGGAAGTCAATTCCTTTTCTCATTAGAGTGCAAATATGCAGGGATTTCTGAGCCACACACAGATAGATGGGGAATGAGTGGGGTAAAACCTGATAAGGAGGCATCTGTGCTTCTGACAGATTCTTTGGGGCATCTGCAGGAGACGATTTAGGCTCCTCATTTCTTAAATTTATCAACTTCTGAGGCCTGCTCTGGGCTTTAACTCAAGATCCGAACATGTCTTTGATATATTTTATTTCCTTTGATTCTGTGTTACCTTTCATTTTAAGACGCATTATTGAAATAACAACAGCATTGGGGGAGAAAACGGAAGCGCTGCCACGTTAATTTTCATTGATAGTAAGTCACATGATGTTTTCAGAAATGTTAAAATGTGAAAAAAAAATGTTGCTGATGTTGGGTTCTGTCAAGTCAATTTTTGACTTGTAGTGACCCCATGTGATGGAGTAGAACTGCCCCACATTTTTGGGTAATCTTTATGGGAGAGCTCTGGCGGTGCTGTGGTTAAGCACTCAGCTGCTAACCAAAATGTCGGCAGTTCGAATCCACTAGCTGTCCCTTGGAAACCTTGTAGGGCAGTTCTACTCTGTCCTATAGGGTTTCTATGAGTTGGAATCAACTTGAAGGCAACCGGTTTTTTTTTTTTTTTTTTGGGTTAATCTTTATGGGAGTAGATTGCCAGGTCTTTCTCCAGTGGAGCCCACTGGGTGAGTTCCAGCTTCCAACATTTTGGTTAGCAGCCGGCCACTTAAACTTTGCACCACCAGGGTTCCTTATAGAATGGAGGAAATAAGGTGATGACAGAGTCCTCACAGACAGTGTTGTCAAGTTGGTTGCTGGGTTTGGTGCTGATTGGACCTATCCCAGGGAGTCAGCAGTGAGCTCCAGGGACAAGGCTGGTCTTAGTTTTAGCCCCAGGAGAGAAGTACAGATAGCAGAGACCTCTCTCAAGAGGCTGGCCCTGCTGCGAAGAACGAGTGGGATCCCACGGAGGCACTGGTGGTATTTAAAGAGAAGAGCTTTTGTATCAGACAGCTCTAGGATCCACTTGGGAAAATTCTAGTAGCATGCTCATCTTGTATAGGCCTCAGTTTAATTTTCTGTAAAATGGAATGATAGTGATACCTGTCTCCTAAGGTCGTTGTGAAGATTAAAGAAGTCATTGCTTGTGTAGGGTCTGACACGCATAGCGAGCATGTGGTAAATGTTAGACTTACTTGGTTTTTTAGTTGTTATTTAATCTGTCGGCCGTTGTCTCCTCTGTCAAATGGGGATAATAATAATGATAGCCGTGCTTCTCACCACCTGGGGCTGAGTGAAGATGTTCGAAGGGGGTAATGTGGCTGGTGCCCATGCAAGGCCTGCCTGGCGCATGGTGGGTACCCAGCAGGTGGGATTCCTGAAGGCTTTCATACAAACCCTTCTCCATCCTGCTTCCCTTTTCCTTGGAAAGGGTGGAGGCCGCGACATTGAGATGCTGCTCCTGGGGGGTACCTTCCAGGCCTTGGTTGTGTTGATTTCACCCCGTGGCAACCCCATGTGTGTCGGAGTAGGACTGTGCTCCATAGGGTTTTCAGTAGCTGATTTTTGGAAGTGGATCTCCAGGCCTTTCTTCCAAGGTGCCCCTGGATAGAGTCAAACCATCAGCCTTTTGGTTAGCAGCTAAGCAATTAACCATTTGTGCTACCCACTCAGACTCTATGTGAGTGTGTGTATTCTGACTCATAGCAACCCTATATAGAATAGAACTGCCCCATAGGGTTTCCTATTAACCGAAAGGCCAGCTGTTAGAGTCTACCAGCTGTTCCTTAGAAACCCAGTTCTACTCTGTCCTAATAGGGTTGCTATGAGTCAGAATTGAGTCAATGGCAATGGGTTTGGTTTTCGATTTTATTTTAGCTGTCAGTAGAACTTTATTCATTGAAAACTGGACTGGGTGCATCCCTCCAGGAGCAGCAGTCCCCTAGGCCCTGGCCCCTTCTGCATTTGGACACTGGTAGCATATGACTAGTCTGCTTGTCCCCAGTACCAGGGAGGCAAAGGGAGGTGCTGTTTTCTGTGTCATGTGGGGAGTTAAAGGGGTATGAGTAGAAATCTGGTTGTCCCTCTTGGGTCTCCCAGTGGAGCTGGGGTACGGAAGGATACGTGGTCCCAGAGCCAGGTGGGGACACCCCCCTCCCCGGTGTGAGCTCCTGAGCCCAGCTTTGGGCCAGGTAGGACCTGCTCTGTGCTAACACTCACACAACCTTCTTTTTCCCTCCCAACAGATTGCATTAAAAGTTTCATCATCCCTGCCTTAGGGTGGGTTCCCTGAGAGGCCAGCCCTGGGAAGATATTTGAGCACAGGTAGTTCATTGAGAGGTGACCCCAGGAAGCACTGGTGGCAGAGCGGGCAATGAGGCAGTGAAGAGAGGGTAGCTGGTGACAGGTGTGCTATCAAGGAGGTACCTGAGACTCGATTTCTCGGGGGACCTGGGGGCCGACAGTGTAGAACGCTCCTCACTCAGCATTGTCGCAACTGAGGAGGGGCAAGGAAGCTGTAGTATTTGTCTCCTAATTCCCATCCTAGGCAGAGGGCTGCTCCTGGGAGCATTAGTTCCCTGGCACTTCCAGCCTGCCTCTGCTGGCCCTGCGAAAGCTCTTAAGCAGAAAGTCACGGGGGCCTCTTGCAGTAGGATGCACTTGGCCTTTCATGGACCACTGAGTGTTGAGGAAACATGTGCAGGCACCATCTTAGCCTGCTGTAGTCCCCATTTTCCAGAAAAGGAAACGGCTGGCAGGAGTGAAGTTCCCCTGCCCAGGATGACAGGGCAATTAGGTGGGAGGGCCAGTCTTTCTGCCCCCAGGGCTTGCCTCCTTCCACTTCTTGGGAAGTTCCCCCAGCACGGGCTGCCTGCTTGCCTGCTGCTCCCTCCTCCTGTGCAGGGAGCACAGGGAATGTGGCTCAGATGGCTGTGCGCTCAGCGTGCTTGGGGGAGAGTAAACAATTGTTTGAAAGGACTGCTTTGCAGTATTCAGACAGCAGGTAGCACAACAAACCCTAGGCGCCAGCAGACTTCACATCCCACACTCCCAGTTCTTCCCAGGGGACCCTGAGGGAAATGTGTAATTTTGTGGTGGCAGGGAGTGAATTGTGCCTGCCTCTGCTGGTGTGCAGAGTGGGTGCTATGGCTGGTGGGTGAGCCTAGCCTGACGCCCAGCACGTGGCTCTCATGGTTACTTGGTTGTTCTCTCCTAGGGTTACCGAAAGGGGCCCTGGTGGCACGGTGGTTAAAGCACTCGACTGCCAACCAAAAAGTCAGCGGTGTGAACCCACCAGCTGTTCTTCAGGAATAAGATGTGGCAGGCTGCTTCTGTAAAGATTGCAACCCTTGGAAACTCTATGGGGCAGTTCTACTCTGTCCTGTAAGGTCGCTAAGAGTTGGAATCGACTCAACTATACACAACAACAGGGTTATTGAGGCTGTTTCTCTGGCATTCACTTGTTTTAAGATTCATAAAACTCTCAGGATGCAACTTTTTTATATGCCGAGGGTTTACTGAACACCTGTAATATGTAGGAGCCCTGGTGGCACAGTGGATAAGAGCCATAGCTGCTAATGATATAGGTCAGCAGTTCGAATCCACCAGCCACTCCTTGGAAATTGTATGAGGCAGTTCTACTCTGTCCCGTAGGGTCGTTATCAGTCGGAATCAACTCAGCGCCATGGCTTTTGGTTTTTGGTTTTGTGGTATGTAGGTTCCTACTGCATCCTGTACTTTGTCTTTTTCTCATCACCTGTGAAGGTATTTCATGAAGATCTGGTTCCTCCCTCAGATATGGGCACTAAACAGAGACTATGTCTCTTTTGCTGTTATATCCTTGACATTGAGCTTCATAGATAATTTTTGAGTAAATTGGTGATGAGTGAATTCCTTTTCCCAATAGATGATTCTCATTATGAGAGATAGCATGCAGTAGGCACTTAGGGGGACCTGGGTGGTTCAGTGGTAAAAATCTCACCTTCCATTTGGGTTCGGTTCCCAGTCAAGGCACCTCGCGTGCAGCCACAGCTTGTCTGTCAGTAGAGGCTTACGTGTTGCTATGATGCTGGATAGGTTTCAACAGAGCTTCCAGAGTGAGATGGACCAGGAGGAATGACCTGGTTATCTACTGCCGAAAATCAGCCAGTGAGAACCCATCATGGGGATGGTGCAGGACTGGGCAGCATTTCACTCTGTTGTACGTGGAGTTGCCATGAGCTGGGGGCTGACTGGACAGCAGCTAACAACAACAAAAAAAGGTGCTTGCTAAATGTTTGTGAGGCAGGTCCAAGGATGCTGTGTTCACACCCAGATTATACCACGTAGACAGTTCATCCTAATTGTTGGTTCTGTATTTGCCCCCCCACTCCCGTGAGCTCTCTATGGGCAGTGACTTTTCTTACTCAACGTTGCCTCCTTACTGTCTGGCCCAGTGCCTGCCATACACTCAGTGAACAAGGATGTAAAATGTGCTCACAGTCTTCATGAATTATTCTCTGGTAAGGCAGAGGTCTGGCCTCTTGGATTGTATGTCCTTAACAATGCCTTCTTCTTGGGAGGGGAGAGACTCAAACTGTCTTTTGTTGTTAGTGTTTTAACCAGCGAGTGAGCCGAGGGGACAGGGCCCAGGCTAAAGTCTAGCAGCCCCATAGGCAGAGCCCTTCACATGGGCTTTCCTTTTGGGGTCAGCTTCTGCAAGGTCTTATCTGCTTCCTCCTATAACATACCTGGTACTGGATACTGCTGGGCAGATGGAGTCAGCGGAGGGGCCTTGCTGGTGGGCAGGAGGAAGAGTAATTAGGAGAAGCAGCAGGGGTCCAGAGTTACCTGGCCAAACGTCATAGGGCTGCTGGGGTAGGTAGGGGGCAGGACTCATTGCTTGCTAGTGGACCTGGAACTGAGAGACCTAGTAATTGCTATGAAAACTGGGTAATCAACTCTGGCAGTTCGTACATTTACCACTGAAGAACTGCTGCAGAAGGGATTTGACTTAGCTCCCTGAAAGTATCAGAAAACAATTAAGAACTGGTGTATTGCATCACGATCCATACTGCCTTCCTTAGCGTATCGCAGGTAAGGGCCTGAGCTTTGAAGTCAGGCTGTTCCAAGTTTGAATCCAGCATCTGCCACTTACCAGCCATGTGACTTGCAAAATGTTACATAACTTCTGTGATCCTCAGGTTTCCTATCTGCAAAACTCAGGTGATCACACAGCTTGTAGCATTGTGCTGAGGACTGAAGGAGATGGTGAAGGTGCCTAGCATGGTGTCATCTGCTACATAGAACGTGCTAAATAAGGGATCGCTATTGATATTATGCAGCAGTTCAAATCCACTAGCTGCTCCTTAGAAACCCTATGGGGCAATTTTGTTCTGTCCTATGGGTTTGCTGTGAGTCAGAATTGACTCAGCAGCAGGGGGTTTGGCTTTTCGGTTTATTATTATTATGGAGCCCTGGTGGCATAGTGGTTAAGAGCTATGGCTGCAAACCAAAAGTTCGGCAGTTCGAATCCATCAGCTGCTCCTTAGAAACCCTATGGAGCAGTTCTACTCTGTCCTGTAGGGTCGGTATGAGTCAAAGTCGACTCCACAGGAACGAGTTTGGCTTGGTTTTGGGTTTATTGTTATTATTATTTATTATGATTATTTTATTAGTGCTGGAAGAGTTTCAAAATGGATAGACTGTTGGGCTGGGAAAATTGGAGGAAGTTTCCTGGAGAGAATTTCAACTGGGACTAGATAAATTGGGCTTCTAATAGATTAACAGAAAGGTTGGCTTATGTTTTGTTGTTGTTGGGTGACGTTGAGTCAGTTCTGACACATAGCGACCTTATGTACAACAGAACGAATATGTTTAGTCTATGCGTTAGCTTCCTAGGCTGCTGTAACAAACTACCACAAACTGGGTGGCTGACAACAGAAATTTATTCTCTCACAGTTTTGGAGGCTGGAAGGCTGAAATCAAGGTGCTGGCAGGGTTGTGCTCCCTCTGAAGACTCTAGGGGAGGATCCTCCCTGGCCTCTTCCAGCTTCTGGTGATTCCAGTGTGCCTTGCCTTGTGGCCATGTAACTCCAGTCTCTGCCTCCATCTTCATGTGGCCTCCTCCTCTTCTCTCGGTGTATCTCTTGTCTGTGTCTCTCTTATAAGGATACTTGTCATTGGACTTAGGGCCCACCCAGATAATCCAGAAGGATCTATCTTATCTAGAGATCCTTAACTTAAGTAAATCTGCAAAGACCCTTTTTCCAAATTAGGTCACATTCACAGGGGCTCTGGGGGTTAGAATATGGATATAACTTGTGGGGGACCACCTTTCAATCCACTGCATTCTGTTTTCTTTAGATCCTTGATTTTCTAAATACAGCTTCACAGAACAGGAAAGAATTGCATTGGTAAATAGGAAGTGTTTGCTGTGATGTTCTTGGGGGGAAAAAAACCTGTGCAAGCTGTAGCCAGCTGCACGTGACTCAGGAGTTCATAACACCCTTTATAAAAAGATCTAGCCCCCAACACCTGTGAAGGCACTTTCATGGAATTAAACTCAACACCTATTTGGGGACTGTCAGTAAAGAAAGGTTTACGTACCAGATTATTTATGTCCCAGGTAGGAATTGCTATCCTGACATAATGTAAGTCAAGAAATGAGAATGGAATTTCAATGGGAAGGCAGAAACGTGGGTGGATAACAAATGCGATGCTTGATGGGGATGAATTCTAGTTCACTGTAGCAGGTACTTGCCTTAAATCTTCCATCACTGATGGCAGCAGGAGATGAGAGGTTATGGGTAAGAGCGAGGGGGTTGGTATCAGACATTCGCTCACCCCTTTGACAAATATTTATTGAGCACCTATTTAACAGATATTGTTGGTTCCTGCCCATATTTTTGAACCTACCCTGGAAGCCACTGCCCAACCAAAACCCAAATCTATTGCCAACAGGTCGATTCCGACTCATACTGACCCTATAGGACAGAGTAGAACTGCCCCATAGAGTTTCCTAGTCTGTGATCTTTACAGAAGCAGACGCACATCTTTCTCCCAACGAGGGGCTGGTGGTTTCCTGCTGACCTTTTGGTTAATGAATGATGAAAGCAGGGCTTCTGAAGACACTGCAGACTGGGCCTTTTCTCTGCCTGAGGGCATCCCCTGGTTGTGCTTATTCCCTGATTGTGATGGATGGGAGCTGGCGAATGAAGACCACAGCTTCCTTTCCCTTCAGTGGGATGGTTCTGAGGTGTGTTCCCCAGAGTCTCCCAGTGGGACTGAGCTCAGGTGCCCAAGAGATAACCTACATAACCTTGGGTGAGTTTCTTAACCTCTTGAGCCTCAGCTTCTTGTAAGATGGCTGTGAGGATTAAATAAGACAGTAACATCATTACCACCAACTACCAGTACCAGTTGCCGATGAGTCGATTCTGACTCCATGTGTGTCACAGTAGAGGTGTGCTCCATAGGGTTTCCAGTGGCTGATTTTTTGCAAGTAGATTGCCAGGCCTTTCTTCAGAGGCACCTCTTGGTAGACTTGAACCTACAACCTTTAGATTAGTAGCCAAATGTGTTAGCCATTTGTACAACCCAGGTCACTGTTTATTGATCAGTTACTGGGAACCAAACATTTTGCTCAGTGCTTTAATCACATTATCTTACTAGTTCTCACAGTGACCGGATAAGGTAGGTACTTTAATTATCCCAGTTTTAAAGATGAGAAAACTGAGGTATGAAAGGATAAACAACTTTCTGAAGAGTCCGAACCTGAGCTCCAACCCAGGTATGTTTGTTCTAGGGGCCAATTTTTAATCACAAGTCATTCTGGGTAAGAGTATAAGATCTAGGAAGGAAGCCGTAATTGTTACCATCATCATCATCCAGTGCCCTGCATATATACCGTTTCCTCACTTACCACTTATCTCATTATCCGACATTTTGCATTTATGACAATAGTGAAAAATCTACTATGGGACCATCTTGCAGATTAAGGACATAACGTCTCGCAGTAATGAACACCAAGGTGCATGGTCAGAGTAATGCTGTCTATGATGGCTAAGGTTATGTGTCGACTTGGCTGGGCCATGATTTTCAGTGGTTTGACAGTTATGTAATGATGTAGTCATCCTCCATTTTGTGATCTGATGTGGTCGTCCTCCATTTTCACCTAATATTGATTTCGCATATTGACCTTGTTTCTGGAGCCTAATCTTGTGGATAAGTGAAGAGAGGGTGTAGTAAGTGCTGTATATTCATTGAATTAAATAATAATTGAGTGAATATAGATTTCTCGAGAGCAGGGACTTTCCTTTGTTCTTGGCCCTGTCTTCAGTGGCAAGAACAGCCCCTGGCACATGGTGAATGCAAGACAAATATTTGTTGAATGAAGAAGTGAATGAATGCAAAATGGAATTTTTTTACTTAGTGGTAATTCTTTGGTTCTAAGAAAATCATATTAATTGAAATACATTATTCTTTTCACCCTTAAGAAAAAAGGAAAACAGTTCCAGAAAGGAAATAATCATAAAGTCCTAACAGTATTTATCTCCAAGTGTTGGGAAAATGAATCATTTTAGCTTTATGCCTTAATATTTTTCGTGATGGATCTGAATTACTTTCATGACTGGAAAGAAGTAATCCCTGTTTGAGAAAAGAAAACCTGTCTCAAAGCCTCAGTGGGTCTTAAAGCAGCGTGGGTGAGATGCTGACATCTCTGCAGACGCTCACCTAATTGGAGTGGGTTCAGAGTCCAGGGAGCAGGTCGTTAGCTGACTTGGTGTCACACCTCATATTGCACGTTCACACACTGCCTCTCTGGAGGTTCACAACAGCCTGATGACGTAGCCCAGGCTAGGGTTAGTGGCCTCATTTCACAAACAAGGGACCTGATTGCCGAGGACGAGGCTCTGCTGAGGGGCAGAACTAGGATTAGAACTCAGGTCTTTTGATTCCAGCCCAGTGGTCTTTCCACTCTCCTCCTGCAGTGTTCATGAAAACCTGTAAAAGAAAGGATTAAGGTGGAGATGGGTGGGTGGACCCGGGACTCATGTGACAGCTGTCCCTGAGCATTTGCAAGTCCCACATATGGAGGGGAAGCCTGGCTTGCCCTTTTTGAGTCAGACAGCCTGGGTTGGAATCCCAGTTCTGCTGCACCATCTTGGACACACTGTTTCATCTTTCTGAGCCTTGGTTTTTCCATCTGTAAAACTGGTCCATATCTACCATGTAAGATCGTTGTGAGGGTCAAACTGTGCAAGAGGTAGCTCTGTTAATTGTCACCACACTTATGCTGTCTATGTGCATTGCTTCCAATTCTTCCAACCCATGTTGCTACCCGTTTACCAAACCAAAACCAAACCCATTGCTGTCTAGTTGATTCTGACTCACAGTGACCCTGTAGAACAGAGTAGAGCTGCCCCATAGCATTTCCAAGGCTGTAATCTTTACGGAGGTAGACTGCCACATCTTTCTGCTGTGGAGCGGCTGGTGGATTTGAACCACTGACCTCAGCAGCCGAGCACTTTAACCCCTGCTCCACCAGGGCTCCTTGCTCCTCATTAGTGTCCATAAATTAATGCTGCCATGTGTATTAGTCAGTTTTTGCTCTGTAAAAATCCTCTGAATTGCAGTGGCTCGACAGCTGTTGTCAGTAGGTGCCATTGAGTTGATTCCGTTTCATAGTGACCCCTTGTGACAGAGCAGAACTGTGCCATTGGGTTTTTCTAGGCGGTAATCTTTACCAGAGCAAGTGGCTAGGTCTTTCTTCCATGGAGCCACTGGGTGGGTTCTAACCACTGACCTTTCAGTTAGCAGCCAAACGCTTAACCGTTGTACCACAGCAAATATGTCCTTCTCTAGGGACACCCTGGCAACAGTATTCTACCTTCTGTCTCCGTGGATTTGCCTCTTTTGGACATTTCATATTAATGGACTCATATGTTGTATGACCTTTGTGTCTAAATTCTTTCACTTAGCACCGCGTTCTTAAGGTTCATCCGTATCATAGCATGTTAGAACTTGATTCCTTTTTATGGCCAATTATATTCCAGTTTATCCGTTCATCAGTTGATGAGCAATTAGGTTATTTCTACCCTTTGCCCACTATGAATGATGCTGCTATAAACCTTCGTGTACAAGTTTTTGTTCGAACACCTGTTTTTAGTTCTCTTGAGTATATGCCTAGGAGTGGAATTGCTGAGTCATGTGGTAACTCCACATTTAAGTTTTTGAGTAATTACCAGATTATTTCCCAAAGCAGCTGCACCGTTTTACATTTCTACCAACAATATATGAGGGTTCTAGTTTGTCCATATTTTTCTCCAACACTTACCATTTTCTATCTTTTATTATACCCGTCCTAGTGGGTATGAGGTGGTAGGTCACTGTGGTTTTGATTTGCATTTCCTTAATGACTGCATCTTAATGTTGAGCATCTTTTCATGTGTTTGTTACCATTTGTGTATCTTCTTTTGGATAAATGTCTATTCAAATCCTTTTCTCATTTTTCACTTGAGTTATTTGTCTTGTTATTGTTGACTTGTGTAAGTTCTTTATATATTCTGGATACAGGTTCTTTATCTGATATTTGGCTTACAGATATTTTCTCCCATTTTATGGTTTGTATTTTCACTTTCTTGAAGGTGTCCTTTGATGCACTAAAGTTTTTAATTTTAAGTCCAGTGCATCTATTTCTCCTTTGGTCGCATGTGCTTTTGATGTTTTGTCTAAGAAAGTATTGCCTGATCCAAGGTCACAAAGGCTTACTCCATGTTTTCTTGTAAGAGTTTATAGTTTTTTACTTTTACATATATGGTTCTGGTCCATTTTGCGTTAGTGGTTATATGTGGTGTGAGGTAAGAGCCCAACTTCATTCTTCATCCAGTTGCCTTAGCATCACTGGTTGAAATGACGATTCTTTCTCCATTGGATTGTCTTGGCACCCTTGTTGAAATCAATTGATGATAAATGTATGGGTTAATTTCTGGACTCCCAATTCTATTCTGTTGATCTATATTTCTGTCCTTAGGCCAGTACCACACTGTCTTGCTTATTGTAGGTTCATAATAGGTTTTGAAATTGGGAAGTGTGAATCCTTCAACTCTGTTCTTTTTCCAGATTGTTTTGGCTATTCTAGGTCCCTTGCATTTACATATGAGTTTTTGGATACACTTGTCAGTTTCCCATCTCATTTAAACATTTAGCTGAGAGATTCTCTGGTCTAATCTGGAGAATCAGGAGAGGTTTCCATGAGGAACTGACATTTAAGGAAGTATAGGAGTTAACTAGATAAATAGGGTGAGTGAGGAAACCTTCTAGGCCGAGGAAACACCATGGGCAAAGACCTATGGTAGAAGTAGCGGAGCAAGTTCCAGGATCTGAAAGAAGGTCAGTACGGCAGGAGCAATAAGCTGGAGTAGACAAGATGAGGCCAGAAAAGTAGGCAGCAGTCAGCTGGTGTTAAACAATTTAGATTTTTATCCTAAAGCACGGGAAGCCATTGGGAAGTATTAAGCTGAGGGTGGAGTGAGGTGACATGATCAGATTAGTTTTTTAAAATTTTCCTTTCTGTATAGCAACCAATTGCTTATTTGGATCTGCATTTTTAAAAACAACTGCTAAAAAAAAAGTCTTTGACATTTGTGAGACTATTAGAAATTTGAACATTGAGTGGATATTTGATATCGAGGAACTATCATCATCTTTTTAGGTGTGGTTAAGAGTATTGAAGTTATATATATTTTAAAAGACTGTCTTTTAGAAGTATATGCTATAAAACCAAAAAAAAAAAAACAACAAACAAACCCAGTGCAGTCGAGTCGATTCTGACTCATAGCGACCCTATAGGACAGAGTAGAACTGCCCCATAGAGTTTCCAAGAAGCGCCTGGCGCATTTGAACTGCCAACCCTTTGGTTAGCAGCCGTAGTACTTAACCACTATGCCACCAGGGTTTCCATATGCTATAGTACAGCCGAAATAATGTCTGGGACTCGTTTCAAAATAATGTCGGGAGCAGGGGAAGCATTAGGGTGTGGGTGGGGTAGGGTTGAGTATGGATTGATGGTGATTGGGGCTGGGGGCTAGGTACATGGGGTTTATGATACACTTCTCTGTTTTTGTGTATGAACAGAATTCTTCATAATAAAAAGATTATTGTGGCTTCGGTATGGGAGACTGAATTTCAGAGGGGAAATGGTGATGAGAGGAGACCAGTTAGGAGGCAATTGTGATACTCAGATGAAAATGATGGGGGCTTGGCCTGGGTGATGTCAGCGGGGATGGAGAGGCATGGCTGGATTGGGAGATCTGGAAGAAGTAAGCTGGACAGGACTTGGGGATGGATTGGATATGGGGGTGAAGGAGACCGTGGGGTCAAGAGTGTTCCAGTTGCTGGCCCCAGATGGATGGAGATGCCACTGAGCTATGGATCACTGGAAGAAGACCAAGCTGCTTCCACATCCCACCTCTATCTCCCCTCCCTTCTGCAAATATTGAAGCTGTTCCCTTATGTAACACCTTTTATCCCAGACTTCTGCGCTCTGTGCACTCAGCAATTAATTAAGCTCTGGTATGCATGAATTAATTAAAATCCTCTCTCAGGTTCAGAGGGGCTGTCCTGAGATATATGTATCCATCTATACTGTCGGTCTCCTTCCTGGGGCTGATTTCTTTTGTCAGGGAACACCTTCGCTTTCCGGTGGGCACATAGCTGCAGCTGTCTGTCTGTGTGTGTCTGTCTTTCTGATGCACCTGTCAGCACACTTTAATTTCATGTTTAGGAGCCTAGGTCTAGGGAAGTTAATCACTTGTAAATTGCTCTCCAGCAGAGAGCTAGAAATAGAATGCAGGAAGGCTTCAGAGCACTAGCACAGAGTCATGATGATGGAGATGTCAGCCTAGAAGTGGAGAGCTGAAGGAGTGGCCTCCTGGTGGCTTTCTTGCATATTCCTGGACAGTCTCACTGCGGGGTAGGAGCTTCCCTAATGTGGCGCCCACCTCCAAATGCAATCACGTGTTGGTCTGAGTTAGTGTCTGCTGCCTGGTGTTGTTGGATGACTCTCATCACCTTCTTTTCCAGGTAATTTTCTAATGAGACGGCTGAGACATGAGATCTTCAGCCTCCCGGCTCTCCAGTTTTTCGTCGAGAGATTCACTATGGAATCGGTGAGTGGTCTCCAGCCCTCCCTGTCCAGAGAACCCAGCCTGGGAGATGTGGTGGTGGCATTCTTTTTGGGGGGCTTGAAATACAAACTTTGATCAAACCCTAGCTCTGGGATTTGACCAAGGTTCCATCTGGTGTGAAGATTAGTGAAGAAAAGCTCTCTGGCATTTATAGAGCGGTAGACTTTTCAAAGTGCTTTGTGTCACATCTTTGTGATCATGTGGCAGGGCAGTGGTACCAGAAAGAAGCCAGGAGTAGAAACAACAATGACTATGGCAGCAATGATACTGTATTTTTTACGCAAATAATGCATGCCTTCTACATTCGTTTGCCAACTGCTCCCTCCCCCTGTGAGGTATTTCGTAAGCGTGCTGTACTAATTTTTTTTTACAGCAACATGTAATTAAAAATTGGCATAGCATCGCTAATGAAAATACCTCGCCAGGGGAAAGAGCGGTTGTCAAACAAAAGTAGAAGGCACGTGTTACTCGTGCAGTTTTATCTGAGTCTACCATGTATGAGACTCTTTGGAAACTTTATTTCATTCAGTCCACTCAACAGTGCTGCCAAGTGGGAATTATTACATTTATTTTACGGATAAAGAACTTGCCCAGCTGTATTTGAAGTAAGTTTTTCCTGACCGCGAGACCCCTGCCTTTTTCCTCTATGCTATGTTACTCTTGGTAAAGCCATGTCTTGCCCCATTTTGCAGCTGGGAATACTGAGGCCTGATGCAGGGGCAAGTGCTGGAGAGCCTAAGGCGTCTGACCTCAGTGGGTAGAGGTTTGTGTTGGGGGGTGATAAGGAATTAGACTTGGCAGGAAGAGCCGAGAAAACTAGGCAGAGAAAGCTCATAGAATACAAGAATCTTAACATTATCAGAATAACTTGGCACAGGGTCCACTTGTTTTGGCCGGTGTTTCTGGGAGGTCAGCTTGGTGTGGTGGGAAGAGTGTGGGCACTGGAGACAGATGGAGTGGTTGAATCCTGGCCTTTCGTTGACTTGCTCTGTGACCTCAGGCGAGTCACTGACCTTCTCTGAGTGTTTTCTTGTCAGTAAAAGCGAGTAATGATGTTTATGTTTCAGGATTTTTATGTGGATTTGAAAAGAAGGTATGCATTAAAGTGTCTTGCATAAAGTAGGCACATGGATGTTGTAATTCTTATAACTTTTAGGATGAAAGCTTTTAAGGTTGATTAGACAAGCAAAAGCGTCCTGAGTGGGTGGGAGAGGTGAGAGGCTGGAGACTAGGCCAACCTGGCAAACTTTTAAGCGACCCAAACATAAGGTAACGAGAGACTGTGACCACCTTCCAGGGTAAACGAGCCTTTGCATGCTTATTTTTATAGTTTGTCTACTGTAGGATTACATAAAGTCATGTTTTCTTTCTTTTTTTTTAATCAAGAGTCTAGCACAAAGGGTGCATTAGTTTTATAAGTGTCTTTTTAAACCAAAACTCAAACCCATTGCCATTGAGTCAATTCTGACTCACAATGACCCTATAGCGCAGAGTAGAATTGTCCCACAGAGTTTCTAAGGCTGTAAATCTTTACGGAAGCAGACTGCCACATCTTTCTCCCATCCAGTGGCTAGGGGGTTCCAACTGCTGACCTTTCGGTTAGCAGCAAAGTGCTTAACTACTGTACCACCAAGGCTTCTCAGTGTCTTTTTAGGTGATGTTAATTATAATTGCAATAATTCGGCGCATTATTTAGGATTAGGTTTTGCTATGAGTGAAAATCTGAAAGAACATTAAAGAAGACAGACATGTAGTTCTCTCTTACTTAAAAGTTCTAACACAGGTGACACAGGGCTACTACTGCAATCTATGATATCAGGGACCAGGCCTTTTCGATCTTGTTTCTCTGCCATGTGGGCTTCTAGTCCCAAGGTCACCTCAGGGTCCAAACTGGCTGCTTCTGCTCCAGCCATCACATCTACCAGCAGGAAGAAGGAAGGAGAGGAAGGAAGGCAAGCCCCTTTCCTTTAAGGATGCTTCCTGGAAGTTGCACCTGCTGCTTCTGCTCATATTCCATAGGCCAGAATTTAATTCTCTGGCTCCACTTAGCTGCAAGGAGGACTGAGAGATGTAATTTTCATTCTGTGAAGCCATGTGCTTACCACAAATTGAGAGTTGTTATTATAGAGGAAAAAGAGAAAGATATTGGAGGACATTTGTCATGCTAATAGTTATTGGACAATTGCTACTGAAAGAAGAGACTCTGTAGCCAAACCGTGGGAGTTTGAGTCCTGGGTCTGTGGCTCTGCACTTATGTGACTTTGGAAAAGCTGCTTAGCCTCCCTGTGCCTCGATTTCTTCATCTGCAAAATTCTATTTTCCACAACCGTATAAAGGTTGTTTTGAGTATTAGATGAGTCAAAGTATTTGGAACAGTGCCTGGCACAGATTAAGTGCTATGTAAGTGTCAGCTATTACCACCACTACTACTTCTACTATTGCCACCACTGCTTTTACTAGTACTACTTCTGCTGTTACCACTGCAACCACTTCTGCTACCGCTGCCACTACTTCTACTGTTACCACTATTTTTGCTACTGCTATTACTACCACTTCTACTATTACTACTACTGCTGGCTCTACCATTATTACTGCTCTTCTAATGAGACAGCCTGCTGTTTTGCTGCTTTTAATATTACTAACACAGTCGCTTCTACTATTACTACTACTATTATTACTATTGCTGGTTCTACCATTATTACTGCTACAGCAGCTGCTTGTATTACTACTACTGCTACTTCTATTACTACTACTGTGGCTTCTACTATTGCTATTACTACTATTGCTACTACTGCTGGTTCTACCATTATTACTGCTACAGCTGCTGCTTCTATTACTGCTACTGCTGCTTCTAGTATTACTGCTACTACTGCTTCTAGTATTACTACTACTGTTGTTTCTATTATTGCAATTACTGTTATTACTACTACTGCTGGTTCTACCATTATTACTGCTACAGCAGCTGCTTGTATTACTACTACTGCTACTTCTGTTACTGCTACTGTGGCTTCTACTATTGCTATTGCTACTACTGCTGGTTCTGCCATTATGACTGCTATAGCTGCTGCTTCTATTACTGCTACTGCTGCTTCTACTATTACTACTGCTGATTTTACCATTTTGACTACTACAGCTGTTGCTGCTTTTGTTATTACTGCTGCCTCTATTACTACTACTTCTGCCATTACTACTATACCACTGTTGTTTGCCAGGCACTGCACAGGAATTTTTAGAATTTTATACTCATAGCATGGTGGGTATTATGTTCCCACCTTGAAGATGAGGGTCAGAGAGAATAAGTAACTTATCAGATCCCATGCAGATGGCAGGATGGTGGCTTATGGTGGGTGAGGGTGGGCTGGGATAGTGATTGGAAGGGAATATGTGGCAGACTTGTGAGGTTCTGCTAATGTTTCGCTTTCGGATCTGGGTGCTGGTTACCCGGGCCTAGGGCTTCCTTGAGTGCTGCATGTACAACAGGCGGCAGTTTTCTCTGTCTGTGTTATGCTTTAGTAAATCATGCTGTGCAGCTAGTAGTGGTAGAGCGTGATTCCAAAGCCTGCTCTCTTAACTCGAGTCCGAGCTCCTGCACCTTTATTTCCTCTGATTTATTCATTTATTTATGGGTTCATTTATCTGACTTGTAGCGATCAAATGTGTATTACTTATGTGCCAGGAACTGGGCTGGGTGCTCGAGAAACAAAGCCGCACGCAACAGACTCAGCCCCTGCCCTCATGGCACTCTGTCTAGAGGAAAGGGGACAGGTAAATGCCATGCAGAATGACACCCGCCAGGTTAAGCTCAGTGCAGGAGACTGGGAGGGGAGCTGGAAGGGGCCTGTAACTCAATCCAGCCCTGCAGACCCCAATCTGCTCAAATAATATAGATGTCCATCTCAATAGACCTATGTGATGGGGGAGGTTCCCACATCGTTGGGTGGGCTGAAGACATCAGAAAATCTAAAGCCGTTCCCTCTGCTCCCTGCTGGCGGGCACTGAGAAGGGGCCAGGTTTTCTTTTTCTGTTTGTTATCACTGTGACAGTTGTCGGCCTAGACCTGGCATGCCATGGAGCAGGCACTGGCTGGAGCTTGTGAGTTCATTAGAAAAGACGAGGAAGCTACAGGTGTAGGGAGACTTTCCACATTTATCACTACCCGAGTTCTGGCTGAGAATTTGCCTTTCCACCCCAGACATACTGAATTTGTCTTTCCACTCCAGATATACTGGATCAGAATCTACACTTTAACAAGATCTTCAGGTGAGATTCTGATTCAGTATATCTGGGATAAAAAACAAACCCATTGCTGTTGAGTCGATTCTGACTCATAGTAACCCTGTAGGACAGAGTAGAGCCATAGGGTTTCAGAGGAGTGGCTGGTAGATTTGAATGGCCTACTTTTTGTTTAGCAGCTGAGCTCTTAACCACTAAACCACCAGGGCTCCAGATGTGGGGTGGAAATACAATTCTCATCAAGGAGTCAAACTGGAAATGAACCTGGTTGGAAGCCCTGAGTACCAACCAACCCAAACCCAAACCCAGTGCTGTTGAGTCGATTCCGACTCATAATGACCCTATAGGACAGAATACAACTGCCCATTAGAGTTTCCAAGGAGCGCCTGGTGGATTTGAACTGCTGACCCTTTGGTTAACAGTCGTAGCACTTAACCACTATGCCACCAGGGTTTCCGCCCTGAGTACAGGGACCTCTTATTTCGTTTGTTTTGTTATTAAAATAAATGTATGGTTGAATGAATAAAATCATACCCCATGATCATGCATCTTTTACCCCTGGGAAAGGTCAAGAATAGGATCTGTTTCCTTTTTTTCACCCCACATACCGATGGGTGGAGGTGGGGGGCGGAGGGTAGGACCATGTAGAAGCTGAATCGAATTCAAAGCCAGCGGTAGAAATCAGCTGGCCTTATTTTCAGGATTTTGCTCCATACCTGAAAACAAGCTGGCCTAAACTTTGTTATTGTTTTTGTTAGGTACCATCTAGTTGGCTTCCACTCATAGTGACCCTATGCACAACAAAACAAAACACTGCCCCGTCCTGCACCATCCTCACAATCCTTGTTATGCTTGAGCCTGTTCTTGCAGCCACTGTGTCAAACCTCTTAAACCAAGTCCAAGGTCCCTGGTGGTGCAAACGGTTTGCTCTCGACCGCTAACCTAAACGCTCGCAGTCTGAACCCACCCAGCGGTGCTGCAGAAGACAGGCCTGGTGATTTCCTTCCATAAAGATTACAGCCAAGAAAACCCTACAGAGCATAGTTCTACTCTGTATCACATGGGGTTGCCATGAGTCAGAATTGAGTCAAAAGCAAGGGGCCTGTGTTTGGTTTTTTAAACCAAGCCCGTGAGAAACCTCAGACTTCCCCGCCCTCTCTGTGCCTTCCAGATGTCAAGGCAGAGGCCCCGTCATTATCATACCGCGGGCTGTCAGCCCAAATTGAATTTCCCTGAGCCCAGCTGATGTCCCCTTCTGGCCGCAGGGCAGGGTCAAGAATGAATGTGGTGCATGGACGGGAAATGTGTCCCTTGAGCTGAAGGCGGAAGCGCTGACCTCTTAACTCTGAGCTGCATTGCTAACATTACTGGAAGGATTGGAAAGCCTTATGGCTTCTGGGTGTAAAAGAAAATGTGTTTTTGAAAACATTATCCGAGTTCCAATGTGAAAGCCCTCTCAGTATAATTGAGGCTGTTTAAAATTCGACTTGTTATTTCATGGCATCAGTCATTTCTCAGTTACATGAAGGAAGGTGCTACTTAGATAGCGTTGGGATAGTAGGACCCTGGTCTTGGCTCCTTCTCTTCTTCAAAAGTTAGTTTCAGAGCTGCTGGGTAGAGCAAACTGTTAACCAAAAGGTTGGAGGTTCAAGCCCACCCAGTGGTACCCTGGAAGAAATGCCCGGTGATCTACTTCCGAAAAATCAGCCACGGAAAACCCTGTGGAGCACAGTTCTACTCTGATACACAAGGGGTCGTCATGGTCGGAATTGACTTGACGGTAGCTGTTTTGTTTTTTCTTTAACTGTGTTCCGGGTCAGGTGCTTCCAGGTCCCTCTTTGCATTGCCCTCCTACCCTCAGCACTACACAAGATGCAATAGGGTAGATTTTGAACCAAAGTTGTTCCGGAGCTGCGTCGCAAGGCCATGAAGACGGGTGTATTTCCCCGGCTCTTACTGGTACTGAATGCTTGCAGCTGGGACAGATGGTTATCAGCTTTGAATTTTGCTTTCCTTGTGTGGGCCAGTTAAGTAATCCCCAAGCGTTTACTTAAGCCCCAGGCACTGAGAATACAGACCTAAATAATACTAGTAGGGTTCCTGCCTTCAAGGCCCGCAGTGCGTGGCAGGGGAAAGCGACATGAAAACAGGTAATTTCAGTCCAATATGATAGGTGTAATAATATAACTTTAGATGGCATCTTATGGCTTGAATACAGTTAAAATTGTAGAACATGTTGACGAAATTTAGTGCCTTCACGTCAAACACATGGGGTACAGCATTCACGCGTCCTAGAATGTTTGGGCCAGAAGGAACTTTCCAGCACTGTTCAATAGAACTTTCTGTGATGACAGGACTGTTCTGTGTCTGTGGCGTCCAGAAGAGGTAGCCATCAGCCACACGTGGCTTTTGAGCACAGTAATGTGCCTCAAGCAACTAAGACACTCAGTTTTTAAATTTTATTTAATTTACCAAACCCAAACCAAACCCACGGCCATTGAGTTGAGTACGACTTATAGCAACCCTGTAAGACACAGTAGAACTGCCCCATAGGGTTTCCAACACTGTGGTACTGTGGTTAAGAGCTGGGCTGCTAACCAAAAGGTCAGTAGTTAGAATCCACCAGGTGCTCCTTGGAAACACTATGGGGCAGTTCTGCTCTGTCCTATAGGGTCGCTATGAGTCGGAATTGACTCGACGACGATGAGTTTGGGTTTTTTTTTTAATCTTTACAGGAACAGATTGCCACATCTTTCTCTTGTGAAGCAGCTGGTGGGTTCAAACCACCGGCCTTTTGGTTAGCAGCTGAGCGCTTAACCACTGCACCACCAGAGTTCCTAATTAATTTATAATTAAATTGAAATTAGCCACAAGTGTCTAGTGGCTACCAGGTTAGACAGCACAGTGATAGAGAGCATCCTTAGGAGGGTCTCAGACTTGAATATGCTTGTGAGCCACCTGGTGAACTGGTTAAAAAGCAGATTCCTGGGCCCAACCCCAGGTGTTTCAGATTGCTTAAGTCTGTAGTGGGGTCAAGGAATCTCCATTTTAACAACCATCACAGGTGATTCTGATGCAGGTATAGTTCGAGAAATGCCGAGTCCTTCGGTTTTCAAACTTTAGTATCCTCAGAGTATTTTCTTCAAGAGAAAACTGAAAAGAGAGCTTAGTGTGTAAAACAAATAAGAGCAGGGCTGCTGTGGTTTAAGTCGGGCAGGGACCAGAGCCCCATACACGTGGAGAGACCGTGCTCTACTCTCCTGGGAAGAGCTGAGATTTCTTGCAACAGAGCTCATACCGAGCTCAACTGGTACAACCACACCACTTCATTGATCAGAAGCCCTGTGAAGGCAAGATAAGGTTTGGTTTTCTAGTAGCCCAAACCTTGCCAGAACCAATTTAAAACCAACACCTAGTTCTGGAAATGGAAGTTGAAGCAAAAGCACACTTAGTGAGCCATTTTCTTCTTTGTGGAGGAGCCCTGGTGGCACAGTGGTTAAGTGCTCAGATGCTAACCGAAAGGTTGACAGTGTGAACCTACAGGCAGCTAGTCAGGAGAAAGATGTGGCAGTCTGCTTCTGTAGACATTTATGGCCTTGGAACTCTATGGGGCAGTTCTACTCGGTCTAGGGTCGCCGTGAGTTGGAATCGACTAGATGGCAATGGGTTTTTTTGTTTTTTTCTTCCTTGTGTATTAATCAGCTATCTCAGTAGCCTCATGTGGAGGACTTGCAGAGCAGTGGTTAAGAGCACAGGCTCTGTCTGACCCAGACGTGACTGCCAGGCCCAGCCTGGGAACCTACTGGATGGTCCTGGACAAGTGTCCTCTGTAAAGCAGAAAATCATAATATCTGCTGCGTGAGACAATACATGTAAAACCCAGTGTCTAGCACTTAGCATTAATTGTTATAGCAATAGCAGCAACGGTAGCAGTGATGATAACAATAATAGCCAGCACTTACTGTGAGCCAGACACTTTCACTTTTCTAAACATTTGCTGTTTATTAACTCATTTAATCCCTACAACCATCCTGTGATATCCACACCATTGTTACCTCCACTGTAAAGGCAGGCAGACCTCAGGGAGGAATGTAAAGTTCGTTAAGGCTACCATCACTGGCATGTGGCAGAACTGGAACTCACTTGCAGGGAATCTGGCCCTGGAGCCAGCACTTCTCCTTGCTGTATTATGTCCCCAGGCTCGAAGAAAGACCTTCTGAGATAAGGTTCTTGCTCCCAGCCTCCTGTGGCTGTAAATCTCAAAGCTTGGGAATTATCCAACAAGTCACCTCTGCTTCCAGGAGACTGTAACCCAGCTGACCACCCTCCCTCTGAAAACCCTGTCTCCCGTGACACCATGCCCGCTTGGATTTCTTCTTGTGCCTGTGCCCCTCTTTCTGTCTCAGTCGGGTTCCCCTCACCCCACCCAACCTCAAAATGTCATCATGCCCTCCTGTCTCTACTCTCTTCTGGGTAACTCCTCCAGCCCCTGGGCTTTGTAGACCACCTGTCTGCTAACCACTCCCAGATCACATCTCCAGCTGAACCTGTCCTCTGAGTTCCTGACTCAGTTCTCTCAAATGCCTAAGTGTCTCCATTTGGATATCTGGCAGGCACCTCACATTTAATATGCCCAGCATGGGTTAGTCTCCCCACTCTTTGCACGGGATCATGGTCCACCACGACCTCCCCTTGCTTGCACATCTTACTTAGAATAAAATGCAGATTCCTTGCCATGGCCTGCAAAGACCAGCAAGATCCAGCCCCTGACTACCCCTGCACCCGCCCGTTCCTCCATAGGCTTCCGCACACTGGCTTTCTTTCTGTTCTTCAAACACAGCCAGCGCCATCCTGTCGGGGGACTTGGCTTCACGTTGTTTCCTCTGCCTGCAGGGCCTCCTTCCTGCACTTCCTGGCCCTCAGTCCCCTGCTTTTCACAGGGGTGACTCCTCATCCTGGAGTCTCAGCTTACATGCCGTTTCCCTAGGTTTTCTTCACCACCTACTATGGATTGAATTGTTTTGCCCTCAAAATATGTGTTGGAATCGTAACCTCTCTACCTGTGGACGCGATTCCACTGGAGAATAGGGTTTTCCGTATTATGTTAATGAGACCCTATCAGTGTAGGGTGTGTCTTAAACCTACTTTGGAGCTATAAAAAGCAGAATAGGCACAGAGAAGCAGGCACAAATGTGGAAATCTCCAAGGTACACTGAGAACGCTAGAGAAGCTGAGACAAGGCTTTTTCCCCAGAACCGGACAGAGAAAGCCTTCCCTTAGAGCCAGTGCCCTGAATTTTGACTTCTAGCCTCTTAAACTGTGGGACAATAAATTTGTTTGTTAAAGCTACCCACCCACTTGTGGTATTTCTGTTACAGCAACACTAAGGAGCTAAGACACCACCCCAGCTTTTACTCTTTCTGGCTGCTCCTTGTATGTTTTCTTCATTGCACTTGTAATAATCTGGAATTATTTATTTACTTGTGTATTATCCTCCAATTTGTGTATTATCTGCTCCCAACAGACAACAGTGATGACTGCTTTGTCCATGAGTCTTATCCCAGTGCCTGCCCTGGTGCCTGGCACATAGTTGATGTTCAATAAATACTTGTGGTTGAAGTCACACTAATGGCACCTGCTAAGTCAATCATGAACATAAGATGCCAATTCTATGCTTGTTACTAGTAGAATCCTTTCACAGCGGAGCTTGTTCTTCATAGGTGTATGCAAGTGATTGAAAATTGGATGGAACCTGGGCTTTTTTTTTATGGACCTTGGTCTCTATTTTCACATTTCTCCTTGTTGGGCCATCCGAAGTGTTAGTACTTCCAAAGATACTCTGAGGGAAAACAGCAGCTTCGGATACCCAATCCATAGTAGAGTTGACTTGATTTTGATTTAAAATGGAAACTATGAGCTAATGCGTTTTACAGATTTGAGTGGAGGACAATTTTATCTGGAAAAAGGAAAAAATGTGGAGCACTTTGTGTGGGTACCATATGTAACACCAAAAGCTCCTAAGAGGGATTCTCTGCAAATATTTGGGGTTTGGTGCTCATAAACAATGACATGGGTTTTCCTGAGAACTGAGAACTGTGGCAACAGCGAAATCACTTCCAAAGTGAAAACGTGCTTGCCAGGCTGACGTGTAGAGTGACTGTTTTTGGCTGAGGCACCGAACTCCTGAAAATTGAGGTTTGCAGAGTAACTACAGACAGGTCATTAGTATGACTGACTGCGGGGAGCCCCCCCACAATTCTTTGTTGTTTCTTCCTTTTCATCAGCAGCTACATAATTGACAGATAGGCTCCAGAGGCACAGACAGTGGTGAGGTGAGTCCCTTTCTAGCTGCTTCTCCAGTGTGAGGTGCAGTTGTTGGAAATTTCTAAACAGTGCAAGTTGGGTAAGAACCAAAAAAACCAAACTCATTGCTGTCTAATTGATTCCAACTCAGAGCAACCCTGTAGGACAGAGTAGAACTGCCCCATAGTGTTTCCAAGGCTGTAATGTTTATGGGGACCCCTGGTGGTGCAGTGGTTAAGAGCTCAGGCTACTACCTAAAAGGTCAGCAGTTTGAATCCACCAGCCACTCCTTGGAAACCCCATGGGGCAGTTCTACCATGTCTTATAGGGTCGTTATGAGTTGGAATTGACTCACAGCAGTGGGTTTGGTTTGATTTTTTGGAATCTTAATGGAAGCAGACTGCCAAGTCTTTCTCCAGAGGAGTGGCTGGAGGGTTTGAACTGCCCACCTTTCAGTTAGCAGCTGAGTGCTTAACCACTGGGCCACCAGGGCTCCTTTGGTAAGAGAGGAGAGTAGAAATGGAGTTTTCAGCAGTAATGAGTAGTTGTATGAGTCAGCATGATTTTAGTTTTAGGTGATAGAAACCCAACTCGAGCTGGCTTAAGCAATAAAGGAATTCACTGGCTCACATAAGAGAGGTGTCCAGGGTAAAATTCAGAGTTTGGCTTCTTTGTTTTTCTCCCTCCTCTGCATCCCCACTGAATCTTTCTCCCTGCTCATCTCTCAGCTGTGTTTTATTCTCAGAATCTCCATGTGGTGGCTTCCAGAAGTCCCTGTCCTACAGCTAACAGTTTAACCCCAGTAGATCAGAGCTTTTCTTCCCAGAAGTTCCAGCAAAATCTCTGAGTTGATTCCCATTGGTCCAAGTTGAGTTGCCTGCCCCACCCTGTGTCATTCTCTGGATAAGGTGATGGAACATTCTGCTACCTGCCCATCCCTAGAGTTGGGAGATGTTGACGGTCAGTACCATAGGAACCACTGGACCGAGAGCAGGGAAATGGTGGTTCACTCAATGGGAACTTGGATTGCAATCACCAGAAGAGATATTGGATGCTGGGCAGGTGAAAACTAAATGTCTGCTCCACTAACCAAGTACTGTAGCTAGGGAGAGCCAGTAGCTCAAGTTCAAGTCAAGTTCCTTAGGGATACGTTCAAGAGTCTCTGTTCTGCATCAGCCCCTTTAAGTAACCCCAAACGCACCTCTCCCAGCCAGCATCCTCCCTGTTCAATCACCTCTGGAAGTGCTCCAGGCTCTCTCTCTCTCTCTCTCTGTGTGTGTGTGTTTCGAGTCAATCTCCTGTTTCCCACCTCTTAATTTTAATTCATCCGGTTGCATCAAACATGACCCTCCTCTTTGTCTGCATTTCAGCCAGATGAGAGCTCTGTAGGTTCCTTCATTCTGTTCCCTTCTTGGACCTTCCCTGATGCTGCCCTTCAGCAAGAGCCCTCTCGGCATCCCGTCTCTCCTTTTTCCTGGTTACAGCCAAGCCTCATCTCAAAGGGCACTTCCTCAGGGAAGCCTTCTCTAGCAGTTTCCCCCAGCTTGCCTAGCCTCCTCACTTTATACACCTCCATAGAACCTTATGCACCCCCCTCCCCCGTGTGTGTGCTTGTGTGTGTGTGTGTGTGCGTGCGAGACTGTCTTAGTTTCTTAGTGCTGCTGTAACAGAAATACCAGAAATGGGTGGCCTTAACAAACAGGAATTTATTTTCTCACGGTTTAAGAGGCCAGAAGTCCAAATACAGGGCACCAGCTGTAGAAGAAAGTTGTCTTTGTCAGCTCTGTCTTTGTCCATGTCTCTTCCAGCTTTTCTCCCTTGGTTCCTTGGTTATCGCACGTGGCACCCATCTTCCTCTCTGCTTGTGCTTGCTTCTCTGTGCCTCATTTGCTCCTTTTAGAGCCCAGAGGTGCTTGGCTTAAGACACACTCTACACTGATATGGCCTCATTAATATAAAAAAACCGTATTCCCTAATGGGATTACATCCACAAGTCTAACCAAAAAACCAAACCGTTGCCATAGAGTTGATTTTAAGTCATAGCTACCCTGTAGGACAGAGTAGAACTGCGCCACAGGGTTTCCAAGGAGCAGCTGGTGGATTGGAACTGCTGACCTTTCGGTTAGCAGCTGAGCTCTTAACCACCGTGCCAACAAGGCTCTATCCACAAGTATAGGGGTTAGGATTTATAACACTTACTTTTGGTGGACACAGTTCATTTTGGGGGACACAGCGCATTCTATAACAGGCACCATCTTGCTTTTATTGACGTTCAGTCTGTCTTTCTTATTTTTCTTTAAGTGAAAGTTTACAAGGGTGGGGGACCATCTGTCTCACTCCACTTATGCATAGATTCTAGGACAGTGTCTAGTGTAGTAGGCAGTCAGTAAATGTTTGTTGAGTGAATGAATGACCAGACAATGAGAGCCATCAAGGAATGAAAAGTATGAGAGGGTGACTTGTCCAAGGTTCCCCAGATGGTGGGAGACGCAGCCCACTCTGAAACCCACCTCTTCTGACTCCGATGTCCCTCTTTCTCCCTTCTGCCTGGCAGTTGGCTTCTCTGGGTAGGGGGAGAGGGAAGGAGGAGACAGTTATAACACACGTTGAACGCTTGTCTGCAGACCAAGTCGCAAATTACATAGCGTTGACGGTGTATCCCAAAAGATATCTGTGATTGTCTTTTGCTCCGAGCAGGTCTGTCTTGTGGCTGGAGGAGAAAGTGGTTTGGGTGTTTATACCAGTCAGAGTGGACCTTCCCAGCTGGTAGCGTGAGGTCATTCCGTTTTGCCTCAGAGTTCCCACTGGATTTGAGACTTTAATGGCTCTTGGCTCACCTTAACCTCATTTGGCTAGAAAGTGACTGATGGGAACCTGAGGCATGAGTGTGTGTAATTAACGTGCATGCCCCAGGCAAGTTTAACCTTAGAGGACTCTGACTTCCCCTCACAGGGTTCAAATCAGAGTTCAGGTGAGTGTGGCCATGTCACAAAGGGCAATCTTTACTGTGACTTGTAAGAAGGGCAGGTGACCAGCCCTGCAGAGAAGCCAGGAGTCCTGGTTCTACTCCAGCCACCCATAATGATGAGGAGATCTGGGCAAGTCCCGTCACCGCTCTGGGAAAAGTAGGTATGGTACTATTTTGTATTGGGCACTGTCATGGATTGAATTATGTCCCACCTAAAATGTATATATCAACTTGGTTAGGCCATGTATGGTTGTCCTCCATTTTATGATTGTAATTTTATGTTGAGATGATTAGGATGGGATTGTAACACCACCCTTTTTCAGGTCACCTCCCTGATCCAAGGTAAAGGGAGTTTCACTGGGGTGTGGCTTGCACCAACATTTATCTCTCGAGATAAAAGGAAAGGGAAGCAAGTAGAGTGGGGAACCTCACACCACCAAGAGAAAAGCACTAGAAGCAGCGCACGTCCTTTAGACCCGGGGTTCCTCCTCGGAGAAGCTCCTAGTCCAGGGGAAGATTGAGGACAAGGACCTTCCTCCAGAGACAACACAGAGAGAAAATCTTCGGCTAGAGCTGACGCCTTGCATTTGAACTTTTAGCCTACTTTACTCTGAGGAAATAAACTTCTCTTTGTTAAAGCCATCCACTTGTGGTGTTTCTGTTATAGCAGCAGTAGATAACTAAGACAGGCACATTTCAGTGGCAAGTGACAGAAAAGAAAGAAAAGTCCAGGGCTAGCACTGGCTTCCGGCACTTCTGGATCCAGGGAGGGCATTGAGGCCAGGGGGGCTTGCGTAGTACTGCGTCTGTCGCAGTAGTGCACACGCAAACGTTAAGAGAATGCCAGTCCAACACCTCCTTGCTGCATGACCCTTGGCAGGCTACAAACTCCTCTGAGCTTTGGTTTCCTCATCCGGGAATTATTATAGAGCCCGTGCGCAGAGGCAGGGCAGATTTACCCAGCCAGCCTAGAAAAGTGTTTAGCTCAGTGTCTGATGCATACTAGGTTTTTTTTTTTTTTTTTTTTTTTGGGAGGGGGGGCTCTACTTCCTCCTTTTTTTCTTTCATTTCATTCATTTGTTTATTTATGAAAATATATGCAACAAAACATACACCACTTCAACAGAGAATCCCTGATGGAGCAGGAGAGCAATGGGATGCAGACTTCATATTCTCATAAAAAGACCAGACTTAATGGTCTGACTGAGACTGGAAGGACCCCGGAGGTCATGGTTCCCAGACCTTCTGTTAGCCCAAGACTGGAACCGTTCCCAAAGCTAAATCTTCAGACAGGGATTGGACTGGACTATAGGATAGAAAATGATACTGGTGAGGAGTGAGCTTCTTGGCTCAAGTAAACACATGAGACTGTGTGGGCAGCTCCTATCTGGAGGGGAGATGAGAAGGCAGAGGGGGCCAGGAGCTGGTTGAATGGGACACAGGGAATACAGGGTGGAGAGGAGGAGTGTGCTATCTCATTAGGGGGAGAGCAGCTAGGAGTATATAGCAAGGTGTATATAAATTTTTGTATGAGATACTGACTCGACTTGTAAACTTTCACTTAAAGCAAAATAAAAATTTTAATAAAAAAGAATACACCACTTAAACAATTTCTGCATGTGAAATTCAGTGACGTTGGTTACATTCTTCAAGTTGTGCCACTTTTCTCGACAACCTTTTCCCAAACTATTTCACCGTCATTAACACAAGCTCATTACCCAGCACCCCCAAGCTTCTCATCTGTCTTTTTGAGTTGCTGTTGTCAGTATGATTACATACAGATAATTCTTTAAATGCATGTAAGCTTAATACAGACATTCTTTTCTAATTAGGCTAAACTATTGGTTCAAAGATGACTTCAGGGAATAGTTTTGATTCCAGGTTTAAAGACTTCCTCAGGATAGTAGTTGCTGGGGGGTCATCTGATCTCAGTGACTCCAGGAAGTCTGGATTCCATGGAAATTTTAAATTCTGTTCCACATTTTCCCCCTTTTGATTAGGATTCTTCTGTAGAATCCTTGATCTAAATGTCCAGAAATGGTAGCTGGGCATCACCCAGTTCTTCTGGTCTCACGGCCAAGGAGTCTGCCTTCTTCTTTGCTGACTTCATCCTCAGGCAGCTTTCTCCCCTTCATGGCGCCTAGTGGTTCAGGGCTTCAAGTCTACTGTAGAGAGAGTTTCCCTTCCCCTAAAAAGGCCTGGGCTGTGGGCATGAGTCTCAGGCTGCCTGGCTGCAGATACATACTACCAGCCAGGAAGGCTCCTCTGGTGGCTAGAGCTTGGGAAGTCACCTGAGCAGAGAGGTCTGAGAGGCCAGCAGCCTGCCTGCCAGGTTGGGCAAGAGTATAGGGAGGAGAGATCAGATTGAGGACGGGATGCTATTTCTAGGCAGAAGACTGAGCAAAGAGCATCAAAACCCCTTGTTTCATGACAGGGGGATTCTACTAGTAAGGGGAGGCAATTAATGTGGGTTGGCCACTGTCTTAGTCATCTAGTAATGCTGTAACAGAAGTACCACAGTGGATGGCTTCAACAAACAGAAGTTTATTCTCTCACAGTCTAGTAGGCTAGAAGTCCGAATTCAGGGCATCAGCTCCAGGGGAAGTCATTCTCTCTCCGTAAGCTCTGGAGGAAGGTCCTTGTCATCAATCTTCTCCTGGTCTAGGAGCTTCTCAGTGCAGGGAACTTGGGTCCAAAGGATACACTCTGCTCCTGACCCTACTTTCTTGGTGGTATGAGGTCCTCCTCCCGCCCCCCCACCTCACTTCTCTCTTTTATATCTCAAAAGAGATTGACTTAAGATAACAACGTAATTTTGTTGATTGAGCCCTGTCTCATTAAGTAACTGCCTCTAATCTTGCCTCATTAACATCATAGAGGTAGGATTTACAACACATAGGAAAATCACATCATATCACTGGGAATCACAGCCTAGCCAAATTGACACATATTTCGGGAGACACAATTCAATCTGTAACAGCCACGGGCCACCTATGACTTGCTCCTCTATGCCTCTGTGCCTTTGCACGTGCTGTTCTCTCTTCCAGGAATGCCTTATCCACCCTGCATACTCCCATTCATCCTCTAAGACCCTCCTGACTAAAGTAGTCCCCCCTTCCTGTCTCTCCTTACCGTTAATATCTTTTCCATTTTTGAGCAAGCATCTCTTGAGTGACGGCACTGTGTGCTGGGAATACAAAAGAGAATATTTCACCTAACGCCAGTTGATTCTTCCGCTGTGCTTCCCTTTTCCTCCATCAGTGTAGTTATTTGTTCATTCATTTATTCAACACATATTGATTACCCAGCTCCTGTTGTGCAGGGTCGCTATGAGTCAGAATCGATCTTGACAGGAACAGGTGTGCCAGGCATTGCCCTGGGAGCCTGGGTGCCAGTGGACAGTGGGAGACAATAACTAGTATTAATGAACAAGATTATTCCTGATGTTGTGTAACTTAAGAAAATAATCAAGGATAAAAAGAGAGAGCAATGGAGCCCTGGTGGTGCAACGGTTTAGTGCTCAGTTGCAAACTGCAAGGTTGGCATTTTGAACCCACCCAACAGCCCTGTAGGAGAAAGACCTGGCGATCTGCTCCCATAAAGATTACAGCCTAGGATACCCTGTGGAGAAGTTCCACTCTCTCACATGAGGTCGCTATGAGTGGGAATCAACTCAGTGACACACAACAACAACAAAGCAAGGGATTGAGAGTTGGGCAGAGGAGGATGGTCAGAAAGGCTCTTGGCTGTACCTTCTTCTTTGCTGGCTGTAAGGCTGTGGTGTGATGTAAGGGGCTTGGATTTATACTCAGTGTCTCAGGAAGCCGTTGTTGCAATTCCTTGTCTGACTTTGAGTTGATACTCCTCTTTGGTGCTCCAACACTGCACTGTCCAATTGATAGCCACTAGGTATACATGGCTACAAAACACTTGAAATGTGCCTTGTCCAAACTGAAATGTCCTGTTAGTAAAATACATGCCAGTTTTCAAAGACTTTGTACAAAATAAAGAATGCAAACTGCCCCACTAATAAGTTTTCTATCAAGTGATTGCATGGAGTGGTGCAAAATGGTAAGGTGCTTGGCTGCCAGCCAAAAGGTTAGTGGTTTGAATCCACCCAGAGGGACCTTGGAAGAAAGACCTTGTGATCTACTTCCGAAAAATCTGCCATTGAAAATCCTATGGAGTACAGTTCTACTCTGACACGCACGGGGTCACCATGAGTCAGAGTCAACTCAATGGCAACTGGTTTTTACCAAAAAATTTCAAACTACATGTGTGGCTTGTATCATATTTCTATTGGACAGGCTGGCCTAGAAGCACCTTTGGTCTTCGCTTTGATCTGGCTGGGTTGTGCCCACCTCTTGTCCCCAGACCACTGGAAGGACTGCAGTTGTACCTGGCTGCTTATTCTTTTTCCATGCCATAGAGCCTGCAGGCACAATGTAGGTGCTTCTCCTGAATCCCCTGGGCACTCACTGTTTCCCTGTAAGCTGAGCACCTGTGTCTGCTCCTTCTGAAGGTGTTCTCTGCTATGCTCACACTGCATGCAGCTCAGGCCAGTGGAGGCTAAGAGTTGCAGGATAAACGCTCCAGCTTCCTTGCCCCTCGAATGCACCACTCTGGTGTTCTACAGCATCTCCCTGGGGTCACCAGTGGGATTGAGCCCCAGTTGCCCTCAGTGGTAACCTGCACTTTAATGCACCCTGTATTCATTTTCTTCCCTTCCCTGCCTCACTTCTCTGCTCTTCTACCTGGATTGTTTCCCCAATAGACTACTTGCACTCAAACCCTTGTCTCGGGCTCTGCTTCTGGGGGAACCCATCCTGAGACCTGGAATACCCAACACCTAGGTGCTCAGTAGAAGAAGGAGAGGAATCATGTCTTCAGCACGTCATTGGGTAGAGGCTGGCCTACCTGCTTTCAGGTGTGGGGGTGGGATGAGGGTGGCAGAAGGAAGCGCTTCCTAGCCAGTCTTCTCAGCCTCTGGACCTCTGAGCCCAGGGATGGAAAGTAGGGACACTGGTGTGTCAGCACAGGGAGGTATCTCGCTGGTCCTAGTGCCTCCAGCTGCCACACCCAGAAGGACAGGTGAATCAGCAGCTGAGTCAGTGAGGGCAGGGCCACCCAGGAGCACTGTCCTGCATCATCTGGCAGTAAAGCCCAGGGAGTAGCTCACAGCAGGAAGTGGGGAGAGTCCAGCAAACACCATGTAGTAGAGTATATATTGGGTATAGTATTAATGAAGTCAGATGAGAAAACCTGTGGACAACCTGTACCTGTTTGGTTGCCTAGATCAAGGCAAGGGCCTGGTATATGTTAGTCTGTTTATTTGAAGGAAGGAAGGAAAGAGGGAGGGACTGAAGGAGGGGAGAGGGAATGAGGGAAGGAGGGAAGGAAGGAAAGAGGGAAGGAGAGGAGGGAGGGAGGGAGGTAATGAAGGAAAGAGGGAGGGAGAGAAAGAAGGAGGGAATGGAGGAAGGGAGAGGAAGGAGGGAGGGAGGAAGGAAACAAGGAAAGGATAAGATAGAGTAAAGGAGGGATGGATATGACCCTTCATGCTGTATAGAACCACTGCTGTGCATCCATTCATTCAACAGACATATGCAAAGCACCTCCTGTGTGTCCAGTGTGGGGCCCAGATCAGGGCCAACATTTCAGCCAGACTGGTCCTTCTCAGCATCAAACCTGTGCATGCCCATTGCCATCTTAGATGCACTCCTCTGTCTTGAGAGGAAAGGCCAAACTCCTTGGCATGGCATCCAAGCCTTCCTTGACCACCCCTGCCTCCGCCTCTGACTTCAGCTCTCATCCTTCATTCTCAGCGTGCTGAACTGCTTGTCCGACCCCACACCTGATGTGCTCTCATGCCCCCATGTACTTCTACCTGCCATTCCCTCTGCCTGGAGCACCCTTTGCAGCCAACCACCTAGCTAGCTCCTATGCCTCCTCCAGGAACCAGCTCAGCATCACCTCTCTGCAGTCTGCCCTAATTCCCTCTTTACCATTGTGCCGTCTGTACCTGTTTCTCCTAGTACTTCATTCACTCAACAGATGCGTTGTATTGGGAACTTAGTATGTTGAAGGGACTGAACAGTTACCTGTAAGAATCCCTGGTAGGCAAAATGGTACAGCCGTTGTGGAAAACAGTGTGATGGTTCCTCAAAAAACTAAAAATAGAACTACCATATGACCCAGCAATTCCACTCCTAGGAATATACCCAAAAGACTTGAAAGTAGAGACTCATAAAGAGACTTGTATACCAGTGTTCACTGCAGCACTATTCACAATAGCCAAAAGGTGGAAATAACCTAAATGCCTATCAACAGATAAATGAATAAACAAAATATGGTGTATACATACAATGGAATGCTGCTCAGCCAGTAGTAGTATTGCTCATATAGAAGTTCAAGATGAAGCTGAAGGAAATCAGAGCAAGTCCATGAAAGCCAAAATATAATCTTGAGTACATCCCACCTGAATTTGGAGAGTATCTCAGGAATATATTTGACGCATTGAATACTATTGACTGAAGACCAGACGAGTTGTGGAATGACATAAGGACATCATACATGAAGAAAGCAGGAGGTCATTAAAAAGACAGGGAAGAAGGAAAGACCAAAATAGATGTCAGAAGAAACTCTGAAACTTGCTTTTGAACATAGAGTAGCTAAAGCAAAAGGAAGAAATGACGAAGTAAAAGAGCTGAACAGAAGATTTCAAAGGGCGGCTCGAGAAGACAAAGTATTAAAATGACATGTGCAAAAACCTGGAGTTAGAAAACCAAAAGGGGAGAATATGCTCAACATTTCTCAAACTGAAAGAACTGAAGAAAAACTTCAAGCCTCTAGTCTCAATATTGAAAGATTCTATGGGGAAAATATTGAACAAGGCAGGAAGCATCAAAAGAAGACAGAAAGAATACACAGAGTCCCTGTACCAAAAAGAATTGGTCAACATTCAGCCACTTCAGGAGGTAGCATATGATCAGGAACCGATGGTACTGAAGGAAGTATTCCAAGTTGTGCTGAAGGCACTGGTGGAAAACAAGGCTTCAGGAATTGACAGAATACCAACTGAGATGTTTCAACGAACAGATGCAGCGCTAGAGGTGCTCACTCGTCTGTGTCAAGAAATTTGGAGGACAGCTGCCTGTCCAATTGACTGGAAGAGATCCATATTAGTGCCCGTTCCAAAGAAAGGAGATCCAACAGGATGCGGAAATGATTAAACAATATCATTAATATCACAAGCAAATAAAATTATGCTGAAAATCATTCAAAAGCGGTTGCAACAATGTATCAACAGAGAACTGCCAGAAATTCAAGTCGGATTCAGAAGAGGACGTGGAACCAGAGATATCATTGCTGATGTCAGATGGATTTGGCTGAAAGCAGAGAATACCAGAAAGATGTTTACCTGCGTTTTATTGACTATTAAAGGCATTCGACTATGTGGATCATAACGAATTATGGATAACATTGCGAAGAATGGGAATTGCAGAACACTTAATTGTGCTGATGAGGAACCTGTACATAGACCAAGAGGCAGGTGTTCAAACAGAACAAGAAGGTGCTTTGTGGTTTAAGGTCAGGAAAGGTGTGGGTCAGGGTTGTATCCTTTCACTATACTTATTTAATCTGTATGCTGAGCAACTAATCCGAGAAGCAGAACTATATGAAGAAGAATGTGACATCAGGACAGGCATTTGGGGTGGGGTGGCCTCAGCATTAGGAGGCCCTCTCTGTGCTTCCATATGATCTGAAGAAAAGCTCGAAGCTGGGGGGAGGAGGGGAATAACCGAATGGCTGTAGCGTGTGCATCTGGGAGCCTGCATATGCCAGTTTACAGCGCTGGAACCAAAAGCGGTTGCTGGGGATTTGACTCCGACTCCTGAGGGTTACATGCGTATCAGGGTAGAACTGTGCTCTGTAGGATTTTCAGCGGCTGATTTTTTGGATGTAGATCACCAGGCCTTTCTTTTGAGGTACCTCTGGGCAGATTTGAACTGCCAACCTTTCAGGTAGCATCCAAGTGCCTTAACCATTTGAACTGGAAAGGAGAGCCTTAATTTGAAATTTATTATAATTCTCTTTTTCAGTTTGCATGTGACGTGTGCATGTGTGTTTGTGTATCTGAAGAGGCAGGGGTGGGAAGTAAATTATGGACATCCAGTGAAGTAGAAATTTATGTCTGCCCATTTGTTTATTTGTGTCTCAGGTACATAAGCAGAGACAAGGCTGTAGACAGCTGATGTTGAAAAACAGAGCAGGGGTTTTGAAATCACACAGACCTACTATTTAACCTCTCTGGGCCTCAACTTCCTCATCCATAAAGTGAGCATCGTCATCCGTCACTGACAGGATTGTTTAAGAGTTAAAGGAGACATAGCAGAGGGTAGATCTCTGAGTAATGAAACGTGGGCAGTGGTAATGGAAGTTCCCATCCTTTCCCCTCCACCAGCCTCAGATGTAAACTGTTGTCAGGTGCTGTCCCACTGACTCTGACTCATAGTGACCCCATGTGACAGAGTGCAATTGCCTCATAGTGTTTTCTTGGCTTTAGTCTTTATGGAAGCAGATCACCAGGTCTTTTCCCTGTAGAGCTGCTGGGTGGGTTTGAACCACCAACTTTTGGGTTAGCAGTTGAGTGCTTAACTGTTTGCACTACCAGCGCTCCTTCAAATGTTAAGTAGATAGTGCTTATGTAGCAGAAAAAGGCTGTGGAATACGTGGCCCTGTCCTCAGGGATTGCCCTTGCAAAGAAAACTGAACTTCTACGCTGAAGATCTTCTTACATGAAGATCATGGTAAATTTGCTGTTGGTTCAATATGGTGATATTAGTCCCCCTCCATTTCATCTTCAACACCCTATGTAGACTATGTTTCATCCCTGGTCGCACAGTGGTTGAGAGTTATGGCTGCTAACCAAAAGATCAGCGGCTCAAATCTACTAATCGCTCCTTGGAAACCCTATGGGCAGTTCTACTCTTGTCCTGTTGGGTCGCTATGAGTGGGAATCAACTCAACGGCAACGGGTTTAGGTTTGGTTTGGAAGTGCAAGCTGCTTTATTTCTGCCATATCTTTTTTTTTTTAACAGCTTTGAGATGAAAATTCATACCATACGTGTTACCCATTTAAAGTGGGTAATTCATTGGCTTTTAGTATATTCTCCACAATCAATCTTAGAATGTTTTCATTATACCAAAAAGGACCCCCATGTCCTTTAGCTGGATCCTAGGCAACCACTCCCTATCTATTCTGGACATTTCATGTAAATGGAATTGCACAACGTGTGGACTTGTATGTCTGGCTTCTCTAGTTGAGCATGATGTTTCGAGGTTCATTCCTGTCTGTAGCGTGAATCTGTGCTTCATTCCTTTGGATGGCTGAATCCTGTGCCATTGTATGGGTATACTACATTTTGCTCATCCATTCATCAGTCGATTTGCATTGTTTGCATTCTGCCATATCTTTCTGTGTCCACAGAAACTCAGTTTCTAGTCAAAGCTCTTTTGGGGTGAAGTAGCAGAAATCTACTGAGACTAGTTTTAGAGAGAAATTGATAAACATAAATTGATGATAAAGCATAAATTGGTTATAAAGGCAGGGCTGGCGCAAACGAATAACACACTTGACTATTAACCAAAAGGTTGGAAGTTCAAGTTCACCCAGAGGCCCCTCAGAAGAAAGGCCTATTGATCCACTTCTGAAAAATCAGGCATTGAAAACCCTATGGCGCATACGCCATTCTACACTGACGCACACAGGGTCACTATGAGTCGGAATGGACTTGATGACAACTGGTTGGGTTTATATCATGAACCACAATGCACCAAGGTATATCCAGGCCTCTTGAAGGAATCAGAAATTTGGAAAACCAAGAAATCAGAAACCAGAGACAGCTTCTACCCTTGTCTGTCTTACTCGGCCCTTTTCTGGAGTCTAATACTACCCATGATGAGGCACGTGTTCTGTGTCTGGTACTGAATATACATTATTTCTGATCACCTCTGTGCCTGTTCATTGTAGACATTACTCCCATCTCCACTGTGTAGGGGAGAAATATTTGCCTCTGAAAATATATGTAAGTTGCATTGCAGCGCACATCTGTGTGGCTGAGCTGGGGTTTGGACATTGATCTCGTTGACTCCATTTTTGTTCTTCTTCTGCCTCCCACTTCCCTTAGCCACAGGCAGACCCACCCTGGGGCTTCTTTTCCCAGCCAGTTCTCTGGGGCCTCCCTGTTGGTGGTCCATCCCTGCCTTAACCAATAGAATATTAACCAAGGAGGATTCATGACAACCTGAGGGCTGCAGAATCCAAGGGTTTAGAGCCCTGAGACTAAACACAAGTCAGTAACAACAAACTATCCCTGACACTGGCCTAGACCCTTTCTGCCTCTTGATCCCCAAGTGCCCACCAGGAAGACAGCTGACTAAGCGGCTGTAGCCAAGACCAGTAATGTGGAACAGTCAGGAAACTCAGTCAGTAAAGATGCAAATGGAAGAAGAAGGGCAGCAGATAATGGGTTGAGTTAGGCTAAGATCCCAAAGCTGACTCTGCTAAGGGGCAAATCCCAAAAGGAGCCCTTAATTGATTCTTTATTGTGGAAGCCTCTGTTTTACATTTTGCCTTGAAGGTAGTCTGGGTTGCCCTGCAGTTGGAGGCTCTGTGAGCAGTGATAGATAGAAGTCATTGTAGCTCTGTCATCCTCTTCTTTTTATGAAAAGAAGCCAAGATCCATATGGCTCTTGCCATTTTGGGGGGCTGGGAGGTGACACTATGCACGCATCAGGATTCAAACTCGGTCAGCTTGACTTTGTTCTTTGGGCTGCTTCCCTTGCAGGAACCACGTGATGAGGAAGCCAATTTGCTGAGTGGGGCAGAACCTGCAATTTATTAAAGTCAACAGGAGTCTAAGCTTGTGGGAGCAAATATGCTGAAATCATATAGTCAGCATAGACAAAAAGCTTGACCCTGAGTAAATGCCTTTTTGCATTTCGAAGAGGAGAATGCTGTGTTTGGGAACATCATTCCGATATGACATGGCGCCTAAAATACAGCATCGTGCCTCAAACCTTTTCTTGATAACAAAGGTTCATAATTTTGAATATCACTTGTTTTTGAGGCCTGAGTCAGTTGTGCATCATGGTTTGGCCTCATTAGAAGGCCCATGTATTTAGAATTTGGGGCATAACAGTATTAGCAAATTCCTAGTTTGTTGTTAAGGTTGTCTTCCTGGTATCCCCTTCTCACTATTCCCAGTATCATTGTTCTGTTCAGCTTGCTGAAGGCCTAAAAACCAGCTCATCACACTTGTTAGAGTGGTGTGTAAAAGTCAGAGAAAACAAGGGCCTAGGGTGAGCCGAGGGGGTGCTCCTGTGATTAAAGTGTATGGTTTTGGTGCATGGACTTGGTGAAAACAAGTTTGGCTGCTCAAGCTTCTGTGTGGTTTGGTTTCTGCATTCTGGAAAAGGTAAGATAGGGTGTTTGTATGTGGGTGGGTATGGGGTGTGTGTGTGTGTGTCTGTTCATGTCCACATACATGTATGTGTTCTTTTAGACAAGGAAAAGGCAGGGTAAAAATTCCAGCCAAGGTCTGGGGAAAGGACTGTAATAAGCTTTAAATTGAATTCTCTCTTGGCACGTACGTGCACACATAACCAGACAAACTGCCTATGATACAAAATAAGTCCAGAATTCTTTGCCCTCATAAAGCATATTCGTAGTTACCAGCTGTAGCCATCTAAAGTATGTACAAAATCAGATATATCAAGCAAAAGCAAAATAGAAAAAAAGTGTGGAAAAATCTTTCCTTCTTCCAAATGCTTCATCTTCACTTACGTCATTGTGGCTTGAAGGCTAAAGAACCCTAAAAAGAAAGAAAGATAACCAAAGAAAACCCATTCTGTTCAACCTGCTGTCGGGTTATAAGTAACACAGTGACTCATACATACCATGTGTCTCTTACGTAAACAAGTAAATAAACAAGCAAAAACGTGAATCTATGCTAGACATGGAAAGGCCGCTGCCATTTGTTTTTCTGGCAGAGAAAATAATTCTGGAATTTTAAATGTTTGCTCTGGAAAGATTGGGGAGGGCATTGATTTTAAAGCAAAGACGTCTTTGTGCTTTATCATCTTACTTCTCTTTTAAAGCTGCCCTGTCTCTGCTGCCTTAACCAAATTGTTCAAGAGCTGTGTAAATAAATTTGCTTCTTCAGAAATCCATTCTGTGGAAGCTTGTTGGTTCCTCTGTGGCTGTAGCTCTGAAGCAATTCCTGAGATGAAATTTAAGTGCTTATCAATTATAATGCTTCTACTCAGTGAATTGAGAGCAGTCTTTTCAATGATTCTGTAACTCTATAAAAAAGACATTGGTGACTGTCTCCAGAATAATTCAGTAGAATCACCAAGTCTTTGCATATAGAATCTAAAACACAGAGGACAAATTGGGAAGATGGTTCTGGTAGGCTGCTTTTAATTGGGCCACTTCTGAGATTGGCGGTTTTCCTACTTTCTTGGTTGGTTCAACATTTTCGTAGGCCCCGTGTAAAAATTAGGATTAGGTTTCAAATGCATATAAGTGAAAACCCAAATAGTATTAGCTATTAGGGTTCTTTTTTTTTCTCAGACCAAACAAGTCTGAGATAGTCCAGAGCCAGGTGGTGCCTCATGGTTATCAAGGACCCAAGCTTCTTCTGTCTCTCTGGTTGGGCCATCCTTAGAATATGGCCTCAGGATTCAAAATGGCAGCTGGAGAGTCAGCCATTACATCCACATTACAGGCAGCAGGATGGAAGAAGTGGGGAAATGACAACAGAGGTCCTTCTCTCATCCAAGTTAGTACTTTTTAAGGTGCTTTCCCAAAAGTCCTGCATAGCACTTCAGCTCATATCTCACTGGCCAAACTTAGAAACGTGCCATACCAGCTTTAAGGAAGGCAGGAAGATGAGCCTTTTAGCTGAACATGTTGCTACCCCAAATTAAATTGGGGCTCTGTTACTGAAGAAAAGGTGACTAGATAAAGGGTATGTAACCAATAGCTTCTGCACACTTGGCAAAGTACTATTTATACAAAGAGTGTGGTATAATGGAAAGGGCTTGAACTTTGAAATTGGTTAGACTTATGTCCAAAGCTTAGCTCCTCCACTTACTAGTTGTAGGACCCTGGACCTAGCACTTAACTTTCTACCCATTGAACATGGGGAGGGGTGTTGTGAGGTTTAAACAAAATCATGTATGTAAATTGACTTGTACTTACAGGTTGCTGTCGAGTCAATTCCAACTCATAGCGACCCTATAGGACAGAGTGGAATTGCACCATAGGGTTTCCAAGGAGCAGCTGGTGGATTTGAACTGCCGACCTTTGGTTAGCAGCTGAGCTCTTAACCACTGCGCCACCAGGATTCCTCAACTTGCATTTAGTTTTTTTTTAAATGGTAGACATCATAGTTACTATTAGTGGATTAATTGTGCCTCCTACCTGCGTGTCATAGATTGAATTGTGTCCCCCAAAATTATCTGTCAACTTAGCTGGCCCATGATTCCCAGTGTTGTGTGATTGTCCACCATTTTATGTGATTTTCCTATATGTTGTAAATTCTATCACTGTGATGTTAATGAGATGCATTAGCAGCAGTTAATGTTGATGAGACCTATAAGGTTAGATAGTGTCTTAAGCCAGTCTCTTTTGAGATATAAAAGAGAGAAGCAAGCAGAAAGACAGGGGGACCTCATGCCACCAAGAAAGCAGCCAGGAGCAGCGTGCATCCTTTGGACCTGAGGTCCCTGAGCTGAGATGCTCCCAGACCAAAGGAAGACTGATGACAAGGACCTTCCTCCAGAGCTGACAGAGAGAGAAAGCCTTCCCCTGGAGCCAGCGGCCTGAATTCAGACGTCTAGCCTGCTGGACTGTGAGAGAATAAACCTGTCTTTGTTAAAGCCATCCTCTTGTGATATTTCTGTATAGCAGCACTGGATGACTAAGACACTTCGTTAACATAGTGGTTACTTTTAAAAATGGAGATATACTGCACATAACATAAAATCCACCTTTTAAAAATGTCCAATTTAATGATCTTTAACGTATCTGCCCAGTTGTACAACCATCATGATGGTCTAATTCCAAAAGATTTTTATCATCCCAAGAGAAACCCTCTACTCACTGGCAGTCACTCCCTCCTCTCCTTCCAGCTCCTGGCAACCACGAATCTACTTTCTGTCTCTATGAATTTGCCTCTTTGGTACATTTCATGTAAACAGAATCCTATAATATGTGGCCTTTTGTGTCTGGCTTCTTTCACTTAGCATAATGTTTTCAGGGTTTATCTGTGTTGTACTTTGTTCCTTTATATTAAAAAAAAAAATTTTTTTTTTTTTTGTATGGCCAAGTAATATTCCTTCTATGGATATGCTGCATTTTGTTTATTCATTCTTCAGTTGGTGGACATTTGGGTTGTTTCCATTTCTTGATTACTATGAATAATGCTGCTATGAGCATTTGTGTACAAGTTTTTGTGTGGATGTATGTTTTCATTTCTTTTGAGTATATAGCTAGGTGTAGAATTGCTGGGTAACATGGTAAGGCTACATCTAATCTTTGGAGAAACTGCCAAATTGTGTTCCAATGCTGTGTCAACATTTTACAGTGATATCCGCAGTGTGTGACGGTTCCAATTTTTTTTTTGCATCGTTGCTGCTTATTTTTTCCTCTTTTTGGTTGTAGACATCTTAGTGGCTGTGAGGTCATATGTCATCGTGGTTTTGGTTAATATTTCCCAAATGAAGGAGCCCTGGTCATACAGTGGTTAAGCGCTTGGCTGCTAAGCAAAAGGTCTGCGGTTCGAACCCACCAGCTGCTCCTCGGGAAAAAGATGTGGCATTCTGCTTCCGTAAAGAGTTACAGCCTTGGAAACCCATGGGGCAGTTCTACTCTACCCATAGGGTTTCCTAGGCTGTAATCTTTACAGGAGCTGATTGCCAGGTCTTTTCTCCCACGGAGCTGCTGGTGGGTTCGAACTGCCAACCTTTTGGTAGGCAGCCAAGCACTTAATTATTGCACCACCAGGGCTCCTCTATAAAGTACAGCCTAGGAAACCCTGTGGGGCAGTTCTGCTCTGTCCTATAGGGTTACTGTGAGTCAAAATTGACTCAACGGCACTCAACAACAGCACCTAGCACAATGTTGGCACACAGCAGGCTCTCAATGAGTGCTTGGTCAATCAGTCTTGCTCAGTTGAAACTGAACAAACCCAGGTGATTTGACAGAGGACAGGCAGCATTCCTGATGAGATGCTGAGGTCAGTGAGGTTAAAGGAACAGTCGAGGATGACTGTGCCTCCTTCTCCCTTTTCCCGTGTGCCACTTGGTCTCTTAAAACCTGGGAAAACAAGTCTTCCTAGAGAACAGCCAAGGCAACCTGAACAAAGCCCTGTTGCCCATGTGGCTCCGGATTGTCTTGGGATGTAGGCAGATGGTCTTAATTAGGGGGACAGTTCCATTCTTGCCCCTTCGTTTGAATGTGTTTCCCTGAGTCCCTTGTCACATGTCCAGGGCAACTGCAGGGCTGCACTTACCAGAAGAGTTACAGTCAGGCTCTTTTCAAGACTAACAATGTGTTCTTGTCAGTTTTTTTTTTTTTTAATTATTTTTTAATCAGATTTTTATTTTTAAAAAATCAGATTTTTAATGCAGATATGTGTTAGGACTACCTCATGAATGGACTCCCCTGGTAATAAGAATGTTGTTGTTATAAGGTGCTGTTGGGTGGATAGTGAGCTCATGTGACAGAGTAGAACTGTCCCATAGGGCTTTCTTGGCTGTACTCTTTACAGGAACAGAGCACCAGGTCTTTCTCCCATGGAGCAGTTGGGTGTATTAGCAGTTAGCAGCTGAGTGCTTAACGGTTTGCACCACCAGGGCTCCTTTGATAATAAGAATAAACCCATTGACATCAAGTCAGTTCTGACTCATAGTGACCCTTTAGGGCAGAGTAGAACTGCCCCATAGGATGTCCAAGGAGCAGCTGGTGGATTTGTACTGCCAACATTTTGGTTAGCAGCAGAATGCTTAACCACTGAGCCACCAGGGCTCCTGATAATAAGAATAGCTAACATTTATTGAGCTCTTACTATGTGGCAGTCACCAAGCAATGTGTATTATCTAATTTATTCTTCATAACAGTTCTATGTGGCATATATTATTATCCTCATTTTACAGATGGGGAAGCTGAGGCTCTGAGACAGTGAGCTTGTCCAAGGTAAGACATCTGCTAAGGTCTAGATGGGACTGGAATCTAAGAAGATTGGCCAGGGCTCTTTTAGTCTCAGTGGTAGAAACTCAGCTCAGATCAGCTTAAGCCAAAAAAGAGTTGTATTTCCTGACATATCTGGGAGCTCCAAGGGGTGGACTGGCACCAGGCATTGGATGGATTCTGTGGGTACAGTGGTTCAAATGATGTCACTGGGACACCCCCTCCTTTTTCTTTCCTCCCTCCCTCCATGTCTGTCTCTGTTATTCTCGTTCTTAGATGAACCCTCCATATGTGGCAAAGATGGTCACCAGCAGCTGAAGGCTTTCTAAGTCCTTTGAGCTAGACTTTCTAAAAACAACGATATCTTTCTTTACCCCGGCACCTCTATCAGTCCTCCATAGAGAATTCTAATTGGCTGTGTTTGAATTCAGTGTTGGTCCCTATAACCAATCACTGCTGTGTTCAGGAGCCTGGGATACTCTGATTGGTCAGCCTGGGTCCACCTCTCTCCTTGGGCAGGTGGAAACATATGATTGACTGCCTGAGGAGACTCACATGGAGTGCTGGGGGTGGGGGTGGAGGGGAGGTAGTTCCTAAAACGAAGGGATGTAGGGCAAGCAAAAAATGTAGTCAATGTCCTACAAAGTCTGTCTGAACAACTAAGTTCAAGATGCAGAAGGTAGCCGGGGGTAAATAAAAGTTCACTTCCAAACCCAAGTATTGAGAGAAAAAGGCAGTTTATTCACAAAAGAAAAGCAAAAGATACTGATAATAATAATAACCTCGAGAACCAGTCAGTGGTAAGTTCTCTCTTGTCCATTCAAACCCTGCAATTTTATAAATTATTTTCTAAAATACCTCAAAACCTCTAAGGCTAGAGCAAAAAGACCAATTTCTCAAAAACAAACAAACGAAAACAGAAAACGAGGAGTGAAAGCTAGATGTATCTCTCGAAAGAATTGCTAGCAATTGTAGAGCCTTTTTTTTTTTTTTTTTTAACTAGAGCCCCTAGTGTGATTTGGAATGTTCACGTTTGCAAAAGATGTTAACCAAATAGTTAAGAAGAAAACTGGTGTGGGTGGGCAATTTTCATTTTTCAAATGGAACAATGCCCTACATTTCACATAATTGTGGAAAATTCTATTATAATACAGCTCGTTGTTTTATGGGTTCAGATACATTGCAGGTGAAATCACATTTTTGAAAAGCAACAACTGGACACTGTGACAGATTCATACAGTATGGAGTGCCCCCGATAAGGGCCCCCAACTCAGAGCTGATGACCTCCTGACAGTTCCCGGCTTACCTTGAAGTAGAGCTGAGGCCTCTGGTGTTTGGGGTCACTGGTCACACTGATGTCACATGAAAGAATTCTTTGAGTTATAGGATGTTACTGCCCTGGGAGGGAGCCCTGGTGGTACAGTGGTTAGAGCGCTTGGCTGCTAACTGAAGGGTCATTGGTTCGAATCCACCAACCACTCCGCTCTGTGGGAGAAGGATATGGCAGTCTGCTTCTGTAAAGATTTACAGCCTTGGAAACCCTATGGGGCAGTTATACTTTGTCTATAGGGTTGCTGTAAGTAGGAATCAGCTAGAGGGCAGTGGGTTTGGGTTTTTCGGAATTGCCCTGGGGCACTCAGAGACTTCTGCCCCAGACTCCTCCTTTTCTTTCTTTTTTTCAAATCGTGCTAGATATATAGGTGACAAAACATTTGCAATTTCAATAATCTTCACATATACCCGAGGCACCTCTTTTTAACCACAAAGAAAATGAGGCTAAGGGAGGTGAAATGGCTTGACTGAGGAGAGGGAGCCCACCTGGCTGATATCCTGTGTTGCATGCATCTCAGTACTGACGTCACAAACAAATAGGTGCCATTTATCAACGCTTTCTTCTTGAGTAGTGTTTGAGATGGTCGGTGGCTTTGAAAGTGCTCATAAAATAGGTCTGACTGGGCTTTGGGCAAATCAGAGAGGTAACAATGCATCGAATGACCTTTTTCCTTAGACTTTACATCTGTAGGTGGCATTTTTGAAATACACATTTATTTTCTGTTTGAATTCTTTGAACAACTCACCAGTTGTGCTGAAAATGTGTATCTCTGCTTAGATGTAGGCTCCTTGAGGACAGAGACTATGTCTTTGTGTATCTTTTTGGTTCCTAATGTCTAATATAGTATCTGTTTAGAACACAGATAATGGTATTAGTTGTTGTTCTGAGCTGCCATGGAGTTGGCCCCAGATCCTGCACAATGGGATCAGACCATTGTGATCCACTGGCTCTTTTTTGGAAGTAAATCCCCAGGCCTTTCTTCCTAGTCTGTCTTAGTCTGAGACCTCTGCTGAAACCTGTTCAGCATCACAGCAACACGCAAGTGTTCACTGACAAGGTGAGTAGTGGCTGTGCTTGAGGGAATTAAACCCAGGTCTTCTGCGTGGAAGGTGAACGTTCCACCACCACCAACACTGCCTTCTAATGATACTAAAAAACAAAACAAAACAAAAACATTGCTGTTGAGTTGATTCGGACTCATAGCAACCCTATAGGACAGAGTAGAACTGCCCCATTGGGTTTCTGAGGAGCAGCTGGTGGATTTGAACTGCCGAATTTTTGGTTAGCGGTTGAGCTCCTAAACACCACGCCACCAGGGTTCCAATGATATTAGTAGCTAATATTTATGGACCACTTACTACATACCAGGCACTGTGCTAAACATCTTGCATGGATTATCTCACGTAAACCTTACAACAACCTTATGAGAGAGGGCTTATGAAGAAACCGAAGTTATGTAACTTGCCTAAGGTCACAAACACCATGAAAAGGCAGAGACGGGGTTCGAACTCCGGGTAATCCGAAGCCAGATCGCCTACTCTTTACCACTGGAAAGGCTGCAGAGCTGCGTAATTACCGTTTGTGGAATAGAACTGAGCGGCCTGGTTCCAGCCTAATATTTCTGCACCGATTGGAGATTGGACTCAGGAGACAATGGTATCATTTCTGAAAATGACCAAGGGGAAAAGAGTTATCATGATAGCACAGTGGCCTTGTCAAAGGGAGAAATCTGGCCTGTACTCTGCATGTGCTCTAGGGCTGCCCTGGGTTGGCGGTGCTTGGGGGATGGGGAGGATGGATAGCTTACAAGAATATGTCAAGCGATCCCAGTGTTCAGATCACAAAACATTCGTTCCTTCTTTCTCCCCCTTTCTGTCGATTTCTTACGGTTTACAAATTGGCTCATAAGGCAGGGCAGGGGTGGAAGGGCAAGGACTTTGAATGGCATTGGTTGCCCTCAAGCTCCTCAGCTTATTTTACTAGCTTTGGAGAGCAGGACAGAAAAGTAAGGGTATGTGTGGCGTGGGGTGAGGACATGGAGATGAGAGATGGAATCAGGAGGGGAGTACCTTGGGGCACAGCCTCCTTGCTCAGAATCAGGGGGTTCGTTAAGTGATTGTCGGCCAAATTGTATACTGTTGTATGTTTTAAGTCGTAGGCAAATGTCTATAGGTATTCCTTGAAGCCATGATGCAAACACCAATATAATTTATTTTTAAATGGGAGTTTCAAATGTTTTCCAAAAGAAGGTCTTTAATCCTATCCTTAAAATGTAACTGGGAAAGATAGAGGAGTGGGAAAATCCTTGGGAACCAGGACACCTGGGATCTAGCCCTCCTCTCTGCAAATCTGCCAAAGAATGCTGGGCAGGTCACCTGAACTCTTGGGCATCAGTTTCCTTGTTTGAAAAATGAAAGGATCGGAAACCACATTATCCTTGAAATTCTTTTTGCCGCGGAGAGTTTATGATGGTGTAAGATAATAGAAATGACTCTAAGGACCAGGATTCCATTCTCCAGTTCTCCTCTCCCAATTCCTGTCATACCCCTCCGCCTGTAAACATTGGTTGCTTCATTCATTCATTGTTCCCTCCATCTATTCAACAAATGTCTTTTAAGTAATTAGAAAACACCCAGCTTTTAGGGAGTTCACAATCTATTTGACAAATGGAAGTAGTTGAAAAACGATGCCATGTGAGAGAGGCATGCTCTCAGTCTTGAGGCAGCATGGGAGGGACAATGACTAATCGTGATCACCCAAATTTAAAATGAGATAATTACATCAAAGAAAAAGAGAAAGCTGGGTTTTATGGGGGTTCTTCTCATTTTTTCAGATGAATGTTTCTTTTTTGGAAATAAACTCAGATTTAAAATGCATCACTACCAGAGATTGCAAGTTTTTATGAATCCGGTATAACACCACACTTTTTCTTCACTGGAAGTTGTTTTCCTTATATTAGAAGTGATGTGGCTCATAAAAGGGAGCCAGTTCAATTCAAAACACATTTATCAGGGTCCATGGGGGCTTGTATGAGGCAGTGCCTTTCATGGGGAAGAAAAAGCTGGAAGGCTTTGGATTCAGACTGACTGTGAATACCAGTGCTCTGCTTATAAACTGTTGACCTTGAGTAGACTGCATGTCACTGAGTTTCTTCAGCAGAAAACATACTACCTCCCTGGATTGCTGTGAAGATTTCAAGGAGATCTGACTTGTAAAATGCCAAGCCTGGGACCCCAGGAACCTCCTGTCCTTTCCTCAGTTCCTGGGATGATGTGGGTGATACAGAGATGGATTTGATTTCATCCATGCCCTCAGGGAATGACAATCTGAGAACTTCATAGTGCAAGGAACTCAGTAGGAGGATCTGAGCCAAGCCCTGCCTCTAACAGACCTATCTGACGTTAGAGAAGCTCTCATTTCTCCATGCATGCATGAGTGGATGTCTGAAGTCCCTCCAGCTGGGGCCAAGATCCTCTAGTTTGCTCATGGCAGAGTGAGAAAGGCTAGACTGCTAACATCCACATGAAGATTAATTCCAACTGGGTGAGTAGGGAAAAGGAAGTATTCCCCAGACCAGTCAAACTTGCATTTGGGTTGGACTCCTCTGAGTTCCCCAGGAGGAAAAAAGATAATGTGGAAGCCTCCAACAGAAGAATTATCCTGGGGCTGTAGATGAGCATATAGTGCTGGGTGGTGAAACAGTTGTGCAATGAATTCCTCCTGCTCAATCCTTGCACCACTACTGGGCAAGGTGACCTCTAAGCTTCAGGATCCCCCCATGTATAAAATGGAGATAGTCATAGACCTATTTTATATGGTTGCTGCGTGTGGTAAGTCAGGTGGTGTCTGTACCGACTCAAAAGTGCAGGACATGTGATCACCACCAATAGTTTTTAGCTAAGTTATTATTCTCTTACAGGACAGAACAGAATTCTATTCTTGAGTTCATTCAGTCGATGTTTACACTGAGTGTCTCCTGGTTCCCAGCCTTCTGCCTGATGTTTCCTCCTGCCTTCATCAGAAGGAACAGCCAGGGACCAAGGAGGCAGAGCAGAGAGTGGTTCTTGTCTCCAAACCAACCATGTTCCCTTCTTTACTTACTGCGAACACTCTAGTGGTTTTATCTGAAGTAGTTAAATTAAGTACATTTGGAAGTTGAATAGGCCCTTTTGTTTTAAACACGAAATTGCATGAGTACACTTCTGAAGTACTCATGAACGGAGGAAAAGCAATCTTTAACTGATGTGATATGGCAACATGACCTAACAGTGAAACGCAAGGCAAATCACATGTATCCTTCCCTCCTCCTGCCCCCTGCAGCCCTTTCCTTTCCTCTACCACTTCATTTAGATGGTAGGAAAGGAGTTCTTAAGTTATCAGGTGAAAGAAATACATAAGACTTTTGTTTGGTTGCCTGGGTTGGGAGAAATACTGGATCTAACAAAGTAGCCCTATATGAGGTAAAGAGACCAATATTTCAAGCAGTGGAGAAAGCACTAGAGTTAGAGTCTTCCAGAGCCAGGGACAGTAACATACAGTGTGGTCTCTTTGTGTCTCAGTTTCTGCTGTTGCAATACACACATCTCAAGACTAGCCTGGGAATGAATTCAGACGCTGCTTATATAACCACTGCTGCCATCTCTGGCCCGTGTTTCGCCAGGTGCTGTCAAGTCAGTTCTGACTCATGGTGACCCCATGTGTCTCTATACAGTTTTAAGTGGCTGATCTTTTAGAAGTAGGTTACACCAGGCCTTTCCTCTGAGAAGCTTCTGGGTAGGCTCGAACCTCCAACCTTTCAGTTAGCAGCTAGTCTCGTTAGCTATTTGCACCATCCAGGGACTCGCTGGCTCAGGATAGGGGCTTAGAAAGTAGTAGATCATACCCCACCACTCTCAGGTTTCTCTCTACTAAGTATGGGCTACTTATACTTACCTCATAAAAAGAAAGAAGAGAAAAACCAAACGTCATCGCCATTGAGTTGATTCCAACTCATAGCAACCCTGTAGGACAGGGCAGAACTGCCCACCGTACGGTTTCCAAGGAGTGGCTGGTAGATTCAAACTGCCAGCCTTTTGGTCAACAGCTAGGCTCTTTAACCAAACTGTGCCACCAGGGCTCCACTTACCTCATAGAGTTGTTATGAGGTTTAAATGATGGTATGTGTGTTCACAATCCTATACTACTTAGTTAGCAAGGGATCTGGTACATAGGTCTTGGTATTTATTTATTTTCATGAATATCAGAATTTATATCTCTAGATGAGGTTTAGAGATACTAGGTTTGGAAACCCTGGTGGTGTCGTGCTTAAGTGCTATGGCTGCTAACCAAAAAATTGACAGCTGGAATCTACCAGGCACTCCTTAGAAACTGTGGGGCAGTTCTACTCTGTCCTATAGGGTTGCTATGAGTCAGAATCGACTTGACAGCAATGGGTTTGGTTTTTTTGGTTTAGATGAAGTTTTTCAAAATTTCCAAAATAATACCTAAAAGTGTTATCCATTTAATGGTGTCCCAGACACAGCTAAGCACTTTATGTGCCTAATGGCACTAAATCTTCAGAGCACTAGGGCGTAGGTGCTATCATTGCCCCCATTTTGCATACATGGAGAGTGTGGCTCAGAGAAATCAATTATTTTAACAAGGCTACATAGCTGCTACATGTTAGAGATGTGAACCCAAGTATTTTTGATGTGAGAGTCAGCCCATAACTCATATTTCTGCAAAATCAGTGCCCTGTCTGTCCTCTAGAAGTTGCCCTGCTAGAATCTCCTCTTTTGTAATAGGAACTGCCTTTCTTGAAAACCGGGCTCATTATTTTATGGTCTCAACTCACTTCTAATCTCGATTGATATTCACCCTATTGGACTCTAGATACTGTTTGTTTACTTCCGAAATTCCACTGTCACTAAGGGATCTGACCTCACAAAGGATACTTACCAGAATAAGCGAGGTCTCTGAAGACTATGAAGGAGCCCTGGTGGCACAGTGGTTAAAACACTCAGCTGCTAGCCAAAAGGTTGGCGGTTTGAACGTGCTAGCTGCTCCAGGGGAGAAAGTCTGCTTCCATAAAGATTTACAGCCTTGGAAATGCCATGGGGCAGGTCTGCCCTGTCCTACAGGGTCGCTGTGAGTTGGAATCAACTCCGTGGCACTGGGTTTTTGGTTTTCTGAAGCCTATCCCCAAATCTGAGTTCCCAGACTTTGGGAATTACTGTGCAGCCTCCCCGTCTTCTTTCCTCCACCAGGTGACTAATTTAGAGATATCTGAGTCGTGGAGTGGAAGGAGATGTACTTACAGTCACACCTCACGTAAAGAGAGTTGAAAGGGTACGAACATTGGCTGAGTATTCCCTGTGTGTCAACTTTTAGGTCCACATCTTCTCATTTCATTTCACATAACAGCCTGTAACATCGTTTTATTATTACCCTAATATATTTTGCAGATGAGAAAACAATACTGATGAGTGGCAGAGTAGAGATTCAAATCCAGGTCCACATAATACAAAGCATGTTATCTTCCCATTCTACCCTGGGCCCAGTCAGCAATACCCTCAGCAAGGAGCAGGCACAGGGAGCAGTGTGTGCTGAACAGTTTTCAGCAGGTATTATAATAACAAAGATGATGCTTGTTTTATATAAAGCCCAGTGTGCATAAGTATATGTATGTGTGTGTGTGTTTTTCCCAGCTCCAGAAAGGTTGATATTTCAGGAAGAAATCATCCAGCATTTCAGTTTGGCCCATGTCAGACTCTATTCATTTTCTAATATCTAGGAATAGTTTTCAGGGTATTTGAGAAAATGAGAGGTGCAGATGGTTTGCACTGGGGCATAGTTTCAAATTTAAAGAGGATTATGTATGAACCCCAGAAATGGTGGGTTCCTTTAAAAATGGTGAACCTTTAAAATTTCTAGTTGCAGACCAAGTCTGAGGAGGTAGACGCTTACCAGGGCACAATATCTTATTGTTCGCAGATCCCTTTCTTGGCCAAAGGAGACGAGGGAGGAGCAGATACATAACATAATCTTCAAATGAAACGGAAACAGCGAGTGATGGCAGCGGTTTGGGCTTTTGTGGATTCAGTCAAGAAAAAAGTCCCTGGCTGTTTACCATTGCCCATTTGCCTAATCAGTTTCGGTCAAGTCGATTCTGACTCATAGTGACCCTATGGGACAGAGTAGAACGGCCCCGTAGGGTTTCCAAGGCTGTAAATCTTTACGGAAGCAGACTGCTACATCTTTCTCCCGTGGAGTGGCTGGTGACCACTGCACCAACCAGGGCTCCTTTCCGTTTGCCTAGTCCATTGTAATAAGCTTTATTCCTTGCATCTGCAGAGCTGAGCATACACACAGACTGGGCTCCTGCTTGGGGGTGGAGGAATCTGTGTGGTCATCTGGACACGCCAAGCCCTTCATTTTACAAGTGATAACACCAGTGCCCAAGATGACAGCATCAATTAGGAGAGAGAGCTCTGGGACCCTGACCTCTTGGAATTGAGGCAATTATTCACTGACTCTAAGCTTTTAATATCAACACACATTTATTGAGGGTTTACTATATGCTAGGCGTTACAGAGGAGGGAAGGAGCTACCAGCTCAGCAGAGGTGACAGTGTTAGATAATGCCTTGGAATAGAGGAAAGAACAGAATAAGCACAAAATCAAAGTCTAAATTTATTCCAAGCGTAGAGGAAGACCTGCTTGGAGTGGAGGAAGTTTAAGGGCTGGGGTAGCCTGGGGTTACTGAGGCTCAGAGAACTTAAGCGATTAGCTCAAGCTACCAGTTGCCATTGAGTCAATTCCAACTCATGGTGATCCCATGTGTGTCAGAGGAGAACTGTGTTCCATAGGCTTTTCAGTGGCTGCTTTTTTGGAAGTAGATTGCCAGGCCTTTCTTCTGAGGTGCCTCTGGGTGGACTTGAACACCCATTCAGTTAACAGCCAGCTCAGTAACCATTGGCACCATCCAGGGACTCCAAACCTAAGCTAGTAGGTGCCATATTTGCTCAAAGGCACAGAGCTTTCCAGATACAGGGTGGCCCAGTTAGTACACGGAAAAAGAGAGGATTTTCTCCTGGGGGCTCATAAGCCAAAAGCCCGTGGTCTGTCGATCCCCGCTCACTAGCAAGTAACTTATTTTTTTAAGAATGCCTCTCAAAGCTGATTTCTCAATACTTCACTTTGCCAGGGAAGAGTATTCAGTCGTGTCCATTCCGTTACAGAATTCTTTGTGTAGTTAGCTGAAGCCCTTGCCCACCCATGGTCCCTTGGAGGACACTGATGGGAACGTCTTTGGAGACACAGCACAGGTTCAGTGCAGCCACTCAGGGAGACAGAACATCTCGTGTTTCATAATGACTTTCCTGTGCACAAAGTGGGTTCTTCTCCATCATCATTTAACTTGCCTAACAGCCTCATGGGATTGGTTGTTGTCTTTCACATTATGTGAGGCAACTGAGGGCCAAGACTCCCTAGCTAACAGGGCATCTATGTGCTCACTCCTCTTACTCTCTTTTCTGCTCAAGATGTCACCTTCTCAGAGAGGCCTTCTCTGAACATCCTTTGTAACTCCAACTCCTCACTTTATTGCCCCTTGTTAGCTGTGAACAAAACACTAGCTGTCCAGTCCTGTGCCATGATTGGCTGTGGCTTGGACCAGACCATTGTGCTCCACAGGGTTTTCACTGGCTGATTTTTGGAAGTGTATCAGTTTTTTTTTTTTATCAGTAGGCCTTTCTTCCTAGTCCATCTTAGTCTGGAAGCTCCGCGGAAACCTGTTCAGCATGGCAACACGCGAGCATCCACTAACGGGGGTGGGGGGTGGGGGGGGGTGGCTGCACACGAGATGCATTAGCTGGGAATTGAACCAGGGTTTCCTGCATTAAAGGTGAAAATTCTATCTACTGAACCACCACGGCCCCGTTAGCTCCCCTTACTCTGCTTTATATTTTATATTTGCTGTTTCCCAGGCAGAGGGTAAGCTCCTTAAGAACCAAGACATAGTCATTACTGTATCCCCAGGGTGCATAGTAGGTGATTAGTGAATACATTTCCATTTAACACCCGTTGGGCTACTTCTCTGTGCCAAGCCCAGTGCAAGACAAGATCCCTGCCTTGGGGCACACCACTGTACTTGGGGCTAAGGACCAGCGAACACTTAACCACACAAGATGGCAGGAGCTCAGTCCCGGGGGAGGCCGCAGAGCCAGCCTTGGGCCCTGAAGAGACGCATTTGGGAGATGAGCGACTAGGGACAGCTCCCACTGGCTCCAAATACAAGAGCCAGTCCTGCAGCAATTCCCACGGACAGAGGGGCTCTTTTTAAAACCAATTTCATTAGCAATCAACGGTGAGAAATTGAATGGATTCTTAGAAGTAGATTGAGCTACTTAAAAAAATAACCATCAGCCGGGCCGAGGGATGAGCGATATGTTGGTCCTTTTTCCAATGAAGTTTGTCTGGCATCTGCTTGGCGTTGGACTCCTTTGCACCTCGAGATATGACATTTACACTCCCTAGCCCTCGTCTTTCCTCTGGTTTTTTTTTTTAAATTGCCAATGAAAGATTATAAAATTGCAAAAAAAAAAAAAAAAAAAACCCCGAAAACCTTTCGTTTGTCTTCACTTAGCAGTTTAGAAACTGCTCAGAACTAGCTTCCCCGCCGCGGCGCGCTTCCAGCGGAGCGAGGGAGGGAGGGGAGGGAGGGGTGAGGCGAGCAGCCGAGAGAGCTGGAGCCCGACGAGCCGGCAGCTGCAAGCCCGGGCGGCCCGCCGGCTCCTCGCCCCGCGCTGTCTCCGCTCGGCCGGCGCCCGCGCAGCAAGCAGGAGGCGGCTCTCCGGCCTCGTTTCCTGCACCCACACGGGACTGAAAAAGAACACGTACAACTTTTTTTGGTCACCCTTCTTACAAAACGCTCGCGTAAGGAGCTCGCTGAAGTAACCGCTCCGGGGGCGGCCACGAGGATGCGGCTTCCGCAGCCCCGCAAGCCACTCGCGCTGCTCCAGACCCGCACGCCTGCGTCACAACGTGGCCCGAGAACCGGCCCTCGGCGGGGCCGGGGCCGGGGCCGGGGGCGGTGCGCGGGCGGCGGGGGCGTGGCTGTGGCCGGGGCGGTGCGCGGGCGGCGGAGGGCGTGGCCGTGGCCGGGGGCCGTGCGCGGGCGGCGGGGCGTGGCCGGGTCCCGATGGGGCGGTGCGCGGGCGGCGGGGGCGGTGCGCGGGCGGCGGGGGGCGTGGCCGGGCCGCGATGGGGGCGGTGCGCGGGCGGTGGAGGGGGCGCGCGTGCGCAGAGCACTTCCTTGTTTGTCCTCGTGACTGCAGCGGGAGCTCCGCCCGCCCGCCCGCCCGCCGAGTGAGGAGCGCTCGGTCAGTCTGGCCCTCGCCGCCGCCTGTCAGAGCGTCTCAGGAGTCAGTGTGGGCCGCCCCGAGCCCTCCGCCCGGACGCCCCTGTGCCCGCGCGGTCCCAGCGCGGACCCCGCTGCCGCCGCGTCCCCTCCCCCGCCGCTGAGTAGCCGCAGTCGCCGCAGTCGCCGCGCCGCCGGCATGAGCCCTGGGAGGCGGGTCCCCGAGAGCCCCCCGCCTCGCGCCGCGCTCGGAGTTTGAAGGCTCTGTCGCCGCCGGGGAAGGAGCCGCGCCAGGCCGGCGGCGGGCTCGGGAGGCGGGCTGCGCGGGCGTTCATGAGCCGCCGGGCGGCCGCGGCCCCGGGAGCCTGCGCCGCCTCACCCCCGCCTCCGCTTGTGTCTCACCCCCCCCCGGCAGGATGCCGGACCAGATCTCCGTGTCCGAGTTCATCGCCGAGACCACCGAGGACTACAACTCGCCCACCACGTCCAGCTTCACCACGCGGCTGCACAACTGCAGGAACACCGTTACGCTGCTGGAGGAGGTAGGTCGGGCCGCGCCCCCGGCCCGCCCGCGGGGTGGCCGGCCCTCGGGGTACCCCGCCGCCCCGGCGTGCAGCCGCCGCCTCGCAGTGGGACTGTCTGGCTTCCTGAGCTGGGGAGGAAGGGGCTGCTGGGGCTGGGGGGCCACACCCCCTGCGGGAGTCCCCCGTGACGGGGAGAATGGGGGCTTGAGACGTGCGAGCCCCTTCCCGGGTTGCCCGTCCTAACCGGGCTCCTGCGGATTTAAAGGCCGGACCTCGATCTCAGCGACTGGAGGTAGAGAGAGGACGGGGCGAGCTCTGGACACCGTGGACGGTGGAGGAGGGAAGTCCTCTCCCCATCTTGTACGCTTCCTGGGTGCCGGTAGTTGGCTGGGCGCTTTCCACACCACTGTGACCCTCTCGTAACCCGCGAAGTGGGTGGTGTCCGGTCACCGAGGGCAGAGAGGCGTAGCAGCGTGGCCAAGGTCACCAGCAGGGAACTGGGAGATGGGCAGTGAATGCATCTCTCCTCGGCCCGGCTGGACCGGGGAGGCTTAGCTGCGGAGGCAAGGGCCGGTGGAAAAATCCCAAAGGAATCAGAGGGAACTCGGTTGGGACTGCTTCCACCCCGGGATTCATCCCATCTTAGGCTCCAGTGGCTAAAACCTGGGTGGAAAGAGAGGTCTGTGCACATAGGTCTCCACGCGGGCTCAGGGTTGCTGCGCCAGCAAGACCTGCCAAGGAGACCTCAGCTGATGCTGCCTGAAAGAGCTGACCAGACCGGAGAAGGGAGGCCCTAGGTTGCAGAAAGAACAGCGTCTTTTAACTAACCATCTTGGATGGCGTTGGGGGGCTCCAGGGACTGGGCCAAAAGCAAGCCTATTTTGTCTGACATTTTAAGTGAATTAGTGATAGGGCTAGGTGTGTGAAGAGGAACTAGTAGGCTACAGAGCTGGAGCGTCAATAAAAGTAGGACATTTGCCCTGGAGCTTGGCTCCACCTCTAAGTGCCCTGAAGCACCACTCCCTTCCAAACAAGCCAAACGTATTTGAACTGAAAAAGCTAGCAGTAGGTGGAGGTTAGGAAGGAGACCGTTTCCTCTGGGTAGACTGTCATGTGGTTGGTGTATCTGAGGTCTGGAGAGTGCTTTCTCAGTTAAGCTCAGGATGGCCCATCCTTTGGTATTGGAAGCTTGGGCTTCTGTGGGCAGACTGCTTTTGATACAGCTTTGGCTGCTCTCCAGGCCAGGTTACATGCAGGTTACAAACATGGGAGTCATAATTTTTAGGAGGGGGAAGTCTTCTGTTAGTGCCAGGTGCCATCATTCTCAGTTGGGGGTGCTTCTGGAGTTTTCGGTGGAGTCAGAGTTGGGTAATTGAACTGAATTTTGAAATGGATGGAAAAATACCTCCTAACTAGGTTTGTTTCAAAGCCAGAGGTAAATGGTTCTTTCTTTTTTTTTTTTTTTTGACTTTTATGAAGTGCCAATCTGTTGCACTAGCCTGACCTTTAGTGTCTGAAATTAAATTTGAGTTGCCAGGCATTCAACCCCATGATGGGCCTGTCCTCCACTTAATTATGGTAAATTGGAACATGCCGATATAGGAGCATTTTGCATCCTTCTTCTTTATTAATTGTATGTGCGTTTAAAGAATGTGATATTAACTAGACTGAGTGGTTGTTTTCTTTCTAGATAAGTTCTTCTGTGCCTGCTAATAGAGCTGTCAGTTATTTTAACTTTCCTTTTCTGCACATTCGGATAGCGTTACTGTATTCTGTTTGTGCAGGGTATGATAAGGCAAGTAGTTGGTAGGGGTATGTGTGCAAATTTTGCAGCACACCACAGGGCTGGGTTAATGTTAAATTACTTACAGCTGCTGTTGGTCTTAGTTTAGGGTAACAACTTGAAAGTAAATGTAACAGTTAACCTGTTTTGCGAGGCAGAGTATAGATTCTACCATGAAAGTGCGGTCACCTACGAACTTTAGAAGGAATTGAACCGGCTAGAAGTTCAAAAATGTCACGTTAGAGTACTTTGATGACAGTCAGCGTTCTCAAGAATATAATAATAGTATTTCATTCAGGATGCCGTGGTGTGTAATTTTTAAAAATTTTGAGTACAGTACCTGTCAGGAAGTCAGTGTCCCCCACCTGCGTCTTTCAGCTTTTGAGTCATATTTCATGAGCTTGGACTCTCTGAGTGGTTGCCTTTTGCACAAATGTGAAGTGTTATCTTTTAGTTCCTTTTTGATGAATTTTAACTACTATCCACTGTCATTGAGTCCATTCTAACTCATAACGAGCCCATAGTACAGAATAGAACTGCCCCATAGGGTTTCCGAGGCTGTAGGAAGCAGGCTGCCGTGTGTTTTTCCTGCGCAGTGGCTGGTGGGTTCGAACTGCCAACCTTTTGGTTACCAGCCAAGTGCTTTAACCACGGTGCTGCCAGAGCTCCTAATTAACTGCTACAATTAGATTTTTATTTTCCTCCTTCCTCCAAGTGTACATATAGAGGAACCAAAACCCAGGAGTCCATTATTATAAATATCATATACCTTAAGTAGATCTGAATTCAATTCCTGGAAAATACGGAATTTAAGGTTATTGTCCCCAAAATATAAGAAAAGTTTTGAGTAAACCACAAAATCTTGTTGGCATGTGCTTCGCAAATGAGATGCTTGGAAATTTCATGAACACTGCTGTGTTATTTTGTGGTTATTCTTAGGAATAAAACTTTTGGGTACTTTTTGGTGATGTGGGAACTCAGGAATGGGAATTAATTTGGGTAGCTTGGAATTCTCTTTTTTAAATCTCTTCCTGGTTCTATAATTAAGCCCCTCCCTGCTTATATATGACCATTCTGTTCTTTGAATTGCTAATTAACATGCATAATTCTCAACTAAAAACTGTGTTAGATCTCTGAGCTTGGAGTTAACCCACACTCTCTTTTGCTATGTTCAGTTGGCAAAGAGTGCTGCACAGATGTTGGTGCTTTTGTTTAAATCTCTCTGTGATCAGCCCTCCAGGATATGGGTCTGAAATATGTGGTAAAAAGAGACAAAGCGTTTATCTATGGGCTTCACTCGTGGGGGCGAAGGGTCCCACATGGTTGTGGGAGTCATGGTTTGCTTGGCACATGGAGAGTAACTGCCTTGGGGAGGCTGAAATGGATCAGTTGGTCTTCTGCCAAGGCTTCATCCTGGTGTGTGAGTGTTTTCCAAGCACAAAGCCAGTGTTTTGCTTATTCAGCAACCAGGGCACCCTAACATGTGCCATTTTACTCATGACAGTTTGGAAGTCATGAGTAAGTGACAGGGAGAAGACAGGGCTTTCCTGGGAAGGGAGCAGGCAGGCATTCCAGGATCACCATGGGAGAGGTAGCAGGAGGGACTCTCCGTTTAAAGGCTCAGAGTGGGGAATACTTAGGGCTTCGTGAAAGAGGGAGAGTCCAGCATGGTAAATGAAGGCTGACTTGGTTGTTTAATGTCAAACCAGCACTTGATCTTAGGTGATGGTGTGGAGTAGGCAAATCTGCCTATTTATTGAGCTCTGTTTCTGGTACTAGGCTTGTTTTAGGAACATGGTGTGTGTGATTACATTTAACCCTCACACCAGCTCTGTGAAAGAGGGACAGTTATTATCTCTGTTTTACAAAGAAAATCAAAGCTAAAAGTGATAAAAGTGATTGAACTTCAAGGTTGAATGGGTAGTAAGTAAAATGGAGTTACTGGTTTCTGTCTAGTCTGTTCTGTTTCATGGTGACCCCATGTGTGTCAGTGGAACAATGCTCCATAGGATTTTCAGTGGCTGATTTTTTGGAAGTAGATCGCCCGGCCTTTCTTACGAGGCACTTCTGGGTAGACTCAGACATCTAAACTTTTGATCCAGCTGCACGCATTAACCATTTGTACCACTCAGGGACTCCAAAATGAAGTTAGGAAACTCTTGAATAGCCAAGACATGGAATAGACTTTCTAAATATCTATAAAGACATGTTCCGGTGGCTTTGTAGAGGACATAGGCAACTCCACTTTCATTGTACCTGCTAATTTTAGTCTCAGAAATGAAAGTGTCTAAGTTCCTTAGAGACTTGGTTTTTCTTCGTGCCCATGTTCTGGGGAGTTCTTAATAAACCAAAACCTGTTGCTGTTGAGCCGACTCCCACTCATAGTGACCCTATAGGACAGAGTAGAGCTGCCCCCATAGGCTTTCCAAGGAGCGGTTGGTGGATTCAAACTGCTGACCTTTTGATTAGCAGCCGAGTTCTTAACCACTATGCCGCCAGAGCTAATATACCCCCCACTCCCTATGTTTTCAAAGATTTGGGTATGTTTTTTCAGTTAGAATGTGGTAATTTATTTGGACATAATATAGGAACAGCATTCACTCAGCACATTTTTATGTACAGATTGGAAACCCTGGTGGCATAATGGTTAAGAGCTATGGCTGCTAACCAGAAGATCAGCAGTTCAAATCTATCAGGTGCTCATTGGAAACTCTAGGGGGCAGTTCTCCTCTGTCCTGTATGGTCGCTATGAGCTGGAATTGACTTGACAGCAATGGGTTTTTTTGTTTTGTTTTTATGTACAGATCAGAGCCCTGGTGGCGAAGTGGTTAAGGGCTCAGGCTGCTAACCGAAGGGTCGGCAGTTCAAGTCCACCAGCCACTCCTTGGAAACCCTATAGGTCAGTTCTTCCTTCCTGTAGGGTCACTATGAGTCAGAATCAGCTTGATGGCACACTACAACATGTACAGATCACTTTGCTGAGTCATGTTGCAGTCCTGGGGTTATCATCTGGATCCTGTTACGGAGAAGCTAATGGTCTTTGAGAAATAGAAATAGGGCCGAAACTCATATCAAAGTAGAGGGGCAGTTCATAAGGTGGGGAGATGATACAGGACGTTCACCTTAGCAATATAAGCTGAATCTCTAAATTACCATCCAATCAATTTGGAAAAAAAAAAAACAACAGCATGCTTGTCATGTGTCCAGCAGAGTGCCAGGCCCTGGGGATACAAAGGTGAACAACTCTGCCCTCAAGAAGAACATAGTCTAAAAGTTTTCTTAAGGGAGCTGGCAGTCAAGTGTGGGTCTCACCTTAGGTGCTTGTCTTATGTTGATGATGTGGCCAGTCCTTTCTGAAGACATATAGGTGTTTGAATGAATAAATGAACGAAGCCATAAATGTTTGTTATCAAGACCTTTTTCATAATAACAATAATAATAGTCATCAGTTATTAGTGTTCCTATTACGTCGCTATGAGTCGGAATCAACTTGACGGCACTGGGTTTGGTTTTGGTTTATTATGTCGGAGGAGTCCCTGGGTGGCATAAACAGGTAGGTGCTCAACTACCAGCCGAAAGGTTGGTGTTATGAACCCACACAGAGGCGCCTCAGAAGATCTGCTTCCAAAAGGTTACTGTCTTAAAAACCCTGTGGAGCAATTCTACTCCGCACACATGGGGTTGCCGTGCGTCGGAATCGACTCCACAGCAGCTAGTACCAACGACTGTGTGCAAACCGTTTACCTACTGTTGTTTAATGCTCTGTTATCATCTGTAATGCCTGCTGTTATCGTCAGAGAAAAGAACAGCTCTTTGGCTGCTAACCAAAAGGTCAGCAGTTCAAGCCCATTAGGAGAAAGATGTGGTAATCAGCGTCCATAAAGATTACAGCCCTGGAAATCCTAGGGGGCAGTTCTGTTCTGTCGTATGGGATTGCTGTGAGTCAGACCTCAGGGCAGTGGGTTTGGTTTTCTTGTTGACTCCATCTTATAGCAGTGAAGTGTTTTGCCCAAGGTCATACAACCAGTAGATACTGGACTAGGGAATCACTGTCGTTTCTGTGGAGTTCCCGTGCGTGCCAGCTAAAGTTCGTCTCTGTGTATGTCTGCTCTCCGTGTAAGTTTTCGTTTTTGCTCGTGTTCCTTTGGGGATCTTTGTTTATACCAATGACTAAAAGTCATCAGTCTTTGGTAAATGCCCCGGAAGTCTGATCTTGCTCACCAGCTCCCAGTGTTCTAGAATGCAAGTGCAGTACCTCGCTTACAGTTTGAAAGCTGGAAAACTTAATTGGAAGTGCTGCTTTATAAAGTACCTGGTAAACTTAAACCAAAACCCATTCCGACTCGTTATCCCCGAGTGATAGTCTCAGAGAAAAAGCAGACACTAGAAGGATTTAGCCAAAACCAAGGTTGATACTGTTCATTGCTTAAGATAAAGAAAATGAGTTTGAGTGTGTCCCTGACCTCTTGTCAATAGAACGAGGAAAGGCAGACAAGCCTTCCCAGTGATGCCTCTGTTCCACACAGTATTCTGGGCTCTGCAGGCCAAGCCTTTGACCAAGGGTGGAGATGATTCTGACTTATAGAGGCCCTATAGCACAGAGTAGAACTGCTCCATAGGCTTTCCAAGGAGTGGCTGGTGGAGTTGAACTGCCGACTGTTTGGTTAGCAGCCGTATCTTTTAACCATTGCACCACCAGGGCTCTGGAGGTACTTAGGGCAAGTGTTTTCTGGACATAACCAGCAGAGGTCAGTGAATGAAGAATACATTTGGCTGCATTAGCAAAGGAAGTAGGAAACTATGTGCCAGCACGCACGCTGTTTCAAAAGCAAAGTTCAAACCTGTTAGCCAGGTAATACATGCTAATGCTCTTTGCCCTTTATAAACATTTTTAGGGTTTAAAAAACATTTCCACATCTATCATCTAATAAAATCCCTGCCAGGTGGCATTCTTATTATCATTGCCTTTTACATATGAACGAACAAGGCTCAGTGAGGCTCAATGACCTGTCCAAGATCACCTACTGTTGAGTTGGGCAGTGAATGCAGGATCCAGCTAGTTGTTTTGTCTTGCAGGGCCCATGGAAAAAGATCTCTGCTAGTTATTTTTCTTATCCTTGCTTGATTTCTACTGCCAGAGAGACAGAGTTTGGGAGAGAGAAGAAAAAGGGTCAGACAGTTCCGCCTGTTCTTCTGAGACCTCTTTTTGGACCTCTCTTTAAAGTCTCTGCCTTTTGTGGTCAAAGACATTGCTGCCCAGCAGTCCTCCCAGGGCTCAGCAGAAATGAGAATGGCCCTTTGGCTTTGCAGTTCCGTCTGGCATACTTAGTCTGGGACTGTTGACCAACCTGTCTCCACGTGTGAGCTGCCCACAGCCCTGGCTGAAGAACCACGACTTTTCCGTGCAGTTGCTGCAGGGCACTCTGGCTCTCTGCCTTCTGGCCTCCCGGCTGTCCACAGCCCTCTCTTTGCTAGAACTCTGGTTACTTGGGGAATCACTGAATGCCAGAGTTGAAGGGACCTCAGCAACAAGGGGCCTATGAAAGTCGTGATGGGGGTCTAATAGTCATTTGCAGTACTTCAGAAAAATTAGTAGACAAGTCTGATAACATGGTCCACAATAACTCATGCCAAACGTCTTTGATCTTGGCTGAAATACATCAGCTTAATGGTGTAGCAGTGATGATCTGCTTATCAGATGCTTGGCTTGCCAGTTTTAGATGCCTATAAAACTGGGGAAGCCTGGAATTTGTTTGGTAGAAGAGCCTTCAAGCTTTGTATTCCTGTGGGAGTAAGTTCATGAGAGTTGGGGTACCACCTAGTTCAGTCCTTTTGCTTTCGGACATGGAGACCGAGGCCTAAAGAGGGGTAGGAAAGTATGGAGGGATTTGAATTCAGGTCTCTTTACTTCCAACCCAGGGCTCTTTGCTCTACTCTCTGACAGGGCTATCAAGGCTGGTTGAATACCGTGGAGGAGTCTTTTCCAGTGCCCCTCCTGGAATGTGCTTCCAGGCAGGAGGAGGAGAGAGTAAACATGAATTTGGGAACCTGATCTTACTAGCCCAGTCTGCTGGTGTCAGTCCTGGTCTTACAGACATGCCTCCCTTATGTGGGGCTGAGAGGCTTTCATTAGAAGCCCTTTGTGGTGTTGGGAGTTCAAACATTACCCAGGCCTTTGCCTTTGTGTCTGTGAGTCAAGGGAGCCTCAGAGAGGTGGTTTCCATTTACGTAACCTAGTCATTTTGGGGAGTAGAACTAGATCTTGACCTTGGGTGTTCCTGCGTGTATTCTTTAAACATGAGTAAATGATGGGGCTGGAGTTCACTTCTAAGCCTTGGCTTCCTCACTTAATCAGTAAATGGGGTTGTTTGGGGTATTAAGGGAGATAAAGCATATGAGGCAGTCGTCAGGTGACATCATCTGCAGGTAAAATGTAGCGCTACAAAGGTCAGATTCTCACTCTTCCTCCTGTGGGGCAGAGAAGGAGGAGGGGAGCAGGGGCAGAAGTCCTCTCTCCTGTGGACCAGGGCAATATTTGAGTTGAGGAGGCGATGTTCCCTCTCCTAGTTTAATGGCAGCCCAGTCGTTTTCTAGTTACTGAACCTTCCTGTGTCTTGGTTTCCTCATGGGCATTGTACCTACCTCTTAGAGTTGTGATGATTGAGTCAGTACACGTAAAGTGCTGAGAACAGTGCCTGGCATAGTAAGTGATGTATAAATAGTTGCTCTTATTATTGTTGCTGTTTATTATTATTGGACTAGGCCCATGAATATGTGACTGAGAGGATGAGACTTGGTCAACTCATTTGAGAAGGGTGGGTGATGAGGTCACATGACAAAGCTGGCCACGTATACTTCAAGGACCTGGGTGGTGTAGGGCAGGTGGGACTAGAAGATAGAGGGAGGGCACCATTAAACACTCTGACCATTGGGGGTAATGGTCAAAGCCAATTTGATGTAAACAGTCTTTAGAGCTGCTGACTACTCACACTGAGTTTGGTAGGTTCCACTTGGTGGGTACCACTCTCTGAAACAAGGGAACAGTGCTACCCCCTCTGATCCACACCAAGCAGATGGGCCCTACTGGTGAAATCCCTCTGTCCATGCTTCCGGTGTCACTGCCGATCCTTTCTGCTTGTTTCTACATACACATACCCTCCCTTGTGTCCCGTCCATGGATGCATCAAAGGAATGATTGTGCCCTCTTTGGTGCAGCTGCGAGGTCAGTGCTGTTGCACTCAAGTGTTTTAGGCTGGGTTCTCTAGAGAAGCAAAACCAGCACAGTGTATAAATGTACATATATATAGATTTATATAAAGGAAATGGGTCACTCGGGGGTAATGGAGGTGACTGGATGGTGCTTGACTACTGGCTGAGAGATTGACGGTCTAAACCCACCCAGACGTGCCTCGGAAGACAGGCCTGTAGAACAGTTCTGCCCTGTATACACGGGAATTGATTTGACGGCAACCAACAACAGTGGGGTAATGAGCTGCTTTCTCTGTGTCATAATAAATATAGGTATTTGATTTGGGTCATTTGTGGGGAGGTACTGGGACAGCACTTAGGCCTCAGCCCTGCCTGGAACCGAGCCTGGCAGCTATGGTGTATGTTTTACTGATTACAGCTTGGAGCACTGAGACCACAAGGAATTCTGTTTTGGTTTGGAGGCAGGATCCTTAAAGCAAAAACAATCTCTCCCTGAATGTGCATTTCTGCGTGCCTTATAGTTTCTTTTCATTGTCAGTAAAATGAGTTTTAATTATTTGTTGGGCAGGGCTAGATCCAGTCAGGAGGCACTTGGCTCCGCCAGGTCTTAACAGGATCCTGGCGTTCACGGTTGGCTCTTTCTGGCCCAGAGCACCATCTGAGCAGCCTGGTGTGGCGCTGTTTTGTGGTCAGTTACAGAAGAACTGGGTTTCAGTGCTGACTGAGGCTATGGTATAATTTCCCAAAAAGAACTGGAATATATGTTCCTTTGATAAGACAGCACACAATTTAGCTGCCCAGAAGCTAGGAAAACAAAGTCAGAACCTCATGCGCCAAGGGGTAAAGCCCCCCAAACGACTGCATTTTGGTACCAACTATTACAGAAAGTGGAGTTGCAAAATCCTTTGGGGCCATCCATTTCCAGATGTGCTTTGGATGAAAGAAAGTATAAACTCTTCCAGGCTCTTTCCATTATTAATAAAGTCTGGATTCTGTCCATTTGTGTAGCATTGTGCCCAGGGGTTAGGGCAGGGATGGCCACGTTCCAGTGCCTAGCGTAGTGCCTGGCACACAGTGGACAATATTAAGTGTGATGACTGTATTACTACATAATAAACTCCACAGAGCTAAAAAAGGCCTTGGAGACCATCTAGTCTAACTCCTCCTTTCTGAGGATGAGGAAGCTGGTGACCAGAAAACACAAGTCTCTTAGCCTGGGTTCTCTAGAGAAGCAAAATCAGTGTAGCATTTAAATACATATAGAGGGAGATTTGTATAAAGGAAATGGCTCACGCAGTTGTAGAGACTGGAAAATCCCCAGTTTGTGGGTCAGGCTGGAGACTTCTCCTGACTCATGTAGCTGCAAGTGCTAGCAAATCCAAGATCAGAAGGTCAGATAGGAGGCCTTTAGCTCACAGGCTGTGGAGGCCCATGAGCCTCAAGATTGGCAGGTAACACGGCAGGTAAGCTGCAGGCTCAAGTCCCAAGATCCGGAGGTCAGATGAACAGGAGTCAGCCGCAGAATGCAGAGAGCGAAAGCCAGCGAGCCTTGCCAAAAAGTCTAACTATATTGGATGCAGGCCACACCCCTGAGGAAACTGTTTCAACTGATTGGCTGCTCACAGCAGATCTCATGGAGGTGAATACATCATTAAAAAGCTGCCAAACTACATCATAACTGTGAAACCACTGAGAATCATGGCCCAGCAAAGTTGACACACAACCTTAACCATCACACCAAGTGTGCTAGGCTTTTTGTTGTAACAAACTCCCTCTAAAAAAAAAAAGGGATGAAGCAAAGTGGATACTTATTGGAAGGACCTATAGTGGTAAATATGGTAGAACATGAGAGACAAGAGTGATAGGAAATGGGGGTATTCTCTGTGACTCTTGAGACCATTTGGCGTTTTGTGTGTGTGTGTGTGTGTGTGTGTGCCTTTAGTTTTCGTGGTTATCGGGGCCTGGCCTTTTCTGCTTTTGGGGACGAGTGACAGAGAATGGCAGCCCAGCCCTCCATGACCCGTCAGCTCCGGTGCCCCATACCAACTGGAATCTCTGTGCCTGATTCAAACACCTGGGAGGGAGGATCAGGTTGGAGATCACCTCTGGTCCAATAAACTTTGGCCAGGATGATGGCTGAGTCCTGCTCTTCAACAGAGACTGGGGATGATGGTTGTTCTCAAGGGTAGGAGGATAAGGAAGCTCCCTCTGTGTGTACCCAGGTCATAGCAAAGCTGGGACTAGGTCCTGGGTCTTTTGGCTTCATCATCTTCGGTTTTCATCAACTTGAAAGCCAAATGGAGATGGTCATACCTCACAGGGTTATTGGGACAGCCAGTAGGTAAGATAAAGCAGGTAAATGCCTGGCATTCGGTAGCAGTTGGTAGATGGTTGTTTCTCTGCCTTTCTCTCTGGAAATCTCACCTCTCTTTGGCCTCTCCGCTTCGTATTCAGTTGGGACGCTTCACAGAGCTGTGGTGAGAGCACCATGCCGCCTAGTTTTAGCTTCCCTGATGTGGTCAAGACAGACCAACATCCCACTCAGGTTGTGGACAGAGAAGAAATACCCCAGTACCATGTACATCTCAACTGATGACAGGGTGCTTTTTGAGTGATCTTTCCATAGATTTACCCAGGATGGATTGAGAAGTAGACAGCGCAGCTAGGCCCTGTTTGGGAACATTTCTGGTTTGATTAACTTTCCTCCAGGGTTAAATAACAGGTTGCTTAAAGTTCTGATGAGGGCTCACACGGTTCCTCCCATCAGACAGCTTCTTCACTGTCCAATTACAGGCAAAATAAAATTTGAGAGTCTTCATTGTTTTGAAATGTGGAGAGTTGTATGTTTCATTAATCTTTTTTTTTATGAAACCCACTTCATTTTCTCTGTAATGTTTATTCGCATTAATGGCGTTTACATAAAATCAGATACTCCTTCTTCCCACAAAGTGCAAATCAAAATAAGTGTTTGCCGCTGGCCCAGCAGCTGCTGCTGCTTTAATAATAGTAATATTTTTCATAGCGATGCAGGTGAAGGGACTGCCTCCCAGTAAATGAAATGGTGCCAAGTCAGACAACGCTGTCACTGTCCCAAGACTTCCTCAGCATTTTGTGTCTGAGAGTTTGAACAGATTCAGAATCAGCACTACGATTAAGCACCCCCTCTATGCTGGGCACTGTGCTGGGTGCTCTACACACATCATCTCACTTAATTTAATCTTCCCAACAGCTCTGTGGGGTAGGCGCTGTTCCCCCTTTTCACAGGTGATGATCAAGGCTGAGAGGATTCAGCCCCATCCACGCACTTTCCACCTGAGACTTGTCTTCAGGAAAACATGCTTTATATTGTGGGTGAAAGGCTGATGAGATGGGAGAGTGAGGAAGTAGGTTCTACTGACACATGAGATACTTAGGTTAAAGTTGAGAAAGAACTTCCTGGCAGGGTATGGCCATGGAGGCGTCATTTTTTCCTCCGATTTCAGGATTATTTTGGCATCGATAGGCTAATGAACTACCTTATGCTCTCCCTCATGCTCGTGTATGTCTTCACTTTTAACAGACTGTAAATATCCTGAGGGCCAGAGGACCCCCCGCACCCCTCCCCCTCCCCCCACTTTTCTTTTACCTGAGTGGTACTCAGATATTTGACTAAAATTATGAAGATAATAGTGACATTACATTTGATTTACAATTCTTCAGGGCAGGACCTGGTAAGTCTTTTCCAAATAACGTTAAGTCTACCTCTCTGGACTTTAGTTCCATGCCTACCGATCGCACAGAGCAGTTGGAAAAATGGACAGTTATTGTATTTCCTGAAGGTTGTGCCGTAGATTCATGACAGACCTGGATGCTAAGCCAGATCCTTGGTCTGTCCTTTTGGTGCCTGCAACTCAGTCTTTCACTGGGTGAATGGTAATCACTGACAGTGATAGTTCCAACTTTTTTGCATGCCAGCTCTGTACTGAGTGCTTTTAGTGTGCTGTTGCTGACCCTCATGTCACCCAGCTAGCCCATGAGGGAGACAGGGAGCAAGCCTAGGTCTGTCAGGCTCCACAGCCCATGCCCTTCCCCTCTGCCACCCTGCCTTGCTTTGTTAGTGATTTAGCTACAAAGTGCAAGTAAATGGGAGCTTGGTTAGTGTTTACCTTCTTAGTGGAAATACACACACGCGCACACGTACACATACAAACAGGACACACGGCTGCCAGTGGAAAAGGAGAGCAGGTTTCCCTCCTGATTGGTTTCCTTTGAATGGGAGACATTTAAATTTAAATAGTTTACACCAATCATCGGGGTAGCCAGGTCTTGAGGTATCAGAGAGAATTGGTATTTTCAGAAAGGGATGACCTCTCTCATTTTTCTTTGTGGATGGCAAGCAGTGAATCATATGACTCTGTGAGTAGTTGTGCCCCAGGCTCACCTTCCACCATTTTTATACTCTGGTATAACCTTTTACAGAGTGCCTTCATATGTATTGTCTCATCCACACAACACCCTTTTGGGCAAGAAAGCCACCATTTCCTCATTTGACAGATGAGGAAAGAGGCTCAAAAAGTTAAAAAGATTTGTCAACAGTCACAGGACTGAAAAGTAGCATGCTGAAAGGCTCAAAATCAATTTTGTCTCCCAGTCTCATGGTCCCCACTCTTCCCTCCCACAGCTCACCTTCTGAAAGAGACAGCCCTACATAAAAAACATGGCAGCCCTTAAATGGAGCACTGGTGCCATGTGGTTAAGAGCTACAGCTGTTAACCAAAAGGTTGGCTGTTCAAATCCACCATCTCCTCCTTGGAAACCCTATGGGGCAGCTCTACTCTGTCCTGTAGGGTCACTATGAGTCGGAATTGACTTGATGGCAACAAGTTTGGTTTGGTTTTGTAACTTAAAGACCTTTAATAATAATAATGACGTTATTATTATTGGCTAATTTTGTAATACTTTGCATTATTAGATCGCCCCCACCAAACACACATAAAACCTTTTGTAGTCCTTTTTTTTTTTTCTTAGTAACTCAGTTATCCAAGTGGCTTTTTACTATGGGCATGTTTCTTGTTTGTTCTTAAATTTTTACACGTGCAAAAGTACAGAGACTAGCGTGCATCTCCACGTATTATCACTCAGCTTCAACAGTTACCTGCTTTTGGCCAACCTTGTTTTCATCTGTCTGCCCCACCGCCTCACACTTATTTTTTTGAAGCAATCCCAGATATTGTTTCATTTCATCCATAACTATTTTAGTATATATCTAAAAGATAAGGATTTGGGGGGTGGGGAACTAAACCACAATACCATTGTCACACCTGAAAAACTCTGAAAAGGGAGAATGTGCAGAAGACCAGACTTGGAGTCCAGCCCCTATCCAGGGGCACCTGGCCACAGATGTCTTTCCGTCTCGCAGTTGCTGCCTGTCTTAGTTATCTAGTGCTGCTATAACAGAAATACTGCAAGTGGATGGCCTTAACAAAGAGAAGTTTTTTTCTCACAGTCTGGGAGGCTAGAACTCTGAATTCAGGGTGGAGTGGGTTAGCTCCAGGGGAAGGCATTCTCTCTCTGTCAGCTCTGGGGAAAGGTCGTTGTTATCAGTGCTCTTCAGTCGAGGAGCTTCTCAGTGCAGGGACCCTGGGTCCAAAGAACGTGCTGTTCTCCTTGCTCTTATTTCTTGGTGGTATGAGGTCCCCCTGTGTCTCTTCTCACCTCTCTCATTTATACCTCAAAAGAGATTGGCTTTAGACAAAATCTAATCTTGCAGATTGAGTCCTGCTTCATTAACATAAGTGCCACTAATCACACCTCAGGAACATCATAGAGGCAGGATTTACAACACGTAGGAAAATCGTATCACAGAATGGTGAACAATCATGGCCATAGCAAAGTTGACAGACATTTTGGAGGGAAACAGTCAATCCATTGCACCGCTTGCACATTTTCATTTCCATTTATTATCTCCATCTGGACATTTCATCTAAGAAACTCCTTTGGATTAATAAATCTCTTTCTAGACCCAACAGTACTGCCGCACCATTCACGCATGCTTGTGAATTAGTTAATTGGATTGTTTGCCACTTAACACTTGACTGAGAAATAGGGAAGGTGTTTTGGGTTGGGGGTTCCTTTAGAAGTCCGGTGGGGTGGATAGAGAACCAGGGTAGGAACCTTGGGAGCAGTAACTTGAAGGAAGGAGAAGAGGAGAAGGTACCAAAAGCAACTTTAAGTTGACTTTCCTGAGAGTTGGAACATTGTTTTCTAAAGGCCACGTTTATGTTTCAGATCTTGGCTTTGAGCTGGCCCTTGGCCAGAGAGCCCCATTGCTTTGCCATGTGACTTTGTCACATTATGGGCTTGTAAGGGGGTTTTCCTAGACTAACCTGGGAACCCCAACCACTGTTATTTTTGTGGGATGGTGCCTATTCAGTTCCAGAGATTTTTAGAATCTGCCCATTCTTAAGTCTGAGATTGCTTCTGAATATGTTGGGCCTCTACTTCCCTAGCGGATCCCAGCAGCAGTTTAGTGGAGCATTCTTCCTAGTGAGATTTCAGCTTGGAATCGAATTTAAGACAAGGTTGACTCTTGGCAGAATGTGCTGGGTTCCATGCTGAATTCGTTATGAGTAGCATCTTGTGATATCCTCACAGCATCTGGAAAGTAAATAGTATTTATTAACTTCATTTTACAGATGAGGAAACTGAGTTAGATAGATGAAGTAACTTGACCAAGGTATGCAGTCAGTGGGGAAGCTAGAGTTTTCCTCTCTAAATCCCATGGTCTTTCCATGATTAGTGTAATTCTTGCCTACTTTGTACCTTTCTTCAGCCTCCTTGCACCTTTAAGCCTTCTTGCTTCCTCTTAGGACCCCTGGGTATTCTCCCTATTCCACCGTACAGTGAATTCCTGGCTCAGGATCTGTATCTTCCTTACCAGCTAACGCTACTGGGAGAAGTGCTCTCAGGTGGTTCACTCAAAGTAGTAATGCCTGTTAAAGCAATACTGTTGCTCACTTTTCCCAGAGCCATTGGTATATCCAACAGGGCTTGATGCCCTGACCGAGTAGAATTTTCAGGCATTCTGGGGAGGCAGTTGGCAGGTAGTTTTAGGTGTTGGCCGTGGGGTTTTCCTCACACCTTACAGTGTAGCCGGCTGTCTCTCCCCATGTCACAGAGCAGTGAGTCCTTGGAAATCATTGTCTCTTAGTTTGAATCTCTGGTTTCTACCTGTTCTAGGTAAAGTTTAGTTTGTAAAAAAAAAAAAGTTTAGTAAAGCACAAAGAAAATTTTATCCGGCGTATGTTCAAAGAGGCAAAAGTGGGAAACAAACAAACCTGTTGCTAGAGCCATGTCTGCCTGAGTCCAAAGAATGTCACAGAATAGGCAAGAATGGGAAAGCAGACAAGCATGCTGCCACAGCCATGTCTGCCCCAGTCCAAGTCATCAGTATACGTTAACATTACAAATGGGCGAAACCATTGAAATGTTACCTTTTCACAGGTTGGCTAGAAACTGATCCTGCATTTTGAGTTGTCTTTCTTAATAATCATTGGTGCAGGTTTCAGTAACACAGTGAGGAGGGTCTTCATTTATCCAACAAATTTTACTACTCACTAAATGCTAATAGAAAAAGGTAAGAGTGGAAAGCCTGTGGGTCTTTACCGCTGTTTTATGGTTTATGTGTGAAAGATTCTCTAAAAGATGTTTTCTAAGATCCTCTTAGCTATTGTCTTTCTACTTCAGAGCCCAATTGATGTGTCCTTGTGAGTCCTTATGAGTCTATTTCCAGCTGGGTCACGTTCGAGGACAGGGAATAATGGCTCCAATATTATCTCCTAAATCATACCTTGTAAACAAACAAATAAGTACTTGTCCTATTTCCCTTCTTGGTGTCAGCACTCTCCTGAAGACCGTTAGTAAACCACTGGTGACTGAACCCTGGTCACCTGGTATGTGTCTGGCATTGGGCTGGGCATGTAATTAAAAGACATTTTGTCATTTAATCTTTGCATCATTGTCATGAGGTGGATTCTCTGGTCTTCCTTTTACACATGTGGAGACAGAAACTCAGGGTGCCTGCCAAGCTCTTGACATACATTATGTCATTTAAACCTGTGATGTAAATAATAATTGAATTTTTAGACCAGAAGCCCTGGGGGTGCAAATGATTAAGTGCTAGGCTGCTAACTGAAGGGTTGGTGGTTTGAATCTACCCAGTGGTTCCGTGGGAGAAAGACCTGGCTATCTACTTTCATAGAGATTATAACCAAGAAAACCCTATGGGGGCAGTTCACATGGTTGCTGTGAGTTGAAAATGACTTGATGGCACCTAGCAACAACTACATGAGGTAGGTTCTCTGGTCCTCGTTTTACAGATGTGGAAACAGAGACTCAGAGAGACGTCTGCTAAGCTGTTGACATGTATTATGTCATTCAAACCTGTGATGTAAGTAATATTTGAATTTTCAGACCAGGAAGCTGACACTTGGCAATGGATAGTTTGCTGGCTCGGGTTATACAGCTAAAGGGAAAGGACCAAAACTCAGACTAATATCTTTTGGACTCTCAAGTCTCTAAGTTTCTGCTCGTAACCCCTGTGTTAGCTTTTCTTACCCGATCCCACGCCTGGACACAGGCTGAACCTGAGCTGCACCGTCAAGCCTACTCATGTGCTAGGCCCTATGGGGACTTCCCTTGGGCTTATGGAGAAGAGTGTGAGTAATCAACAAGAGTTTGACATTGTGACACTTCAGCCATATATTCATTGTGGAAATCAGGTGGCCTTCCTGGTGCCCTGCCCCCACGCAGGCATGCTCTGTGTGGCGGATGTGCTTCCCCCTAGAGCTGTTGGGTGGGAGTTTAGTGTGACTTCACCTTGTGCATCGTGTTACTTGACTTGAGTGGCTTAGTTTGATCTGTTAGCTCCTCTACAGCCACATGGCATTACTTAATCACGCTGTATATTGGTTGAACACTCCCCCCCCCCAAAAAAAAAAAAACCCTAGTATTTTATACTGTGAAGCCTTCTGGAAATCCATTGCAATGACTGAGCAGATTAAGAAGCATTCAGGATTCCTCATAGAATTATAAGACTCAGCATTTCTCTCCTAGGTATATACCCTAAGGACTCGAAAGCGGTATGCAGACAGATACGTGTACACCAGTGTTCATTGCAGTGCGAGTCACAATAGGTAGAAGATGGAAACAACCCAAGCGTCCCTCAACGGATGAATGGATATAAATAAAATGTAGTATATGCATACAATAGAATATTATTCTGCTGTAAAAAGAATGAAGTACTGATGCAGTCTATGCGTGGATGAACCTTGAAAACATGCTAGGTGAAATAAGATGCAAAAGGATAAATATTGTATGATCTCACTTACATGAAATGTCTAGAATAAAAAAATAGGCAACCATTAATTAGTGCTTAACAGGGGTGGAAGGAGAGAATGGGAAGTTATTACTTAAGGGGTATGCAGAGATTCTGTTTAGGGAGATGAACGTCATTGGGAAATGCATAGTGGTGATAGTGAATGTAATTAATGTCACTGAATTATACACTTAAAAAATGTTATAGCAAATGTTTTATATAAATTTTATACAGAAAGCATGCGAGAGCCATTAAAGCTACAGTTTACTGAGTTTCCCTCTGGAGTCTGGTATTGTGCTCAATTCCTTATGTAAATATTTTAATCCTAAAATTGCTCACAGATCAATAAATGCCCCAATCATCCACCTCTGGTGAGCTAAGTTTCAAACCTATTCTACCCCTTGATGCCACGCCACTGCCTTAGGCCTTATAGCCTGTTAAAAACATAGGACATTGGGATGAAACATTTTTAATACATAATTTAAAAATATATATATTCATTTTATGCACTGGATATTTCATTTATGTTCCTGAACCTTTTTCCCAGAAAGGTTGTAGGATGAAGGAGGTTAGAAGAATTTGCTCCGTACCCAGTGTAAATTGTTACCCAGGATGAATTAATTTGTGTTTATTTCTGAAGCGGCAGTGGTTGCTACCTGAGGGCCTAACCTCGTTTGTCTCTCTTGTAGGATAAAATGGTATGTTAGTCTGTCTGCTCCCTATCTGAAAAGACACGGTCAATTTTCATTCCCTAGGAAGTTCCCATTTGCCTTGCAGACAGCCATTCTTGTCCATGACTGTGTGGTATCTTTGGAAAACAGTGGATTATTGGAGGTCATTCCCTTCTCCAGCTATTGCTCTTAGCCTTTTCTGTATGTGGAAACTGTGTTGGGATGTTGGTTCAGATCTGTTACATTACAACTTTGAAGACAGGGACTCTGTCTTACTCACCTTTTTATCTCCAAAGACTGGGACTCAGTAAAATGAGCCCGCTTTGAGTGAACAAATGAAAACACATGCACACATGCAGTGGGAAGCCTTGAAGAGTTCGACAAGGCCGACCAGGCTCTGTGTATGGTAGAATTAAGGATAAGGACAGCTTGGGACTCTGGAATTGCCTATAGGACCTACTGAGGGGCCTGGGGAGGAGAGCTGGGAAAGACCCTGAAGACAGAGAAGAGGGAGGAATTTTAGTGTTTATAAAATTTCGAGGGAAATGATGTTCCAGAGCCAGAAGGAGCCTTAGAAATCATGGAGATCATCCACCTAATTTTCCAGACCGCTGCGGTTTCCCATCTACCTTGATTTTACAGTCGCAGCCCACCGACCTTCAGGGCACAAAAGCAGGCGGATCTCTTTAAACTAGTGCTTCTATTGATTTAAACACTTAACAGTCATTGGTGGTGTATCTTACGTTTCAAGTAATTGATTTTGTTTTGTATTTGATGATTTTGTCATGTAGAAAGCAATTTTTAAATTTCTAGAGAGCAGTTAATAGAATACTGTCTTCCTGTGGAAGAAAATTGCCAGTGATGAGCCTTGTGATACCCGTGCTCACCGTATCTGTTTCTTCCTCTTCCTGACTTCCCCATTCTTAGTTACTACATGTTTCCCTCCAGGTCCCCTTGACCTATTCAAGAATACTTCCAAATTTGCAGACTCTTACCACTTTCTTTCCACAAAGACCTAAATTATTTGTCCATGCCTTATTCACAACATGGTCTTTCAATAACTGAAAAATTCCCAGCATTTTCCATTTGCCTAGAACCTTAGAGTTTACAGAAACCCACTGCCACCCGTGTGTGCTGGTAGAACTGGGCTCCATAGGGCTTTCAGTGACAGGTTTTCTGGAAGTCGGTCACCAGATCTTTCATCTGAGGCGTCTCTGGGTGGAGTCAAACCTTCAGTTTTTTGCTTAGCAGCCAAGTGCATTAACTGTTTGCATGCCCATAGTTTACAAAGGATGAAGGATTCCTTCCACACCTGGCATAAATTGTGGATGTTGTCTTATTCTGTGGTGTAGGATGAAGAACAGTGTTGTCTCAGAGAAGTAACTTGCTAAAAATCTCACAGAGTGCTGCTTACCTGTTTAAGTCCAGATACGATGACTCACATGCCCATAGCTTTTTGCATGACAAAGACCATACTTTTCCTTTGAAAGTCTCCCTGATAAGAAAGCCCAGTTGCTTTATCTGTATTTGTTAAGCTTACCTAGAATTCCTTTACCTTGAGAGTTCATTTCCCACTCTCCTCACATACCATCCTGATCACTAAAATTGCTTAGGTGTGGCAATTGGTGCTCGTTAGTACTCAGGGTTTTTTGTTATTCTGCTCCCATCCTGACTTTGATTATAGGATCTCCTGGGGTCCTGAGACCCTTGCAGGGGGTCTCTGAGGTCAAAATCATTTTCATAATAATACCAACATGTTACTTACTCTTTTCACTCTTACTGCCTCCTAAAAGTATAGTGGAGTTTTCCAGAGATTGTAGGTTGTGTGTAATGGTGTCATCCTGTGACAGCTAATTAAATATATGTTGAGTTTGAAGTTTTTCTGCGATAATTTCTATTGCTACATTTTACAGTAACAAAACAAACCTCTTTGGGATCCTTCAATTTTTTAACAGCAAAAGAGGACCTGTGACCAAAAAGGTTGAGATGCATTGCTCTCTTGGGCAGATCCCTCACCAGCAGGCTGCTCTGGGTCACTGGCCAGCCAGTGGAGAGGCCTCTCGTGTGTCATTGTCTGCCCTGGGCCAAGGTACCTGCCTGGGTGAAGAGCAGTCAGGCTGTTTCTCTGAGCAAGGGGACATTGGACATGTCAAACACCCTGACTTACATGTCCACTACAAGCTGCCAAGCCTGTTCCAGTTCCTATACACCAAGGGACCTTTTATTTCTGGAGCTGTAATGGTTTCAGCTTGTCTTTCTGGAGACACAGCATCTTTTTTGTGATACATGTAATTGCGGTTAGCACACAAAGGATTTGAAGACAAAAGAGCTAGGGTTTATAACAAAGTAGGGTCTCTTCTGGCAGCTGTTAGCAAGGGTGGCTTTCAGCATGAAAATAAATTCAGAATTGAGAAATTAGCAATTTTCTTCAGAAATTCAGCAGTACAGCCTTGAGATGAAGTGTCAGACATGCAGATGTTTCTGGTGGTTTTCGTTATAGAACTTCAGAATTCGTCTGTTGCGTGACTCGATCCCTGGTCTGTACGGTTAGATATCAAAACCACCGTCATGCTCTTCCACGCCCTCTTCCCTTTTGCTCCTGCCTGTAGATGGTCTAACATGAGACTCTTCCTTCTGGTTGGAGATTCTTCCTTTCTCTGACAAATACTGGAGATGTAGACCACGGAGGAGGGCAGTGCTTCATGCCTGTCTTCATCCAGTAAAATGAGGGGATGGGACAGCATCTCTGCGAAGCCCGTCCTGTCTCTGATAGCCCATGATGCTTCTTAGTGAAGCCTTTGAGAATGCCCAGACCAGCACCCTGGACAAGCATCGAGGCACTCAGCACCTTCCATTTTTGTTTCTGGTTTACAGGCCTGTTTTTTCCACTAGACTAAAAAATGTGATAACTGTGTCTTGCTGGTTTTTCTACGCCGTTTACCCAGTTCCCGCTTAATGAGCATATGTGGCTCATTAAATATTTGTTGAATGAACATATCGGTTATTAAGTTGCCTTTTTCTCCAAGGTGGGGTCAGCCTGAAACTAGAGGAGCCCCTTCAAAGTGATGTATTTATTCAATTTTGGGGGCCTTAGAGAGGGAGACCTGACCTGTTAGTAGCAAGACTCCACCTCCCTCCCCTCTCTAGTCCCAGGCAATTCTGCTTAGGCCCCAAACTTGCATACCACACTCAGCCAGACAAGGGCTCTTCAGGTGACTGAATTCATCTTTCTTGCAGGGCAGTTTTGTGATGTATGTTGTTAATCTGTCTTGCCTCACTGAATGCTTGTTGTTTTACACTGAGAAGTTACCACCATATTCCTCTCAGGGAGAATTAAAAAAAAAACAACTCAAAATCTGTTGCTGGCGAGTTGATTCTGACTCATAGCAATCATATAGGACACAGTAGAACTGCCCCCATAGGGTTTCCAAGGCTTGTAATCTTTACAGAAGCAAACTGCCACATCTCTATCCTACGGGGTGGCTGGAGGGTTTGAACCGCTGACCTTTTGGCTAGCAGCTGAGTGCTTTAACCGCTACATTACCAGGGCTCCTTTCAGGGAGAATACTTTTGCTGTATATTTGTCTCCACCCAGTTACTCTACAAGTAGTATATCTTAATGCTCCGTTTATATTTGTGCCCTGAGCACTGGCCTGGCTGGCTTACCCCTTGTTTTGGGTCAGTTCCTAGCAGTTACAGCAGGGTGCCATACGCATGGTAGTGTGTGTGTTCATTTCTCTTTACCTGAGTTTCTTAGGGCAAGGCCTGTGCCTTGTGACTCCCAGCCCACTACCAGTCATACAAACAGTTGGATGACAGCACAGATCTGGAGTCAATGGAAGTGCATATATGTTGTTTGAAAGCACTGGCTGGCCCCAGGCTTTTCTTAATAGTACATTATACTGGAAAGTTGACCTCATTAGCTGCGTGGCACCTTGGGGAGACCTTGACCTGGAAGAGAAGAGGTAGGGGGCACAGGAAGGAGATCTGCAGTGGCTCTCATTTCTGGATGATTCGAGTAGGGAGGGAACAGGACCTGAGCCTTTTCCATAGTATTTGGAGAGGGGGAAAGGATGTTTTTGCATTTCTATAGTTCTTTCCCTTCATGAGGACTTCTCCCTCTCTCCTTTCCTTTCGCCTTGTCTATTGTCATTATTAACTGGTGGATAAACTCTAGGAAGTGCACAGAGTTAAGTAGCTATGGTGTAAGTGGTAGCAGTGGGACTTAAGCCTTCCTCTCCTGACCCCCGTGCTTGGTTCTCTTTCTGTTACCCCCAGGACGGAAAGCCAGTATGGTGACGCCTGCCATGGTGCACCCCAGTGTGAGGAGCGCCCAGCTGGGGAGCAGGGGATGCCTGACTCTGCAGTCATTTCCCTGGAGCTGGCCTTGTTGGTGCTGTATGCTTCGTCACTGGTGGCTCCTTGTGTGGGTTATTTTTCCAGAAGAGTTTAACTCTGTTACTCTTTATTTGTTTTTATAAGAGCCAATGATTTCATATTAGACACATTGTGTTTTTTCTGTTCTGTTGCCAAATTGTGAATTTTTTAAACAGACAAACCGTGCATTTTGTTTTTGCTTGCAGTGATTATAAAAAAACTCATCATGTTTGATAACATTTTTCATGTCCTCACAGTAAGAGTGAAGGTCCCCATAATAGTCCATTTATTGCATTATTAATTGTTAGTTGAGCACTGTTTAATTATCAATGTTTTATTGAAGCTGGCTTGGACAACAGAAGTAAGCAGATTGGAAAGAGATCACTTTGTGCCTATGGCTGGACCAAAGCCAGCAGTACAGTGTTAGCTGCGAGCTCAGCAACATCTCTAGGAGTCAGGTGTAGCTCAGTGTTTGCTGGATTCCCCCCAGCATTGCCCACCCCTCCCCCCCCATTATTTAATGGTAGGACACGAGTCTTCTGCCTCCAACTGGAGCTGTTTGGTGAAGAAATAACCCAAAAAACCAAACCCATTGCTGTCTTTCCATCCCGACTCATAGTGACCCCGTAGGACAGAGCAGAACTGCCCCATAGGGTTTCCAAGGCTGTGGTCTTTATGGAAGCAGACTGCCCCATCATCAGCTGGTGGGTTCGAACCACCAACCTTCTGATTAGTAGCTGAGTACTTAACTACTGCGCTACCTGGGCTCCTTGGTGGAGAAATAGTTCCTCTTAAATGTTCTGTGGTGGTTTCATTTGAGGTTTAGCATTCTAGCTGTTCTGCTGGGTTAAAAGTCTGATTTTGGTGTAGAGTAAAATCCTTTTTGGTTCACTATCATCTTCTACTGAGGCTGCAAGTGAGTACATTTTTTTGTTTGATGACTGATAGAGAAATGTTGTTGTTAGGTGCCCTCCAGTTGGTTCCGACCCTGTGCACAATAGAATGAAACACTGCCTGCTCCTGCGCCATTCTCACAGTTGTTGCTGTGCTTGAGCTCATTGTTGTAGCCACTGTGTCAATCCATCCAATTGAGGGTCTTCCTCTTTTCCATTGACCCCGTACTTTACCAAGTATGATGTCTTTCTTTAGGGACTGATCCCTCCTGACAACATGTCCAAAGTATGTGAGATGCAGTCTCGCCATCCTTGCTTCCAAGGAGCATTCTGGTTGTACTTTTTCCAAGACAGATTTGTTTGTTCTTTAGGCAGTCCATGGTATATTCAGTATCCTTTGCCAACACCATAATTTAAAGGCGTCTATTCTTCTTCGGTCTCACTTATTCACTGTCCAACTTTTGCATGCATAGGAGATGATTGAAAACACTGTGACTTGGGTCAGGCGTACCTTATTCTTCAAGGTGACATCTTTGCTATTCAACACTTTAAAGAGATTTCTTGCAGCCGATTTGCTCAGTGGTATGCGTCTTTGATTTCTTGACTGCTGCTTCCATGGGTGTTGATTGTGGATCCAAGTAAAACGAAATCCTGGACAACCTCAGTCCTCTCTCCATTTATCATTATGTTGCTTATTGGTCCCAGTTGTGAGGATTTTTGTTTTCTTTATATTGAGGTGTAATCCATACTGAAGGCTGTCTGTCGTCTTTGATCTTCAATAGTAAGTGCTTCAAATCGTCTTCACTTTCAGCAAGCAAGGTTGGGCCATCTGCATAATGCAGGCTGTTAATGAGTCTTCCTCCAGTCCTTATGCCTCGTTCTTCATATAATCCAGCCTCTCGGATTATTTGCTCAGCGTACAGATTGAGTAGGTATGGTGAAAGGATACAGCCCTGACGCACTCGTTTCCTGACTTTGAACCATGCAACATCCCCTTGTTCTGTTCGAATGACTGCCTCTTGATCCATGTACAGATTCTTCATGAGTATAATCAAGTGTTCTGGGATTCTCATTCTCTGCAGTGTTATCCATAATTTGTTACGATCCACACAGTCGAATGCCTTAGCATAGTCAGTAAAACACAGGTAAACATCTTTTCGGTATTCTCTGCTTTCAGCCAGGATCCATCTGACATCAGCAATGATATCTCTGGTTCCATGTCCTCTTCTAAATCCAGCTTGAATTTCTGGCAGTTCCCTTGTTGATATGCTACTGCAGCCTCTTTTGAATGATCTTCAGCAAAATTTTGCTTGCGTGTGATATTAATGATATCGTTCTATAATTTCCACTTTCTTTTGAATCATCTTTCTTGGAAATAGGCATGAATATGGATCCCTTGCAGTCTGTTGGCCAGGTAGCTGTCTTCCAAATTTCTTGACCTTCCAGTGCTGCACCCATTTGTTGAAACATCTCAATTGGTATTCCATCAGTTCCTGGAGTCTCTTGTTTTTCACCAATGCCTTCAATGCAGCTTGAACTTATTCCTTCAGTACCCTTGGTTCCTGATCATGTGTTACCTCCTAAAATGGTTGAATGTCAACCAGTTCTTTTTGGTATAGTGACTCTATTCCTTCCATCTTCTTAGATGCTTCCTGAGTTGTTTAATATTTTCCCTGTGGAAGCCTTCAGGATTGCAACTTGAGGCTTAAATTTTTTCTTTGGTTCTCGTAGCTTGAGAAATTCTGAACGTGTTCTTCTCTTTTGGTTTTCTATCTCCAGGTCTTTGCACATGTCATCATAATACTCTACTTTGTCTTCTCCAGCCACCCTTTGAAATCTTCTGTTCAGCTGTTTTACTTCATCATTTTTTCCATTTGTTTTAGCTACTTACCAGTAATTCTCAGTACATCATGATTGCATATTCGGTTAAGTTCAGACTGCAGAAGTTGGTAAAAATCTTCAGCTTCTTTATCTTTGGCCTTAGTGGTTGGTGCATAAATTTGAATAGTAGTAGTAGTAACTGGTCTTTATTGTAGGTGTATGGCTATTATCCTATCACTGACAGCGTTGTTCCTCAGGATAAATCTTGAAGTGTTCTTTTTGACGATGAATGCAACGACATTATTTTTCAAGTTGTCATTCACGGTATAGTAGACCATATGATTGTCTGATTCAAAATGACCAATACTAGTCCATTTCAGCTCACTAATGCTTAGGATATTGATATTTATGTGTTCCATTTCATTTTTGATGATTTCCAGTTTTCCTAGATTCATACTTCGTATATCCCAGGTTCCGATTATTAATGGATGTTTGCAGCTGTTTCTTCTCATTTTGAGTCGTGCCACATCAGCAAATGAAGGTCCTGAAAGCTTGACTCCATCCACATCATTATGGTTGACTCATTCTGAGGAGGCGGCTCTTCCCCAGTGGTATTTTGAGTGCCTTCCAATGAGGACTGTAAAAACATGCTTTATTTTCCCATGTTCAAGTTTACCATGCTTTCCCCAAATCCTAAGAGTATATTACGTGCTTTCTGAATTCCATTGAAGCATAACATGACAGCTGTTGGCACCATTCTTCCTGCCTCAGTCTTCAGTATTTCTTTTACCCGTGTAAAGTGCCTAATACAGTATCTGGTATACAGTAGATATCATGTATTAGTGCCGCTGGCTCATTGCCTAGTCTTTACACAGCTTGCTTTGAATGTGTTTCAGAGACCTAGGCCAGTGCCTCTGAAACTTTAATGGGCATGCAGATGACCTGAGAAGGTTGTTAAAAATGCTGATTTTGATTTACTGGGGCTGATGTGGGACCTAAAATTCTGCATTTCTAACAAACTCTCAAGGGATGCCAAGGCTGCTGGCTCATGGACCACACTTTGATTAGCAAGGGTGAGAGTCATTGATGTGCAACCTTAAACACACACACACATAGCCCTTGTTTAATTTTGCCTTCTCCTCACCTACTGTGATTATCAAGTACGAGACGAGATTCATTGCCTTGGATGGATCAATCATTCATTCATTCAGTAAACATTTATTTTGGGTCCTGTGAGTAGGAGGTCCGACAGTTTTCTGAGGCCTCTTGTTGCGTTATTTTGATCCTAGGTCTTAATCTCTGTGGTAGGCAGTGGTTGGCGAGTGTTTGGTGTTGAGTAGTCTCCCTTGCATTCTTCTCTCTCAGCCGTGATCCCATCCTGGGCCTTCATTCTCTGTATCTCACTTGAAAATCTCATTTCCCAGTAATCATAGTTAATATCACTGAGGTTCCTGGAGTTTGTATTTTTTTTTTTTTTTTGAATGTCCTGAAAATTTATTGCAAGTCATTTGACTAACTCATCAGCACCCCTAAAAGAAACAATAGCTCCATAACAGTTTTACTAACCTCCTGTTTAGGTTCAGATTTGTGCAGAGTAGCTAACTCATGATGTGTTCACAGAGTGTTCTTGTGAGCTGTGTTTCCCAGCTGACTCAGAGTGTCTATTCTGGACCAACGAGCCCCAGGACTTGCCAGTGGGGTGGTGTGGGGGACACAGCCACAGCAGCAGGGCCTACTCTACCCTTTATAAATCATGAGAGGTGAAGACAGGCCCGGAAGCTTCCTTCCTACTATTACTTCCCATTTTTTTGCCCACTTGGGTGATTGTATATTCCTTTAGTCACTGTTGATTTCTGGCTTCAGGTTACATTCTTCCCACATTCCAAGTTGTAGAAGTAGTATGTCTAGTTCACTTTGCCAGTTCTGAGTAGTATTAAGTGTGACGGACCAGAATTTGAATCTGATGGACCTAAGTTTGAATTTGAACCACAGTGGCTATATCATTTGCTACTTGTCAATTTAATATACTTCTCTGAGCCTCAGTTTCTATGAGCTTCGGTTTCTCCATCTGTAAAATAGGAATCATTGAATGATAGGATGAAATGAGTCAATCTATGTAAAGACCTAAAAAAAAGGAAAACCAAACCCATTGCCTTCAAATCAATTCTGACTCATAATGACCCTACAGAGCAAAGCAGAACTGCCCAGTGGGGTTTCCAAGGAGCAGCTGGTGGATTTGAACTGCAGACCTTTTGGTTAGCTGCCAAGCTTTTAACCGTTGAACCACCAGGGCTGGTAGGTGTCTGATTAATGGTTGTTCTGATGATGATAAAGATGATCAGTGTCATCACATGAAAAAGAAAGGAACACAGCCTGAGATAACAGTCTGGGGCAGATGTTTCTCATGGTAGGGAGGAAGTAACAGGCAGGAAGTATGCATTAGCCCTCTAGACCCCAGTTCCCGCTGGAGGGAGGTGAGAATAAGTTAGCCATCTTTATGCTTCCCATGTCAGTGACAAAGCAGTGCGACTAAAGAGAACTTTGGAAAAGGGAATGAGTAGAAGGAGGTAGTGAAGGAAAGGAGAGATGCTTCGTATTCTGAAAGCGAGGTGTGAAGATCTGACGTGTATTTGCGATGATCTGAGGGAGGTTTTATTTATGAAAGGCACTTTGTTAGTGGGGTGGTTGTTCTTAATCACATTGTTATTTCATATTATTAAATGAAGAACTGTTGATATTTGAAAGAGATGTCCAATTTTTTGCAGTCCGAAGAGGAATTTTTGTTGATGTTGTAGTATGAAGAGTACTCAGTCATGTGATAAATTGCTGCTGAAAGTGTGAAAGAAATAGGAAATCTCTACAGAGTTGAAATACAATAGATCTTTCATTCATTTTGTGTTTTGTTTCCTCTGTGAAAAATCAGTTCATCTTGGTCACATGTTACAGTGAGAAGTGATGTTTAAGCCATCAGAGTGGTTGTGAGGAACTGTGGGATGCTATCAAGATAGCAGATAACTGTGCTTGCTTCATGGCATACAGTTCCCTTCAAATTTGGTTGTTTATCCTCTGGTTTAAAAGCATTGTCTACTGAAGTCGAGTGGCGTGTATGTGGGACTTTTGGGAGGCTTCTTTTATGGAAGACTTTGAGTAGTGAGTGGATGAAGAGCTGGCGTTCTCTGATACCGTTTCCTCTCGTGTTTTTTCTTTTTCCGTCACCTAAGCAATGTCCTTGATACACCTGATTTTTGTTACCTGGAAATCAAGGTGTAACTTTATGAGTGGGTTTCAGTAGTTTTCCATGGTTTATGACATAATGTCCATTCTCTTTAGCAGCAGGACCTAGAGTCCTCTGACCTTCTTTTGTCGTCTTCTGCTGCCTAGAGGAGCACAAGCAACCCGAGAGCATCTTGCTGCTTCACTGCTCCTTTCCTTCCCCCATTACCAGGTGAACACCACCCAGCTTTCTGGACTTAGCTCAGATGTCACTTCCTTGAAGAGATCTTTCCGAGCTGCCAATCCTGTTTGTCAGTCCCCATTAGAAATTGGCCACCCAGTCCTTTGTGCTCCGGTACACTACCAGCACACGCTGGGGCAACTTCTGTGATGCTTCATCTGACTCACTTGTTGCTTTGGAGCTCCCTTCTCCTAAAATCTCAGCTGCTATGGGACAGGTGTGCTGTCCTATTCAGCATGGTGTGCTTTTATAGAAAAGGGAATGAGTAGACTAGTGGACCCTCCATAAATATTACCGAATGGGTAAAGGTATCTAAGTGCTTCGCTTAGTTATCAAAAAGTATTTTGGCAGTGTGATCGTGAAAATTATCAGTCTTTTGGTATTCTGACCCTTGAATATAAACTTTTCTTCTTCATGATGCTGTAATTTTTAAAAATTATTATTCTAGTCATTCCTGTTTATTGTAGAAATAAGGGAATACGAAAATCACCTATAATCACGTCATTCAAAGATGCGCAGAGTTAACGTTTTGATATGTAACCCTTTGGAACATAATCTTTTTAATAATCCAAATGATGGGAGGGGCACTGCTTCAGAGGTGAGGGGTAGAGAGTAAGGTAGATGGTCTGGAGTAGGTGTGTAGTATAGTTTCTCCTTAAGGATTAGAATCCACTTATGCAGAACAGAGCAAGACATGGTTTGGCCTCCAAACAAAAGTTCACTGTGAAAGATTGAACCATTTTATGCCTGAAACTGTCAATATTGTTTTTAGCAGTTCTTTCTGTAGTGTTGAGTACTCTTTGTTTAGACAGTTCATCACACTGTTATTTCTCCCTACACACACACACACACACACACACACACACACACACACACACACACTCTAGCTACTGCAAGTTTTCATGGCTTTTTTTTTCTGGGGGGGGGAGTTGTTTTCCAAAAAAATTTTTTTATAAAAATTGTACGTGTCATCCTCGATGTGCCTTCAAGTAATGGTGGCCAGTGGCGTGTTAATGGCCTTCTCCTTCCGGGTGGAGAAATTAATAAAATGACCCTCTTACTTGAAATAAGTGATAAGCGAAGTAGAAAGGAGATTAGGATGGAATTAACTGATGGAGGCAGGCTTTTTATTCTCCTCTCAGCAACTTAAAAAGAAAAAAAAGCAGAATTCTTTATGAGAAAAAGCAAAGTTCTTTTGCATTCTGGCATACTTCCAAAGGCATTGCTATCGATGTTGAATTCCATTTTAGGTTTGGAGTTATGAAATTTTTATAATAGTTGAAGTAAAATTAATTGTTCCTTGTATTATTTTTTATTGGACAATGTACAAATAATGACAGCATTCAGCTGCAATCACATAATCTCAGAAACTAGCATAAAAATGGTTATTCAGTTTGAAACGAGATTGAATATTTAAAAAGTACAGGTGGTGTAGATGGGTTTATGAGAAAAATGAAGTTTCCTTTCTCTGCAGGGGAAAAGGGAGTTTTCATTTTACTCACTGCCTTGGTGACGATGACGTAGACCTGTGATGGCACAAGCATTAGGTGTCTTCATTGAAAAGCACCACTGTAGACCAGAAGCAGTAAGTTTCACAAGAAGCCTTGGCAAGTTAGATTGATTGGTCAGAGCTGAATGAAGAATTCCAGATCCAGGCAGTCCCTAGATTATGAATGAGTGCCATTTCTAAGTCTGCCTTTAAGTCAGATTTGTACGTAAGTTGGAACAGTTACGTATGGTTCATATCTAACATCAGTTAGTCAAATGTTTGTCTTAGTATATAGTGTACCTTTTCATGCAAAAAAAACATTAAACACTTCCAGACGCACTGAAACATCTTTAACATAATACTACAGTAATTATGTTTTTTGATGTGCATCACAAGGTACTGCCTGTTTGTTATTGTGAACCACTGTTTGTACCTTGAATTTTTAATACAGTAGGCCTTTAGGGGTTGGTTCGTGACTATGGGTTGTACATAAGTTGGACGTTTGTAACCTGGGGACTGTCTGTATTGATTGAAAGTTTAGCTATAGAACCCAACACCAAAAAAAAAAAGAGAAAAGACTCAAAAAGAGGCTTTTGCTCTGGGATTTGAAATATTCGCCATAATAATATCTTCTGTTCTCTGTGTAAGCCCTGTATTTTAACGTATTCAATCATATCACTTCTGAGCTTAGTGGGGCCAAGAGAGCAATCTTAGAGCTTGGGCCAGGACCTCACACAGCAATCTTGAGGAACATACTCTGTAGCTTTCTGGCTTTATTTAGGCTTACCTCTTTTCAGCTTTTGTAGATTCTGATAATTCTTGCCACTCAATGTGTTGGTTTGTGTACGTGTCTAGGTACATTGTGTATCGGTGAGTGTGCTTTTAAATGCTTTCCTTGTGCTTATTCTTAATGGAAACCCCGGTGGCGTAGTGGTTAAGAGTTTGGCTGCTAACCAAAAGGTCAGCAGTTTGAATCCACCAGTCGCTCCCTGGAAACCCTTTGGGGGCAGTTCTGCTCTGTCCTATAGGGTCACCATGAGTCAGAATCGACTCAACAGCAACAGGGTTTCGTTTGTTTGTTTGTTTGTTTATTCTTAAAGCTGCATACTCTTGAGGGCTTGGCACTGCTTGACTAGGTGCTAGTCACTGTGCTAAACTCTTTACACGTCTCTCATATTTTCTTCATAATAGCTTGATATAGGTGGACATCATTGTTATGTTTTTATAAAGGAGGGAACTGAGGCTCAGAGATGAAGAAACTTTTCCATTAATAAAGGTGGGAAGTAAGATTAGATCCCATGTCTGCCAGATTCTGCAATCTGTAGACTTAAGCACAGTGTTTGAAAGCCTAAAATCTCAGTGTTGTTAAGGGGGTTGACTGGCAAGGTGAGTGTTGGGAGTCATGGGTTCGAGTCTAGGCTTTTAGTGCTAACCAACTGTGTAACTATATTTAACATTCTGGGGACGTTTTCTTCAGCCAATGATCAGGGAGGTGAAGTTATGTAACTGAGTTGCTAGAGTTAGTAAGGAATGCTCAAAGCCAGTGTTTTTTCCTTGCCACGGGCTCCCCCTGGGCTTCTTGCTCTGGGTTTGGCAATTCTATATGGATCAGAGGAATAGGTCTAAGAGCAAGATGACATAAGGTCATCTAACGCTCTAGAGTGTGGTCCCAGGGGTGATAGGGACCTTCCTTTCCCCTTCTTCCACAGAATAACCACACCCCTTCATCTCTTCCATAACTAAAATCTCCCTCATCTCCTCCTTAACTCTGGAGCCCACACACTTAAATCTAAGATTAGCTGCCATTTATTGTGTGTTTGCTAGCTTCTAGGCCCTTTCCGTATTTTATAATCTGGTATTTATGTCAGCTCTGCAAGGGGAGTCGCCTTCCCCATTTTTTTGCTGGGGAGTCGTGCTTTAGAAAGGTTTGTCTAGCCAAGGTCACAGCTAAAAATGGCAAAATCGTGTTGAACCCAGCTCCTTCTGATGCCAAAGCCCAATTTTGGTTCACTATACCAAGCTAGGAAACCCTGGTGGCGTAGTGGTTAAGTGCTACAGGCTGCGAACCAAAGGGTCGGCAGTTCGAATCCGCCAGGTGCTCCTTGGAAACTCTATGGGGCAGTTCTACCCTGTCCTATAGGGTTGCTATGAGTCGGAATCGACTCAATAGCACTTGGTTTGGTTTTTTTGGTTTATACCAAGCTAGTGCAGAGAAAAAAAAGTAGACGTGGAAGCAGACTTGTTTGCCCCTTTGAGGGCACCCCACAGGACTGTAGAATTCGACTGAAAATGTTCTTCATGGGTGCATGTATAATTTTCAGTTTGAGGCACTTTTATAGGTTCAAGGAGTACTGTATGTAAAGATAGAATTCCCACAAGATGAAAAAAAATAATAAATCATGGGTTTATTTGACAGAGCCCTGCCCTCTCTCCCTGCACTCACAGACACATACACATAACCTGGGAATGGAAACAGGGAGCTGCTACAAAGCATATATGTATTTTTATATACGTGTGTATGTGTGTGTATATATACACACACATACGTACATATAATATAGCATGGACCGTTTATATATGTGTGTTTATACACATACATACATACATGCATGTAATATAGCATGGACCGTGGTCAGTGCTGTGACTATATTTCAGACTGCCCTGGGAGTACAAGTGAAGCCACAACTGGTTCCAACAGGAAAGACCTTAGAAGGGCCTTTCTGACCCAGACCCTGAGGAGTAGATGACTTGAACGTTCCAGGCAGAGTTACCATTAGAGCAAAGGCCCAAGGTGGGAAAGTACAGGGTGGAGTGGGGACCCTCCTTAAATGGGTAGTCAGGGTCGTCATTCCCACGGAAGTGGTATTGGCTTTATTTCACGCCTGTTCAGTTTGGCTTGATGAAATAGTGTCTCTCTCTCTCTCTCTCTCATCTCTTTCTCTGTGTCTTTCCCTGTTAAATGCCTTTTATGTTTTGTTGGGGATGTGTGTGGGAGAGATTCATTTCCAGCTGGGTCCATCTGCAATGAAAATGTCCCATTGACAAATTGAGGAATTAGACTACAACCATCTTTCTGAAAGCTAGTGCACTAGCTGCAACATGCGACATCCCTCCCTTTGAGGGGCAGAACAGGAGGAAGTGGTGATTTAGGACTGCTGGGTGTGTTGAGTAGAAAATTAGTCAAATAAATAGGGCTGTGTTGCTCAAATTGATTAATAAATTCAGCTTCTCACAGAACCATGTGGTCTTTCTCCAAGGAGATCATAGGATGGCATGAACTAAGGCTGCCCCAGTGGGGAAGTACAGCATATCATAGGTGGTCAATAAATTTTTACTGAAAAATCTAACGCATTTGTGTAACTTTTTATTTAGTCTCTATTTCAGAGCTGCCTTTTTTACCCCCTTAAAATACAAAAGATGATAGATGGGAAAGTTTGAAAACACCTGTGGTTTTTAGTTGGTTGCCCTTTAATATGAGCCAGTAACATATTCTAGGAGAGATTTGGAGTCAGGAGACCACCCAGTGTCTCCTGTGGAACTTGGAGCAAGTTGTGTAGCCACCCACCCAGGCCACTTTCTGCATCTGTGAGATGACGGATTTAGACCAGCTGACCTCCAAGAGCTTCTTGCACAGCCATCCCTCGGAAGTGAAATGAGTAAATCCAATGTCCTGGGCCTTGTGCTACACTTCCATGATATTTGGGATTTGGCGACCTTGTAAGTTCGTGTAGTCTTCAGCGAAAGGGGCCAAGTCAAAGCTGTGACACTCTGTCGTGTCCTCAACAAGGGAGGTTCCCATCTCACGTCTGCACGACCGCTAAAGACCGTATTTTAAGAGGAATGACAGAGACTAGAATGATGACAGAACTGGAAGTCTTTTTGTAGAAGTGGTCTAAGGGATGATTGTTGTGTCTCCCAGGGAAGAGGCAGTAATGGTGTACAGGTGGGAGATGAGGGTAGTCTTGGACAGTTGGGAGAATCACATGCCCTAAGTATTAAGTTCAGTGTGAGGAAGAGCCACCCACCATCTGGTCAGAAATGGAATGAGGTGCCTCAGAGAGTATCAGGGCCTCCTTAGGGAACAATTCAAGTGGAGGCCATATTCCAGTTGTCAAGAATCTGATCAAAGGAAGTTTTGCCCTGGATTTCCAGCTAGTCTTGGAGACCTCGTTTGTTCTGTCAAGAATCTATACTAGCTATGACTACTTAATTGGGTTTTTGCATGGTAATAGTTTGGTACAATGTTGTGTGGTCAAGGTGTTGTTGACATTACTGCATTTATTTGGTTTTATTTGATGTTACTGCATTTATAGCTTTTCCTTCCCTTATTCCAAAAGTTAAGACAGGTTTATTGTAACAGAAATAATACAGAGGTTAAATTGCCCATGCTTTCACTACTTTTAAGGCTGTTGGCCACCGTATTATATGGCACAGTGGTTAAGAGCATAGGCTTGTTTTGATGGTCCTGGTTTCAGTCTCTGCTGTGCCACCACTTACTAAGTATATGGACTCAGTCGAGATCTTTTTTGTTTCCACAACTCATGGTAGTTTCCTCATCTACAGCAGTACCAATTTCAGGGGTTTGATATGATGGTAGATTGGAAATGTATTAAAATACTCAGCACAGTCGCTGACACATAGTGCAAGTGCCCAGTCAGTGTTAGCCGGTTGCCGTACAGTGGTAGCAGTAGAATTAATATGAAATAATAAGCCTGTATATGTATGTGCACTTCTTTAAAGTGGGATCTTATTAAGCAATCTGTTGCAAACCTGCTGTTTTCCCTTAATTTTATATTGAGCATTTCCCTACGCCATTATAGGTTCCCAAACCATAATTTTTTATAAGAGCTTTATTGAGCTACAATTCATATGCCATATTTCATCCATTTAATGTGTACAATTCAGTGAGTTTTTAGTATATTTCCAGAGTTGTATAATCAATTTTAGAACATTTGCGTCACCCAGGAAAACCCTATACCCATTAGCAGTCAGTCCCCCTCTTCCCCTAACACCCCTAGTCATAGGCAACCACTGATGTACTTTCTGTCTGTGGGTTTTTTTCTTATGGACATTTCCACACTGTGCTGTTTAAAGGCTGCACAATATTCTGCCGCGTGGGTGTACCTTAATGTTTGCAGCCATCCCACTGCTGTTGGACATAGAAGTGATTTTCAGTGGTGTCACCCAGGGGTCACAGACTTGGAATTAGTTAAGAAGTAACATGGAATCGTCAGCTGTGGTCCTACATGCCTGTGCTATGAGACGCTTCTGGAGACCTCAGCATCCTGAAGCTGCTGAAGAAGACACACGACCTGCCAACACACCGCACCACTGTGAGGGGCCACCGGAGCTGTTCGGGAGACAGCAGTAGCCCACCCAGCAATGTGGAACCAGCAGTCTGGGAATGAGAGAGGAGGGATTTGAGCAAAGCTGTGGGAAGACAGACCAAGCACAGGGCCTCAGATGTCACCAATCCTTCAAATAGTGCTGCATTCCTAAGCCTGAGGACAAATACTGGTGAGACCAGAGTGCAGGAAGAATTATTCATTAAACGTGTGCAGAAAGATAGAGCGCCTCCTCAGGGACACCCTCTTGTAGCAGGAAACGGAAATCCCTTTGCTCTTGGCATCTGATCATCCTACCTACGCTGTGAAAGCTGCCTCAGCTGCCTCCTCCTGGAGCATCCATCCCATTTTTCCCATCTGAATCAAGTTGCTTTGGTACGAAGACTGATCTGGGGTTGGGGAGGAATAGCCACAAGAAGTCTGATAGGCCAGAGTCGAGGGTTTAAGTTAAGATGACCTGGGGGAAGAAAGGGATCCTCAAGAAATAGTCCACTAATTACCTCTGCATCTCTTTTCTGGGATCAGTTCGAAGGCCCGGGGCTGGGAAACAGGCTGTGGAGAAAGGCATTGAGTTCACGCTTTGCTTTTAAATGTCAGGATTATCAGGGAGGATCTGTTGCTGCATGGTGGCCGTCTGGCTGTCCTGACGTGTTCAAGCGTAGAACGTTTAACGTTCATTTGTTGTTCCTGGTGTTTTCTCCACCCTTTGCTGGCCTCCAGATGGACTCACAGTTAGCCTGATGAGCGTTGAGTAGGCTGTGTAAGCCTCTTTCAGGGGAGATGGAAATGTCGCAACAGGAGCTCAGCAGCTTCGCGCTGACTGCCGTTAAAGACATCAGCCTGTTCTTGGTGTGCAAAGAAACCTGTGTATTATTTGGGGTGGAAAATTGCTTGAGGCATTTCAGCTTCTTTGTACTTAAATTGGCGATCTTAATGCCACATTGACTGTTTTCTAAAATAAAAGGAGAGGAGTAGGAAAGTGTGGACCTCGCAGGCAGCTGAATTCTCAGGCTTTGCAAGCAGCCACACGAGTTCTATAATCATGATAAACCAAAACCAAGTCCACTGTCACTAGGTCAACTCTGATTCATAGCAAGCGACCGTATAGGAGTTTCCAAGGCTTTAAATCTTTGCAGAAGCAGACTGCCACATCTTTCTCCCCTGGAGGGACTGGTGGGCTCAAACTACAAACCTTTTGGTTAAGCAGCTGAGCACTTAACCACTTATAGTCATGATAGTAGGCCTGTAAAAGCAAACTCCTTTGCATATTCTGTCATACCATTAGGGTGCTGGGGTTTTTCTCATTCCTGCCCCCAGGTAAGGATGTGCTCTGGAAGGTTGACAGCAGTGTACTGCATCAGTGTCAAATGCCACCTCCTCCTTAAGGCCTCCCCTGATTTCCCACAGCACCCCATTACGTAGAAATATGGATGGTGGTATAGGATACATACTGTGGTGTCAAAGACCTGGGCTTCTAACCCAGCCTTGCCATGCATGGCAAGTTTTTTAAATTCTCTCTGTTCCTCATTTGTGAATTGGGGATAAGGATAGTACATAAAGGGTTGTCATGAAGATTAAATGAGAAAATTCCATGGTAAGGTGCTTAACTTAGTACATACCTGACATGTTTAGTGTTCCATAAAGCCCGTGGTTACTTTTACTAATGGTATGAGCCTCAGTTTTGTCATCTACGATATGAGGACAAACTCAACGATTGTGTCAGGAGGATGTGAGAGAATGCTGGAAAGGCAGTGTCCTAGCTCCTGGCTTATGTTGGGCACTCGGTGTACAAGCATGGGATAGTTACCATCGTTCCAGCACTTACTTCGTTCTGCTTTACGTACTGTAACTAGCTGTTTATGTCTCGGTTCCTATCACTAAAATGTAGCCGGGGGCTTTGCTTTCGTCTTTGTAGACCCCAAAATGTCTCGCTCAGTACAATAGCTGCTCAACAACAATCATTCAAACAGACGTCTTTAAACTTAGGGCACCCTTATGTTTAAGAACAGGTTTTTATCTCTTACTTTGCTCACAGGGCGAGCAAAATGTGATAAACAGTAGAGATACGTCTCTCTTAACAAGAACCCGTGTGTGGTCACCCGAATTCACACGGGGTAAGCTAGTGTAGCTTTCTCACTGTACACTGTTCGAATTTGGCCTCAGTGCCTGAACTCTGGCATCGTAGATGCCTTTGGATACTTTGAAAGAAAGGAATTCACCAGTTTGGCCAGTTCTTCTAGTTAAAAAGATAACACTAGGTTTTCTGCCAAGGAAGAGTTTCCTCAGAAGGAGGGGTTGAAAGCCTGCAGGTTAATTCACTATTGCGGCTGTTCTCTGTCCCCTCCCCACAATATGTCAATGGAATGCTGGTCCTAAATTAATGGTAAAGCTTTGGCTGGGAAGTTTAGGAAGTTGAGGAGCATCTTGGGTTAGAGGTTACCCCACCTCTGTGACAGCAGCTGGGCTCTGGCTTTTGGAGGCTTGTGGTCTCAGCTGTAATGTCACATTGGCTTGGCTTTTGCAGAGCACAGGGCTACAGAGCAGGCTGGAGAACTCTCCTGCTTCTTGCATTAGGCGCCCACATTCTGCTGCCACTAGCTGCGGAAGCAAGGGCAGACTTTTTGTTTTTCAGAAGTGTTATGAGACAAAATAAGTGGTTAACATGTAGGTGTTGTGAATATTTGTTTCAAGAACCTTAAGCGCCTGGATGCAACATAAAGTTGCAAGTTCCGTGAAAATTTCATAGCCCTATTTGTGTCCGTAGAGTTGGAGACCTCGTGTTTTAACTGACTGTGTGAACTATGCTTCCCACGTTGATGGGGAGTTAAGTGAGGCTGTGACATTCCCTTGAAAACATCTGGGTCATCCAGTGCAAGTATGGTCAGCTCCTGCTTATCTGATGTCTTTGCTTCATCTGAGTGCCTCCCGAGTCAGCTCACCTCACTGAGCCTCAGTTTCCTCTTCTTTAGATCAAAGGGGTCAGACTTAGATCAGCCTTAACAAACCAAATCCCTGGTGCCGTCGAGTTGATACCGACTCATAGTGACCCTCTAGGACAGAGTAGAACTGCCCCATAGAGTTTCCAAGGAGCGCCTGGCAGATTTGAACTGCCAACCCTTTGGTTAGTAGCCATAGCACTTAACCACTATGCCACCAGGGTTTCCTAGATCAGCCTTAGAGCTTTTAAACTACGGCTTTTTAAAAATTACTTTTCTGTAAGTAAAGCCAGCTTTCCAATTGGGTAGGGGATTCAGCCTTTTAATTCCTGCCTGCTTCCAAGACAGCCCTAGGTGCTCTTGGCCTCTCTCCCAGGCCCAGCTGTTCCCTTGCCCCTAGCTGTTACCTTCTTGATCCATTTTGGAAAAAGAGAGGTGAATCTAGCATTATTGGAAGCACAAAAAAGGTTAGTAGACGGCCTGAGAGAAGTGGAGCTGAGGAGTACTGCTTGTTGCAGGACGGGGAGGGCCTGCCAGCACCAGCGGGGTCTTCCTGATTGGAGGCTCCCAGGCCTCTTACCGAAGGTTGGCTTCTGCTGATTTGATGATTTGAAGGCTTGCTGAGTTGGCGTCTAACAGCTGGCAGGCAGGAGGGAGTCAGCTTAACATGTTTTTGAGCCCCTGGAGGAATAGAGTGATAGCTTGAGGAGGAGCCGCATGGTAAGGAAATCATCACAGCGCTGGGAGCCTGAGGCAACAGGGAGAAACTCCAGAAGCATCTGCTTCTTGGTATTTCTAGATATTTCTTTGTCCAGAGGAATCATATTTATGCCTGGTACTGTGTTAGGTGGTAGGATATAAAGATGAGTGTGTGCCCTTAAGGCCCTCACAGGCTAGAAGAGAGTGACCTACTGCTGAGTGTCCACATTGCGTTAGGCACTTCATATACATATGTACACTAACTCCAATACGGTAGGAGGAGTATTTCACAAGTGGTGTCTGCTAAGGAACGAACCCTGGTGGTACAGTGGTCAAGCGCTCAGCTGCTAACCAAAAAGTTGGCAGTTTGAACCCACCAACCGCTTCTGTAGGAGAAGGATGTGACCATCTGCTTCCGTAAAGACTTACAGCCTTGGAATCCCCTTGGGGCAGTTCTCCTGTGTTCTCTAGGGTCGCTATGAGACAAAATTGACTCACGAGCAGTGGGTTTGGTATGGTTTGTTCTGCCGAGGGCCATGGAAACATGGAAGAGGGAGGGAGAAGCATTCTTGAAGATGAAAATGGATTGGGCAGTAGAGGGAGGTTGTTGTAGGGGTTGAAAATGACTTTTCTGGTGAGAGGAATCTCAGATTTGCTGCACGTGCCATTGGGCTGGTGTTCACTTTCTAGTCCAGGAGACTGTCAGGTAGAAGCCTGTGTCGTAAGACTTGTATTTGTCTGAAAGAGCTGAACAACTCTAATGTACCTTTCCCCATGTCTGTTAGTGTTGGTTATAGCTTTTAAAAGGTTATTATTTTCGGAAAAGTGGAACCAGAAAGTGGTTCTCTACACTGATGTTTTTTGATGTTTAAAAACATCAGGGCTTTTTCCCCTCCTCTTTCTCAGCCCACATCCCTGATTGAGGTTCCAACGTGTAAAGTTCACACTGAAAGGGGATGGCAGAGTCACTGGAAGCTCAGACAGCCACATGTCCTCCACATGCACAGTGATGAGCCGACGACAACCTCGGTACTACTGTGCCGGCACGGGGAGTGGTTGCTTTTTGTGTTTCAAGCAACCACTACTGTTCCGTCTTTGGACAAGTTGTCGCTAATGACTGGGGCACCGTCTTCACTGCCGCAGATGCGTTGGTGTTTACTTCAGGTTGCCTCTTCTAGTCTTGGTCTTTCTACATCCAGTTTGATTCTACAAATCACAAAAAGGGTCTTCTGTATCACAAAGCCCAGGTGGCAGCTGGTCCTTGAGTTGTGTCAGATGTGATCTTTTTCCTCTCCTCTGCTCTGTAGGTCGCTGTATCTGTCCTTTTCCCCTTACCACATTCTGCCCTTCATTGGAGTTACTTACGTGTGCATTTTGTCTCACCAACCCGATTGGAAACTCGCTTCACCAAGGTCTGTGTACTCTTCACCTCTGTGCTCTATACATTCTTTAAAATAGCTACCATGAGGATTTTCTGTAATAAACAACTCAATAAATATTTATTTAATTGAGCTGAATCCAGAAAGCATTATTTATTTTGAATTGAGTCCACATCATTAAGTACAAAAGAAATGGCTTCTAGAAAGATCAATACTATTTACTTTCCCCATGTCAATCCCTGAGGGCAGTGGTGGTTCAGTGATAGAATTCTCGCCTTCCAGGCTGGAGATCCCAGGTTCAATCCCCATCCAGTCCACCTCATGTGCATAAACCACCTGTCAGTGGAGGCTTGCATCTTGCTACAATGCTGAGCAGGTTTCATTGGAGCTTCAGACCAAGACGGACTAAGATGGATCTACTTCTGGAAATCTGCCAGTGAAGATGGTCCAATCCCTTTGTGCATGGGGTCACATGAGTTGGCAGCCAACTGGATGGCAGCTAACAACAACAACCAATTCCTTGTCCCCAGTTCTGTCTTTAGTTAGTTAGTTAAGCTGTGTGTCCTCTCTGCCTCCTGAAGGATATGGTATCCGAAGATTACACTACAAGGTAAAATGAGGCAATTTGAGATAAAATCAATATAATCCCTTTGTAGGAACCAGCAGGAATTCAGACACCTGAATTTAGCAGATGGCAGTAACTCCGTAATTTAAATTGCATCTAAGACAAAGCAGGAATCATTTCCATTTTTTACCACAGATGGCATAAAATTCATCTGCAGGGAGAGACTTTTTCTCCGTACTAAACTTGAGTGTGAATTTTTATCTCTCAGGTCTGTTTATCACTGCACATACCTACCTAGTCAGCCTTTGTTCTTAAGGTATTTTATTGACAGTTTTGTTTTTGTTTGTTTTTCTTGCCGCTTCTCTTGCTTTCTCCCCGCGTCATTTTTCTCATCAACAAACTCTAGAGATTAATCTAGAGATTAAGAATCGTGTCAGCAGTAGCATCTTCAATACAGTGTTTATGATTTGCTCTTCCAACTCAGGACTCTGTGCTGCATGTGCTCAAAAGCGTGTTTATATTCCTAAAGAAAACAGGTCAGTTGGATTCAGATTTAGCTTTATCTTTCGGTCATCTGATATGAGCCAGGCACTGGTACGTACCTCATTTCAGGAGAAGGATGGCAGGGGGAAAATTCAGTGACTATTGAGAGCTTCATATCTCTTCCTAGAGAATGAGCGCTCTGGGGTTTATGGGATGGAGCGAAAGGAGATAACCAATGTTCCTGGAGTATTAGTTTTACTCAGATTTTTAAGTGTGTGTGTGGGGGGTAAGGGGTGGATATACTTAGGCAGTTCAAGTGATAAGGAATCCTTTTATACTTAAACAATCACGGAAATATAGAGAAGAATGCGAAATATGCACAAGTGTTGGTGATATAACAGATTTTATTAGGATCATGTATTAGCATAAGTGCTTTAGGATGCACCCTCTGACTTCTAGATGAGTGCTTTGTGGAAAAGTTTGAGACTCTGATCCTAGTTGGAGCCATCTGTCTTCTTTTTTGTAGATATTAGAAATGGAGGTCCCAGAGTTCACATCCCAATTCATCGATTGTCCTTTTGACCCTGCCACATTGCCTGCTTCTACTTGCCCTTCAGAAGCTTTGGTGCTGGACCAGGCATCTATGTGTAAGCTCAGATGGTCAAATGGAGCAGAAATTGAATATCAGTCATCATCACAGAAGCGACATAGTACCATAGCAAAGTGAGGCTGCGTCATGAATGGTCAGTGCCACGCCTGCCTCTTTGCAGTCACCTGTCTCTAGCCACTGGAGCTTATACTACATTCTACTAAAGTCCATGCAGTTTTATGGGACATGACTGTCCTTTGGAAGATTTCATTACTGCTACCCTACAACAAGATGGCTTAGCATGCCAGAGATTAAACTTACTATGCTTTGAAATCACAGAATTTCAAAGTTGAAAGGGTCTTTAGGTCTTCTAGGCCAACATCTTTGCTTTATATGTACATGGGATAGGATAGAAAGGTTTCCTCAAGTTTCTGGGTCTCTCGCTTTGAAGTTGTACAGGTGGCTAGCCTGTTAGTTATTGACCTATTTCGTTGTTCCTGATGCCTTTAACTGAAGAGGGCCGTATTGCTCTCTGGCAGAGTGAACTAGGGCGATGGTATTGATGTCTGCTGTCCTGATCGGTGTCCTTGGGTAGATAATTTTACTCTTTCCCGTAGATAAATTCCACTTACAGAGTAGCCTACCAGAAACCACAAGAAGCTGTGAATTTTCTCTTCTGTTTTATTAGGTGACACTGCAAAGGAAAGATACTTGCCCCTGGTAGCATAGAACACAAGATCTGGGTTGGTCATATTTTCCTTTTTAACTCTTTCTGCCTCATACAGCCCTAGTCTTCTAAATGTTAAAATCCAGGCGTTAAGCCTTAGTCTTCCGTACTTATTTCCGATGCTCCCAAAACCTAGAGGCACGTGACATAGACTCATTAGTGTTCCATTTCGGCGGTGACACCAGACTGCTTGTTGCCATGAAGGAGTTGTTTTTGCATTAAAATATGCTGACTGTTTTCTGATACAAAAGTAATAGTTTCCTATAGAAAACACACAAAAATATAAAGAAAATTACGTATCACAATTTAGAGAATTCTAATATTAACTAGAATGAAATAGGCTGAAAGTTTTTTTTTGTATGTATTATGTAGTAGTAGTTGAGATTATATGTAGTGCATATAAATATTGTGTGAAGAAGCTATTGTACAAAAACATGTATATACAGCTTTATATTCTACTTTTTTTTTTCCATTTACAAGGTTTTTTTCTCTCATGTCATTAACTTTTACCCTCAGATTTGGTGGCTACATAATATTCCATTGTATGGAGGCACCTACTTACTCATATTCCTATATTCCTAGGAGTGATGTTGCCTTGGTTTTTTTTTTTTTTTTGCTTATAATACATATATTGCTTTGCTCATCTTCCTGATGACTCCTTTAGGAAGGGATCCCAGAAGGGAGGTTGCTGGGTCTAAGGCTTTTGACAAATTGCCAAAAGCTTCCCAGAAATGTTATCTCAGTTAATAGTCTCACCTGCACGAGTGTGCCCCATCTCAACGGGTAAGATAGTCTCTGACTCCCTGTTCTGAAGTTGTGTAAATATTTGCTTTGTTGTAGACTGCCTCAGTATTCCCACATCTTGCATTAGGGGCAGCATACTACCTCTTTCCTACAAGAGCAGTGATGGTTCAGTGCTGGACTTTTCACCCATGTGGGAGACCTGGGTTCCATTCCCCGCCAGTGCACCGCAGGCACAACCACCACTTGTCTGCCAGTGGACGGTTGTGTGTTGCTGTGATGCTGAACAGGTTTCAGTGGAACGTCCAGACTAAGACGGACCAGAAAGAAAGGCCTGGAGATCTACTTCAGAAAATCAGCCAGTGAAAACCCTACCGATCACAACAGCCCGATCCATCTGCAACTAATCATGGGGGTTGCGCAGGACCGGGCAGTGTTTCCTTCTGTTGTGCTTGGAATTGCCGGGAGTGAGGGGCCAACTCATTATCCTTTGAATTCGCTTTGTCTTCTCCCCCGCCCCCCACCCCCTTTTTTTTTTGGTCTTCATTCACTAATGCTGAAATCTGTCAGGGAAGCGCCAGGGATTTTTCTTTCTTTTTTTTGTTTTTTTAAGATACAGAAATGGCTTTCTTAAAATTAGCAGCAGCTGGGGGCTGCTTCTGGCTACGTGATCCCAGACGACAGGGACTTAAATGAGTGTGCCAGTCTATTTCTGGCTGAGCTCATCTTCCCTGCTTCTCCTTAGCTCTCTTCACCAAGGTGCTCAGTCTCCCTTGCAGTTTCTTCTCCAAGTAACCACAGTGGTTGCTACAGAGGAAGCTAAAATACAAAAATGCATTGGAAGACTGACAGAAGTGCTAGCTGTAGAAGTGGCTGCTCTTAAGTTCTAAAGAAGTTGTGTTAATTTTCTTTTTTTAATCTCCATTCAGATAAAGCAGACATCCCAGTCTTTTATTCTGGTTTTAGGTTTTAGGGTTGCCTGGCTCCTTCCCTTCCCAGTTCTCCTGGAACAGGCCAGAGTTGTGGTGTAGGGACCAGTGACTTTTTGGCCCCTCTGCTTTGTCCCACTGATCTTTTTTCCATTGGTCTGTTCTCCCTCAGGTTTGTTCAACTCTGTGTCTTATTTCTGAGATGTGGAAAAGAAGGTTTCTTCAAATTTCTCATCTTTATTTGAAGCTAGACAAACATGGGACTGAACCCCCAACTTGATCACATATCAGTTTTGAGACCTTGGAAAAAGACCTAACTTTCTCTTTCCTTGCCTGAGAAAAGAGATGACAATACCTCCTCACTGGGCTTTTGTAAGGGTTAACTGGGATGGATGTCGAAAGTGTACAGGTCCAGCACCAAGCAAACAACGTTTTACATTCCCGCGTGTCGGTTGCCCTTAGTTAGACTATGTCACCTGTCGACTCACTGTGTTGCTATGGGGATGAAAAAAGATGTTCATGCAAGTGCCTGGTTCAGTGCCTGGTACACAGTAGCATCAACAGATCTCGGCTCTCCTCCTTATGTCTCCCTCTAATCCCTCCTGTACCACCAAACCTCTTTAACCCCACGTCATAGCAAGTGCTGCTCCTCAGAAGAACATGCTCTTCCATGGAGCCCATCAAAGTCTTAACTGCTTTCCGTTTTTGTCTTGTCATAGAAACTCTGTCAGTGGGCGCTTTCTGCATACCCGTTTGCAAACAGTTTCCTGTTCCTTATTTTAGCTGCTTCTGTAAAAGTGAAATAGTGCAGCAACCATTTCTTCACCAGGCCTTCCTCAGTGCTTTCCCCACCCACCCCCCAGTATCACAGAGTCTTTCTTGCTGCCATGTCTGCCTGTAGCCCATTAGTTCTTTAAGGAAAGCGCCTCCAATCCCATATTCATGTTCTTAGCCAGTGTTTTCTGAGGTCAGCGGTGTCAGCGGTGGCACCGATGGGTGACGTACGGAGGTGGTGGGGTAAGTCAGGGACCATAGAACTCACTGGCTGAACCACTGATTTATTTGTACCTTCATTTATTTGTACAGCAACTATTTGTTGAAAGTCTGCTCTATTCCGTACACACTTAGCGCCAGTAACATGAACAGACCTCAGAAGCTCACAGTGAAGTCGAGTGGTTTGGTAAGTGCAGTAAACTGTAGGAGGTCTTGTGGTAGCCCCTATTCTAGTGGAGGCAGAGATGATAGACTTGGCTTTTCCACTGGGGGAAGGGGCTAAAAACCTTCCTGAGGATGTGGGTCCATTCTGATTACCAGAGTAAGTCCTACCCCTTCACTCCTACTTTGAATCACTCCACTGTGGAATCGTCGAAACGCAGGCAGCTCAGGGACTCCTAGGGTTCAGCCCTCTTCCTACAGTAGTTGAAATCCTGGTGGTGTACTGTGGCATTTTGATTCAACACAGAGATGTTCTTTCCCTGGAAGGGTCAGTCACCCTGGGGTTTCTCATTCTCTCTTGGCAGGTTTTGGCTTGGAAGGGGGAATAGCAGGAGTACATTTTGGCTTTATGGTGTTGGCATGTAATGATGTAGTGAGTGGGTGAGTGAAGAATAAAAGGAGCCCTCACTTGCTTAGGTATCGCCCTTTTGAATTTTACATGAGAAGAAGCTCAGATTATGTACATTTTTAGATTTTATTTCTTTTTTACCTATTCGTGGCACTTTCTTAAAAGGTTATGTCATAGGTAACTACAGAGATTTAAAAGAAAAATGAGACGTGTGAAATAGCAAAATTGGAGTGAATCTCAAGGTGTAAAATGCACCAACAGATAGTAGAGTATCCTACACTTAAGAAAAGTCTAGGGGTCGCTGGCCTTCCAGTCTGTTTGGACCCTTCTTAATGGATTGTCCTCTTAGAGACCTTGCCACCTGTACGTTGTAAAAAATGTAGTTTTTGAACTATTTGTTACTTCTCCAAACCTCACTTCTCTCATATATAAAATGAGCATAATCCTACCCACTTTGCAATGTTGTAAAGATTAAATTGGTATATAAACAGAGCTCAGCACAGTGCCTAGCAATACAGCTGGTGCTTAGCAAATGTCCCACCCTCCTCCTCATAGCTGTGGAGGTTACAAAAGTCAAAGTCAAGGATGTTCCAGTCGGAACATTTTTGCCCACTCAGGAGAATATGTGTGAGGGGTGAGCGTAGGGGAGCAAGCTTACTTTTCTGACCGAGAGTGAGAAGCGTTACAAATGACTAGGTTGCCTTTTCTGACCAAATTGAGGGTGTTAGTCATTTAAGCCTTTCATTGATAATGCTTATTTATATACAGTACTTTTATTTTCAAACTGACTTCCTGTCACACTGAGTTAGTGGTTGGGGAGCTGCCCACCAGCCTAGAGGTGGACTGAAACAAATGTGAGTGAAGGAAGCAGCCGATGACAGGGTTGTACTGAAGTGGAGAGGAGAGGAGTGTGGGGATGTTAGCTCTCGTGAGGTGGCAGAGCTGCAGGCTGGGGCCGTTTCCTCACATTAGAAGACATTTTCCCTCCACAAAGACTGTTAAAATGGTTGGAACTGATGGTGTTAAGCCATGAGTTTTTTAGTTTACTCAGAGTATGGATAAAAATGCTTAAGGTAAAAATTCATAAGCTTTCAGTATTCTCAGGCTGATGGTTTTAGGCAATAAAATTATTATTATTATTATTTTTGAAACCCTGTTTTTTTGTGAGGATGTTGATTAAAAGAAGTTTCCCATTTTCAAATTGCAGCTCCATCGTTGGGCAATGTAACTGTAATTTGAGAATACCACAAGGCTGGTCTGTTACTCTGCAGATAACTATATAGTAAATTTGCATGAAGGCGTTACTTTAAAACAGATTTCCTGCCTGATCCATTATTGCCTGCAACATAGGAATTTCCTTTCTAAGGCAAGACAGTCGAAGGAGGACTAAATTTACACATGGATCTCATTGAGAAGGAGGGCAGCAAAGATGAGGAAAGGAAGCGGACCTTTTGTCAATGTTATTTAAGGCTTTCTTTTTTTTAAAAAAAAAAGCTATTTTGTTAGAGGTGACAGTGTGTGGATATGGAGTATATATCTTATTTTGGGACCTGCCAAAATTACTTAAAAATTATCTGTAGGCCGTAGAGTTTTGCACTAATCTGTTTGCTGTTTCATTCATGCTGTACTCCTCTGTCCATCTGTAATATTGCAAACATTAAACTAGGTGACGTGAAAATAAACCTATTTTAAAAACTCCAAGAATTAAGACTCCAGCAGTTCATTTGTGTTCTTTCATGAGCAGGTATGTGCATGCTGCTCTGTCTCCTTGCTTTTGTTTGCCAAGTCATTTTATTTTTCAAGTTAATGAGCTGTCACTCTTCTGTGATTGGATCAGCTATAGGTGAGTGAACACCTGGCTGCATTCATTTGATGTCTTGGGTGCTCATTCCCTGATCTTATTTGAGTGAGAATCACACAGGTAAAAACCAAATCCAGAGCCCTAGGATCTGACTTAATGGCAAAACAAGTGAAGCAACATTTTTTCTGGGGGAAAAAACGATTGCCTGCTGTGTGCTAGGCCTTGTTTCCACAGTGGTTGAACATGGCTTAGCGTCAGACAGATTTGGGTTCAAGTCCCCACATTCGAACTTAAAAGTTGTGTGAACTTGAGCGAGCTAATTTCCCTCAGCCTTGTTTGCGTCATCAATCAATAGGAATAATAATAGTGCCAACATGGAAGGGTTGTTGGTTCAGTGAGAGATGATGCATGCAGAGTGCTCCGTGCAGACCTTGGCCCTGAAATAGTACTCAGCCCTCCCTCCTTTTGTCAGTTCTCTGTTTTTAAATTTAAATAGTTTTTCTCTATCCAGGTCCATCCAAGTTTAACTCAAACCTGGGAAGACCTTTTTCAAAAAGGTGAAATAAGCCAGTGGTCCTCAAACATGCGTGTGCATCAGCATCACCCAGAAGTGCACCTCTGTCCCGTCAATTCCGGCTCAAAATGAGCCTATAGGACAGGGTGGAGTTTCCAAGGCTTTCATGTTATGGAAGCCAACTGCCACATCTTTCTTCTGCAGAATGGCTGGCGGGTTCAAACCACTGACATTTCATTTAGCAACAGAGTGCTTAACCACTGTACCACCAGGGCTCCTTGCATCACCTGGAGAGCTTGTTAAAACACACGTTGTTGGGCCCACCCCCAGAGTTTCTGAGTCGGTAGATCTGGGGCAAGGCCTGAGAATTTGCATTTCTAACAAGTACCCAGGTGGTTCTGATGCTGCTGGTCCACCCACACTCTGAGGACCACTGAAATAAGCAAAGCCGAAGTTTGGAAGTGCCTCTTGCAGCAGGGAAACAATTGCTGTGTAAGGCTCAGAAGACCGTTTAGAAGAAGGCACTTAAAGAATAGAAAGAGCAAACAACTGAATGTAAAAAAAAAAGAGAGAGAGAACCTGGATTCTGTGCGACAGGCCACATTTCCCTCATCCTTAGATGAGTTTGAGGGTTTGTCAAAGTTGAGGCTGTTATTGATGCCCTATGAGGTTCTTTGGTATGCCACATTGTACCAGAGTGAATGCCATTGCTTTCACAATATAATAAGATATTGGTATTGCAGGCCGGAGCTCTAACGATCATCTCACCCAGCCCCTGAGGCCCCAAGAGGGCAGGTGACTTCCTCAAGGCCACACATTGAATTAATGTGCAGTGCTGGACAGTAGCAATTCTGGATTGGCCCAGAAGATGTCTCCAGTAATTAATGCTGCTTTGTTCTTGCCAGGGAAAACGCTACCTTCCTTCTGTAGGGACTGAAAAGTCCCTGGCACTTACTCCTGTCCCCAAAGGTCTGGCAGCAAAGAGTGGCCTCCTTAAGCCATCTGAACCTAATCCACGCCATTTGAAGGATAAAGCCACTTTGGCAGGTGTGGGCTCCTGCGGTGATGTTGAATCCTAGAACATTTAATGGTGCGGAACAGTCTTTTTGCAGTCCCCAAAAGCATGGCAAAAGAGAAGTCTACATATCTCTGTCCTTCTGCTCAAGGTAGTTGGCAAGGTCTGCTGGTATTACCAGCTCAACCAAGGCCTGGAAAGAACTAGAGAGACAGGGTGATATAATGGAGAGAGGTTTGCTGCTTAGTCCACTTCACTGGGCCTTGGTCTCCTCAGGTGTAAGACTAGCACATTGGACGGATTGCTCTTTAAGCCTTTCTGTCTTCACCACTTGTAAAACTAGTGACCTGTGATATGTTCCTTAAAACCTTGAAACAGTTTCCTCATCTGTGGAGTTAGGACACTGGACTGACAACTTGTATATCTTAGAGCTGAACTGTCCCTAATGCAGAGGATATTTACTCCTGAAGAGAGGGCCTCCTGGAGGCTCCGTGCAGGTTGCAATGTCTCTTTTTAAACATTCATACAAAGTGTTTCCTTCTCCCCGTCTTAATGATGTCATATTCTGGTTGTAAGTATGTTAAATGAAGCTTAATTCTGGTCTGGGTAGTGATCCAGTTCCCTTTCAAAGATGCCATCGGATCCAAGGCCGGGCCATCACCTGCAGAATTCTGAGCTCCAGGCCAGAGGTGTGGTCAGCTCTGTGAGGCACATCACTTCCATCCTTACAGTGGTTGGTGTTCATTTAGAATTTGAGAAGGTGCGTAAGCAAGTATGTACTTAGTGCATACTGTTCCAGGCTAAATTAGGGTCTCTTCGTTTAGACAAAGTACAGTTAATAGCAAATTCTTACGGGCCATATACAGATTTTTATTTATGTATTTATTTTTTGTTTTGTTTTACTTGAAAGTAGATTTTTAATCATTCAGTTTGGCTTATCATTGGGCTTGAGAGCTTTACTTTCTGTAATTATAGGTAACCTATAGTATATATTGCTTATTTTGCCCTTTTAAAATAATGACAAAGGAAAAATAGACGTATGCATCGAAAAATAGAGCTTATTTCTGGGTGATAGCATTGGCCATTGTTATTTGATTTGTATGTTTTCAAGAATTTCCATCTGTGTAGATTTTTTTTTTTTTTTAATTTTACAAATTGTAGTCATTGTGGAAAACTTGAAAACAGAGAAAAATACAGGGAAGAGAATTTAAAAATCACTTATGACTCCACTGCTCAGCTCAACACAGCTGGCATTTGGTATATTGCACCTTTCATTTTTGCAAGTGTGCAGGCTGCCCTGGGCAGTGTTCTCCCACAGAATGACAGTCCCCACAACCAGAGCCGTCACAATAGAGCTGTAAACAGGAACCTCATTAATGAAGCATACATTGGCCCAAGTTGGTCTTTAGCCCCAGCTTGTACTGTGTGTTCCTGCTAAAGTGTAATTTACACATTTTGTGGGCATTCATGTGAAGCTTGTTTATTTTTAGTAAAGCTCAAATGTATAGGAAGATGGTGTAGTTCCTGCATTGAGTCCATTAGAGAAAATTTCCTGTCAAGTGTGGACAGAATTTAAAGAGATGGCTTCCTTTAATATAATGAGCGTGAAGCAGCCTCTTTTAACATGCCTGTTCACGAAAGTTTCCAGAGAAGCTTTTTTTTTTTTTAAACCGAGGAATGTGTGATATGATGATGGAATCTATAAATAAAATGACCCATTTTTCACTGGTGGCCAGTGTGCTTTTTAGCAGGACGTTGTGGTTTTAGCTAATGAAATCTTTCGGAGGTGGGCCTCTGAACGCTGTGTCTAGTGATACTGCTCCTGTTGCTTTTATGATTTAATTGCTTTTGTGGTTTAATTCTCTTAATGACACATCCATCACCATGAAGGCTGTGCTTTTCACCTCTGTCTGTCCCAGTATTTGCTTCATGACTCCTGGGGTCAAGGAGAGGTTGATAGGTGGTTTTATGCTATTAAAAGTTACTGGTTATTTTGAATGGGCTAATCCGTCTTGTTTAATTACAACAGTCCTTTTAATTTTAATTAGTGTGAATTGAAGCTATTTCCTCCTTTTGATAACTTTGTGTTCCATAGTACCATCAGTTGAGCCAATAATAAGAGACCTTGCATCTAATGTAGAGAATCAGATTTTATAAAGTCCTTCCATATTCATTTCATCATTTAATTCCCCTGCCCCAAAACAAAAACATTATGGTAGATACTGTTATCCACATTTTGCAGATAAGGAAGCTGAGGCCAAAAAAAAAATCATAGTGAGTTTGCCGAGTCAGTATGGCTAGTATATGGCAGAACTGGAACTGTTCTACTAGAGAAACTTGATAATTAAGGTAACTACAATTTAGGGAAAAGCTTTGGTTTTATTGTTGTCTGTCATTATTAGGACTGCCCCACTGTTAACATCTTAAAAATATGTCCTGAGGCTCATGCAGAGTTCTGGATGTTGAGAGATGTTCAGTGAGACCTAGAAAGCTGGCTTGGTCATGTCTTTCATCTTTTATGGATGTGGCCATGAGCTCATGTGGCAGTACAGCCTGTGATTCACTAGTGTTGAAAATCCAGTTCTGGAGGAACCAGAATCTGTTTGTACTAGCTTCCTTTAGAACTACTTGCATTGAGTTTTTCTTTTTCTCCCCAGCCACTAATGAGGTGCTGGAATTTTCAGATGCATCCCAGTGTAAAAACTGTCTCCCTATCTCCCATACCAGTCTCTACTTAGAGCCCTTGGTGGCTGCCCAGTGCTGGCATGGGGAGAGCCACGCGCCTTGGCACAGCCCATGAAGTTCTCCGTGACTAAGCCCCTCCCTCTCCCCACACCTGACTGCTTATCTAGTCTCATCTCCAGCAGCAGGCACGTGCACACCCTTGTACATCACCCCGCGATGTGTTCATTCATGTCAGCCTGTCTGATGCTCCACCTACTTCTTCATCTAATTGATTCTGCCCACTGTTGAGGACTCAATCTCAGTGTCATGTCCACTCAAAGTCTTCCTCAGACCTTGCTGCCCATGGTCTCTCTGTCAGGCTTGGCTGGTTAGGATTTCTGCATTGTTTTATACACCTATGTCTCAGCATTGATTCTATTGAAATGGTTTGCTTACCTGTCTCTGCCCACTATCCCTCCCCACCCCCCAGCTGCCAAGACTGAATTTCTTAAAAGTTGAGATTGTGTCCCAAACCAAGCACTGTGTTTCTTAAATAGTTGTTGTTGTTGTTATTGTTGTTAGTTGTTATCGAGTCTTAAAATAGTAGGCATCCCAAAAAGGAATCTTGAATAGTAGGCATTGCAAAAAGAATCATCAAATGGGTAGTCCCAGTGCCTAGCAGTCTAACTCCTTGATGCATGGTAGGTGCTATAGTACATGTTTGCTAATGAAAGGAAGTACTAAAAATCTAAGGCTGTCCTGGTCAACTCTTCCCTCTTAATTATCTGCACACCTCTTTTGTGTGGGTTACCTCTGGCAAGTTTACAATACCAGACTGACTCCCTTTCCTTTGACTACCTGTGATGGTTGAAGACACCTCTCATTCTGCATACCCACTGTTTGTAGACTTCTCATTTTGATTATAATGTGGGGTTGGGTTATTTTTGAGTTTGAATTTGTAGTCAAGAATCAGTCTTATAATCCAACTGGAGAAAATGCTTAGTACCTTATATTTTGAATTGGACAACTCTGAAAAAATCTTAGCTTGTGGAATATCTTTTAAGTTTAGAGTAGAAATTTGAAGCCATGACTTATAAAACCTATCAAGATGAATAGTTACATGTATTTTAAGTATCGTTATATTAATTGAAGGAGCTTGTGATAGCATTATACATTCAAGAACTTATTGCTAGAAGCAGATTGAATTATGGGTTTAAGAAATATGAACATCTCCTAAATTCTATGTCAGGAAATGGAGACAACTTTTGCAGGAGGAAGCTGCTCACTGAAGCTGTGCAAACGTTTGTTTCAAATGCATTTTAATACTAACGTATTTGGAGAGAGAGTATAGTGGATAGATAAGGATTTTGGAGCCAGAAACACCTGGCTTCAAGTTCAGGCATCACCACTTACTGCTTTGTGACTTTGGACAAGGTTTTTATTTCCCTGAGCCTTTCAGTTTCCTTGGGCATGGGGATTAGGAGATGGGGGCCCTTATTTAACCCTGTTCCTACTGCCTCACAAGAAGACTGTGAGAAGATATGAGAGGTAAAAAGGAAACATTTAAATTGCTGAGCACTGTACATATATAGAAATATGAGTCTCGCATGGAGAGAAGGTTGCATATTAGGTGCTGGGGAGAAAAAGAAAATAAGAGAAAAACCAAAGGCAGGGAAACAGATTTTTACCAGTTTGTTCAGGATGGCTAGACCCTTTTGAACCACTAGAGACAGGAACAGGTATCCCTGGTCTACTTGGTTTGGATTAGACCTATATCTACAGGCCCATCGTGATCACTTGTACATACTTTAGGTCAGCAGTTCCCCCCTCCCTTTTTTGTTTTGTTTTGTTTATTTATTTTTTGGTTACTTTTTGCACAGGATCCGATAAATGTTTGTGACCTTCAGTTACTTAATAAATCCGAGAAACATCTCACAGAATGGATGAACCTGGAGGGCATTATGCTAAGCGAAAGAAGTCAGCCACAAAGGGATAAATATTGCATGAGACCACTAGTATAAAAACTCAAGACAACGTTTACGCACAGGAAGAGACAATCTTTGAGGGTTACCGGAGAGGGGAGGAGTGGAGAGGGGAAACCGCTACCTGGTGATTTAGGAAATAATATTGGAGTTATTATTCCCTGCCTTTGAGCTTAGAGAATGTGACCCAGCAGGAGCTGGACTCACAAGGACTCACAAGGACACATCAGCTGGGCCCTGAGCTATGAAGACGGTAGATAGAATAATCTTGGAAACTGTCTTGTAGGGAAACTTTCATATAAGCCAGAACACAAAAGACTTTCCACTCGTCTTTAGTGGGTAGAAATTCGCTGGACCAATGAAGACCCACCAATGATTGTTAAGAAAGGCAATTCAAAATGTAAGATCACGGTTTCTAGCCAATCTTTCAAAAGGTGAAGCTTTCAGTGCTTTTGCCCATTTGTAATGTTAATATATACTGATGACTCTGTAACCTTCCTTGGACTCAGGCAGGCATGGCTCTAGCAACATGCTTGTCCGTTTTCCCACTTTTGTCTACTCCGTAATACTCCTTGGACTCAGACAGACATGGCTGTGGTAGCCTGCTTGTCTGTTTTCCCATTCTTGCTTAACTCTGTAATATTTCCTTGGACTCAGGCAGACATAGCTCTGGCAACATGCTTGTCCGCTTCTCAACTTTTGTCCTTTTTGAATATATGCTGAATAAAACTTTCTTTTGCTTTACTAAACTTTGAGATTTTTTTCCCTTAACAATGCTGGATAGTAGATTTGTGTTAACTTTGGTGAAGGGAAGGGCAATACACAATAAAAGGGAATTCAGCACAACTTGACTAAGCCAAAGGAAGCCACTGGGAGACAGGAAAACCGGATGAATGGAAATGGGGGGAGGGGGCGTAGGGTAGGAGAGCACTGACAGATTGCAGGGATTGGAACCAATGTCATGAAACAATTTGTGTATAAATTTTTTGAATCGGCAATTAATATGCTCTGTAAACTTTCACCTAAAGCACAATAAAATGTTCCCGAAAAAGGAGTATGCCCTACGTGTATGTATTAAATAGCTTCCCAGCTCCATTCCTTCATCCTTAACATCTGCTAATTTCAACTTGGGCTAAGAGCTCTTTGTACTCTAAAGTTACTGACCTCTGTCCCTTGGTCTCCCCTCTAAAACGTTTTAAGAGGAGATGGAAGGACCAGCTCTGCTCAGACCTTTGACCAATTGATTGTGTGGATCCTTTGGGCTTTGTGCTAATAACAATGGATAAGGTCTACTCTTTGCTTCTCAATTGATTTTGTGGCTTAAAAGAACATTTATCAAAGGCTAAAGAGGTTGTCAGTGTGGGGAGAGGGGCATTAAAGTGGAAGCCATTATCCAAGTGACTGGTGGAAGGGAGTCATTCATGTACAGTTACAGTGACTTGCATAAAGAGAAGTCAACAAATTTTAAGTGAATAATTTGCTGAATATTGATACTGATAATAAAAGCTGTAATAGGTATTATAGCGCTTGCTCATTGCTAGATTTCCTGCAGTACTAAGGCCTTTCTCTACCTAGTTCTCCCTGTGTCAGTCTAGGAACCCCATAGGGTTGGTATTACTATCACCATTCTTCAGGTGAGAAACCTGAGGCTTAATTAACTAGGTTAACCTCCTTGCTGAAGGTCTCACAGTCAGTGGCTGACTGGAACTTGGACCCAGGTCTCTCTGACTCAAGAGTCCTAGTTATTCATAACAAGTCATGGCTTCCCTGATGATGTTAGGACTATAAGCATTGAGTGAATGTTGTCTGGGGAGAGAAGGTGATGAACATGAATAAGAAGACCTATGTTGAACACAAATAAGGAGAACGCGACTGAGAAAAATCTAAATAGCTAATAAAGTTCCTTGAAATAGCTATGGAGGGGCTACTGAATGTGAAGTTCTTGGTACCGACCCAGAAGATACCCGCCCTTACGGCTGTGTGCGGACCAGTGAAACAACTGATAGTAAAGTTCATTTGAATGGTGGAGTTTTGGGGTTGCTTCAGACTCAAATCACTTGCTGATTGTGACTTGAGGCTAGTGTACCTGTCTGTTTTTTTCATATTCTAACTTAAAAAATGGGAATGATTGATTGCTTGATTATAAGAATGAATGAATGAATCCATAATTATCTAGGGCCTACAATGCGGCAGGAATTGGCTAAGCAGTATGGATAGAATAGTGAAGAACAGGCTAAGGATTTGCACTTACTGAGCTTATTTTCTCTTGTAGACAGACAGCAATAAATAAGCAAATACACAATATGTCAGTTGATTGGAGCCCTGGTGGCATGGTGGTTAAGTGCTTGACTGCTAATGAAAGGGTCAGCAGTTTGAACCCACCAGAAAGATGTGGCAGTCTGCTTCTGTAAGGGTTACAGCCTGGGAAACCCTACTACTCTGCCTTATAGGGTCGCTATGAAGTGGAATTGGCTTGACGGCAACGGATTTGGTTTTTGGCTTGTTAGGCGATCATAAGCACTGTGAAGAAAGAGAGAGGTGGGATGAGAGAATGATGACGCATGCAGGAGCAGGAGGGTAGGCCTCATGAATAGAGACTTGAAGACTGTGAGGGAATTAGCTGTGCAGATACTGGGAGTTGGGAGGAGCCAATGCAGATATACTGGGGTAGGGGCCTGCCTCGCATGTTTGAGAAATGGCAAGGAGGTCATGTGGTTCAGGTAGAGTGCCTGAGGAAGAAGTGGAAGGAGATGAAGGTGAAAATGTGGCAAGGGCCAGGTCATAGCCTAGTGGCCGTTGTAAGGACTTTGACATTTACTCTGATGAATAGGGAGCCTTTGGAGAGTTTTGAGTAAGGCAAGCAGTCTTTCTTAAAGGATCCTTCTGGCCACACTGGAAAAACTGTGAGGATACAGGGTAGAACGAGCAAGCCCTTTAGGAGCCTGGTGGAATAGTTCAGTGAGGTTCTCATCCAGCTGATGCTACACCTCCTGCATAGAAGTGAGAACATGCGAACATTTGAGCAAGGTTGACATGAAAAGGTTGTCTGTCATGCCCAACCACTGGGGTGGGCAGATGGCTTAGAAGACCACTGGTTGTATAAATGGAAGCTGTACAGCGTGTTTCAAGGAGAGCTGATTTTGAAGGTTGTCTGTGGCTCTGCCCCATTGCTACATGAGAAGATTGCTGGACATGACCAAATTTGTTGATTAAATTTTTTTGTGCTAATTCTTCTAATAAATTAGTATTACAATAGCAAACTTAGCGAAGATACTACAAGGTGGAATTTTGTTCCATTTTAGAGTAAACGGTTAGATTTTGAATGTGTTAGATTTCTCTGGGGATATTTGTTTCTACTTAGAACTGGAACAGAAATAATATGGAAGGTGCTCTTTTCTGAACACTATAAAATAATAATAATAATAATAATAAAGTTCCATCATAAGACTTAGGAACCATTATCTGAGCAAAAAAATAGACTGTATTCTAAATTAGTGGTTCTCAAGGAGAGTGGAGGTGATTTTGTCCCCCAAGGGACAATTAGCAATGCCTGGAGACATTTTTTATCACCAACTGAGGGGAGTGAGTGTTACTGGGATCTACTTGGTAGAGTCCAGGGATACTCTTAAACATCTTACAATATATTGGACAGCCCCCATAACAAAGAATCATAGGGCTCAAGATACCAGGGATGAGGTTGAGAAGCATTGTTCTAAACTGAAGACATCCTAAATAGTAGAGAGAAAACATTTTAAGCACAGACTTTCAGTTTTGGTGTGCTAGAGCATAGTTTGAGAACTTCAGCCTTACAGGAATCCCAGGAGTATTATAAACTCCATTTTATGGATGAAGAAACAAGCTGAGATGTTTGTTAGTGACATGCCTCTGGTCATTCGGCTAATAAATGGCCAAAGCTAGGATTCAGGTCTGGAGAGTCTGTCTTTAAGCCTGTCACCACACAGGAACAACAGGGAATTGTCTATTATTTGGTTCTTCCTTCTGCACTATGTATGAATTCTTTAGTTTTTAACCAAAATGTCCTTCAGTTTTTTCCATGGTGACTTATTTTTTTGTGTGATTTTTTTCAGCTCAAATCAGCAAAAACTCTTTGAGTATATACTAGCTCGCACAGTGTTACAGAAGGAAAAAGATGAAAAAGCCATGGTCTCTGGCCTTAGAGAACTTTCAATCTAATTGTTCCCTGGCTTCATATTTCTTCATCACTTTCTCACTTCTGATGTGGTCGACCCTGGAAATAAAGGTTCAGGGATTCATGTTCTCTGGCGATTCAGCTCTTCCAGTCCCAGCTCCAAGACCCTGTTTTCTCATTTCTCCAGGGAACCATTTGCTTAATGAAGCTAATGAAACTTGAGATACCCCTGGCCCAGCTGATGGCTGTCTCCAGGGTTTGGCTGCCATCTTTGGCCTTCTTGCTGTGGTCATTAATTTCGTTCTGGCAGATGGCAACTGATCTGGATAAAGAAGTCAGTGGTTCTTTTCAGTGCCTGTTAGTGGCCTGCCCTCTCAATGTGTTCTTCCTATTTGCCATGAAGAACAGCTGGCAGTGTTGGTTTAAAAGCCAGCATTTTTATTTATTTGGGGTTTTTGCCTCTTCATTTTTAGTATTTCTCCTTCATTTCTTTCAACCTTGACACTAGCTATTCATATTGGTACATCTGTGCCTGAGAGTGAGCCCCTCCCACCCAAACACGCAGACATACACCCCCACCTCTAAAATATTTATTTTTTAGCAACCCTGGCTGGTTTCTGTTATGTTTATTTAATCATTATAGAGTTTCCTTAGTATAAGGTTAGTACAGTGCCTTTTTACTGGTTAAAGTGAAAAGGTGTACATGGTTTTTCAAATTGTGCGAATGAGTGTGAGTGTGCACATGTGCAGGTGTTACACACAATGTTAGACCATAGCTGTTCACAGATGATTTCTTTGCACGTTTTTCTCTCCTTTTGGAATGTCAACTCCTGGAGCACAGAGATTCTTCTTTAACCAGGAAGTATTTGATGCTTACCAAATGGCAGGCTCTGAGTTCTAGGTGTTGGGGATACCCCTGCCCTCATGGAGGTCACAATCTCTCGTTACAACTTTGAGCCAGTCATTCTGCTTCTGTGAGGTTTATATGCAAGCATTGTTTTGCAAAAACAGTGAGCCCCCCATACCAGCCAACATTAGTAAAATGTTTGTACTTTGGGCATGTTATCAGGAGGGGCCAGTCCCTGAAGAAGGACATCTTGCTTCGTAAAGCAGAGGGTCAGCGAAGGAGAGGGAGACCCTCGATGACACGGACTGACAAAGTGGCTGCAACGATGGGCTCATACATAGCAATGATTGTGAGGACAGCGTTTCCTTCTGTTGTACATAGGATCGCTATGAGTTGGAAACGACTCCACAGCACCTAACAACAACAGCAACATGAATGGAATACTCAAAAACAATACTGCAGTAT